>NC_133129.1:50557647-50872290 GCF_048418815.1 Hemitrygon akajei
TTCTTTGTATTTTTTTCTCTCTGCTTTGTGGTTATCTATGAAGCATAAGGATTTCAAGTTTTATAGAGTATACATTCTTTGATATTAAATTGAACAATTGAAATTGTGTAAAATGCTGGTGAGGCTTAATTTGGAGTATTGTGTGCAGTTTTGGTCGCCTGCTTACAGGAAAGATGTCAATAAGATTGAAAGAATGTAGAAAAAAGTTACCAATGATGCTACCAGGACTTGAGGACCTGAGTAATCAGGAAAGATTGAATAGGAAAGGACTTTATTTTGTAGAGCGGAGGTGAATGAGGGGAGACTTGATAGAGGTATACTAAATTAAGAGGGGTATAGATCGGGTAATGCAAGCAGGCTTTTTCCAGTCAGGTTGGGTGAGCCTAAAACTAG
This sequence comes from Hemitrygon akajei, assembly GCF_048418815.1. Classification (NCBI taxonomy): domain Eukaryota; kingdom Metazoa; phylum Chordata; class Chondrichthyes; order Myliobatiformes; family Dasyatidae; genus Hemitrygon; species Hemitrygon akajei. Next base: position 50,558,041 of record NC_133129.1, read on the forward strand.
AGGTCATGTTAAGTGTGAAAGGTGAAGTGGGGGAACTTCTTTTCACAGAGGGTGCTGAGAGTGGGGAAACAAAGTGTCAGCAGAAGTGGTAGATGTGGGTTCAATTTCAACATTTAATAGAAAATTGGATAGACAGATGGATGGAAGGAGTCTGGAGTGCTAAGATCCAGGCAAGTTATTAGTCTGGCATGATTTAGATGGGCCAAATGGCCGGTTTCTGTCCTATAGTGTTCTATAAATCTGTGACATAGTTTGAGTGGCAGCGGTTGAATCACTGCAAAGCCTTCCTGTGAGGTAATGGCAGATACATGCTTCACAGATTCCATTGGGGGACCGCTTTGTTGAGCACCTCCACACCATCCACCAAAAGCAGAGCTTCCCAATGGAGAAGCATTTTAATTGTGATCCTCATTCCCATTCCAACACGTTGGTCCATGACTTACTCCTTCAGGGTGGAGGAGCAACACCTTACATTCCATCTGGATAGCCTCCAACCTGATGGCATGAATACCGATTACTCCTTCAGGTAATTTTTTTCTCCTCCTCCTCCGCTCTTCTTCTGTTCCCCATTCTGGCTTTTTATCTCTTCTCACTTGTCTATCACCTTCCTTGAGTGCCCACCTCCTTCCACTTTTCCTATGGTCCACTCTTCTCCAGCCCTTCATCTTTCCCATCCACCTGACTTTACCTATCACCTTCTAGCTAGCCTCCTTCCCCCCCACCCTACCTTTTTATATTGGAGTCTTCCCCCTTCTTTTTCAGTCCTGAAGAAGGGTCTTGGCCTAAAATGTTGACTGTTTATTCATTTCCATAGAGGCTGCCTGACCTGCTGAGTTCCTCCAACATTTTATGTGTGTGTTGCTCTGTATTTCCAGCATCTGCAGACTTTCTTGTATTTATAATTTACTGGAACCAGCTCTTTCTTGGTGCATGATACTCTTAGTTACGTGCTTTAAGGTTTTTATTACAGCTGTGGTTCAGTGTTAATATTTCAGGGCCTCAGGCTAAATACACAAGGTCCTTCTGGTAATAATGCTAAATATAGATTATTTTACACCAAAGCTATGTATTTCCTTTAGTCACAACATGAACGAAAGAAGTTAAATAAACTCTGCAGGGTGTGTTTAATTGGTGTATGATCAATTGCTAGGTTTTAAAGCCCATGAATGTGAGCTTTTTCCCCCACATGAATTGTAAAAGGGCTGTTATTGTACAATGGACAATACGTTGGCAGTTAAATTGAATCTGCTGCTGTTTTCGGTAGACAAATTTATTGCAATAATCCTATTGGAAAAAATAACAGAGTTTAAAATGCTCTCGGTTATTAATTCAGAAATCCGAGAACAAGTCCAGGGATAGTAGAAATATGCCATTTGTTGCAAACCTCCAGCATCTGCTATGCAATTTCTAAATCTGTACTGTTTATTTCTCACAAATGGCATCTTGCCCTTAGCCTCCCATTGTTTATAAAGAATGCTAGATTTGCATCATAATTGCCTATTAATTTTGCCACAAAAAGTAAGGCTTGGAATTTAACAGCATAATTAGCTTCCTAATGATATGATAATTGGTCATCCAATGCTAATCAACCACTCTTGCCTAGAATGAGTACAATTTAAACTATTTAATCTTATGACTGCATATAGCAAAATGGTGTTTTGAGATTTTATAACTTTAAAATGTGATTACTTTTCTTATCTCTCTTTCTCTCCCACCTCTCTTTATTCACTCTTTTTAAAAATCCATATTTTACTTTCCTCTTATCCATTGTGATATCACTATAATTCTATAATTCACACCTTTCTTAGCCATTCTTCAATGAGCTTCTCTATTGGTCTCTCTTTTTATTCATGTCCCTTTACCCAACTTCTGTCTTTATATTGTTTGAAACTCTGGTCACCCCACCATGGGAAACATGTGAAAACACAAGGTAGGAGCCAAATGAAATACCTGAAAATATTTTTTTTTTAAACTGTGAATGCAGGAAATCTGAAAGTGAAAGAGAAAATGATGGGAAAAATACTCAGTAATCATAAACAAAAGATATTCTGCAGATGCTGGAATCAAGTGTAACACAGGCAAATGGTTGGAGGAACTCAGCAGGTCAGGCAGCATTTATATAGAGGAATAAAGTGCTGACATCTCAGGCCAAGATGCTTCATTCAGCAATCAGGCGGCACTTGTGGATAGAGACAGAATTAAATTTTAGTCTTCGATCTAAAACATTGACTGTTTCTCTTTCCACTGATACTGCTTGACGAGTTTAATTAGTCTCAGGAGAGGACACACTTGGAGTACTGCGTAGAGTTTTGGTCAACTGTTAAAGGGAAGATTGTTTAAACTGAGAGAGTGCAAAAAAGATTTACCAGGATGTTATCAGGAACTAGGGAAAGATTGGCCTGGTCAGGGCATTATTCCACCTAAATTGCAGGAGAATGAGGGGTTGCCTTTTTGAAATGTTCAAAGTTATGAGAAGCATAGATAACTTGAATGGTAACAATAGTTGAATATGAAGGGTATAACTGTAGAGTGAGTGGGGAAAGCTTTCAGAAAGAACCTGAGAGTTAACTTTTTGACACAGTATATAGAAATGAGCTGTCAAGGGAAGTGACTGAGGCAGGTCCAGTAGTATCATCTAAGGAGCATGGAGGGGTGAGGGTTAGAAGGATATGGGCTGAATGCAGGAAATTGGGACATAGACATACATGCCATTTTCTTTACAGTGTTGCACTTGTGCTCACTGATCCGTGAAATACTGAAATCATGCATTCAGCTTTTCAGGACTGAAGCCCAGTCTTGTCTGCAACACTGAGATTGACTTCTTTTCTGAAAGTTGACTGAATCTTTGAAAAAGAAAAAAAAGTTATGTCAAAGCTCTTGATGTGCAATTGGAGCTAGTCTGAACAAGTAATTAAAGCCTAATTTTCCACTGAATCTTATCATGTATCTATTTCAAAGATCCAAAGAAAAAAATATAAAGAACAAAAAATTCTAGAAATTCGAAACAGTAATTATCTTTAAAAGGAAAATTAATGTTTTGAATGTGGATCCCTCATAATAATAAAAATAGCTTTACCTAACTCACTTTATTGGCAGAGGAAGTGGACATTAAAAAGGTGGAAGTGGATCCATTGTGGACAACAGTAGATTAATTAATTTATTTATTTTAAGGTACAGATATGACACAGTAACAGTACCTTTGGTCCAATGAGCATCACCACCCAATTACACCAATGTGACCAATTAATCTACTAACTTGTCTATCTTTGAAATGTGGGAGGGAATGTACACAATGACAGGGGAACATACAGATTCCATACAGACAATGGCAAGAATTGAACCCAAGTTGTTGGTATTGTAATAGTGTTACACTAACAGCTTCTCCCAACTGAATAGCTGGTTGTCAATAGTAAATGAAAATACATTGAACTGGGGAATCACAAAAAACCTTGGAGGTTCGTAGAGTATTACAAAGGATTGTAAGGATTAGGGCCAGGCAGGCTTACAATGTGCTACTTGATATGAGTATGTGGGTAAAGGGTGAATAATGTTTGGTGAAAGTTACGATCAATCTAACAATTTATGGATCTGTGTAAGCTGATAAAGGTAAAGGAGGGAGGACTGATCACAAAGAATATTGTTTGAACATAAGGGTTTCAAAAGCAGTTTGAATGTGGAGCTGGAAAAGCTATAGGTATGCAACCAAAAGGTCATAATTATTACACAGATAGAATTTAAAGCAGTATAGCACTGAAACAGGCCCCTCAGTCCACCATATCTGTTGCTGAACACAATGCCAAATAAACTAAATGTAGCCAGGAATTTTCCCTGTTGTTTCCCCAGTAGGGAACATAGCATGGGACCTTCCACCTCAGGTGGCCTTAAAAGTGTGCTGCCCACCTGCTTGGGCCAGTGTCCAGTCTCTAAGGAAAGGTATGTGGCAGCAAAGCTGATCCTTTTGGTTGATTTATTTTAGTGACCATGTGTACCCGTGTGAGGTATGTTACTTAAGCGGCTCCTTTTGTACATTGCAGGACGGTGTAGGTCCTGGTGTGAGTCACTGAGCCTCTTTTTCAATGCCTTTTGCTTAACTTAAGTTTGTGATATTTGTATGGTTAGTCTTAAATCTCCATGTCAACCTGATGCACCAATGTTATTTTTTTAGACTGGTGTAGTAACTTTGCCTAACACACTTTATTGCACTTTATTTATGATCAATCTGATGATAACTCAGGAGCTGTGCTTCATGTGATATCTGACTTGTCTCTCTATGTACAATGTTTTTAACAAAACTTTTGTCTGTTAATAAAATTTGTTATAACTTTAAACCACCTTGTCAGACTGCCTGCCTTAATGAAGTCCAGAATCTGCCTCTGCTACTGGCTCAGTAGTTACAGATTGGTGCTGCGAGCTCTGGGTCTTAACTGGAGAAAGGGAGTGAGCCTATAGAGAGGCAGGTCAATCTGCACAGTGCTTCACAGTGTGGTGATGAAGTAATAGTTGGCTAAAGCAGTGGCTGCACAGAAGTCGGGCAAACGGGACCGTTAGAGGAGAGTGACCACCATCATTTCAGCACCACTCTGCTTACGCGGCCCCGCAGGTTTGGTGAACTGACATTAATAAATTCCGATTTGTTTGCCAAAAATTTGGAAAATGCCTAACTAACACTGATGTGTTGGTAGAATTGCAAGCTCTTAGAGCAAAGCACAGGCAGGTGAGGAAGCTATGATGCAGCTGAAAGAAACAAAGGAGGTGTAGGAGTGTCAAAAAAAATGGACACGAGTGTGATTACTTCTAACGTACACTTTATTTGACCTGCAAGCAAATAGCGACAATCAATAGTATATCAGAAAAAAAACACACCCCAAAACATAATAACGTGCAACGAACACATGACATACACGACAAGCTTAAGCTTTAACAGTCTGGGTGAATTCTGCCTAATGAAATTAAGGAGTCCCTATAGAGTTCTTTTTGGAACAGTTACAGGAGCAGAAACCGGCAACAGAGCGAGTTGCCTCTTCCATGCACTTCCCCTCTGACGATAGGCCTATCAGCAGGCAGGATGAGTCAAGTTAATCCCCTCAGTCCTGGGAATGTGTTATATATTTGCCAAAAGTGAGAAAGTGTAGGATTTTCTTGGGGAAGGGGGTGTTGCGTTTTGTGAGTGGCTAGAGTGGCTAGATGACCTGATTTCAGTGGTAAGCCTTTGCCCCTTTTCCATTGCTGAAAAGGAGGGGAGGCAAGGCGTGATTAAATGTCGCCTGCAATCTGAACGGTCAGACCCTGAATGCATTTTGGAGATCCTTAGATATATATGGGGAGTCCCTTTCACTCACTAGGCTAGAAAAGCAGTTCTTTGAGAGAACAGTGGGAAGGGGAGTCTGTGCATGAGTACTCCCATGCCTTGATGTCCAGAATGGAAGAATTTAATAATTGCGAGGTGAAGGCAGTGTTGGTGTACCGATTTTGTAGAGAATGTTCACAATATCCAGCTCTGCAGGAAGCTCAAAAAGGTTATTACACAAAACTTGACAATTTTTCTTCATGTTCTTTGCAAAAAAGCTCTTAAGTGGTGGGAGGAGGCAGAGACTGGTGTTGAGGGAATGAGGTGGGGGATGGGGCTAGCTCCTGTGAAATGTGGTGGAGGCTAATGTGGTTTCTTCAGCCATTATTGTCAAACCTGACCCAGTCCTGGACAGAATGATGGATATTTTACAGGAACAATAGGTTTTTATTAACAACTTGTCACAGAAGGTAGGTAACATGCAAGGGCTGGGTTCCAAATGCTCTGGTAGGCAGCAGCCTAGATTTGATTTGTCAGGTCAGTTGATCTGCTTTAAATGCTGAAATGCTGGCCATAGTGCATGAACCTGCCTGTCTTCCCAGTCAAATCATAGGTCAAGGGTTAATTCTGCACCTGTGGCACAAGAGGATGGAAAGACAGCAGGGAAACTTGCTCCCCCTGCAGTGAAGGGCCAAGCCAGAGGTGGGGTACAGTCAAGTCCAGGGGTAGTACATTTGAATGTGTTGTGGGAGGAAGTCCAATTATAGAGGTCTCTGTGTGAGGATTAGTATGCCAGTGCCTTTTGGTCACAGTGGCCAATGTTTCCACTGTTACTGTAAGATTTTTTTAAGGAGCACTTGTGGTCAAAATGGGTTGGGGCTTTGGCAGACTGCGCGTGGATTTCTTTGAGTGGGGTTAACAGTTTAGATATCCCCTACCTTGGTTACTTCAAGGTTGATTTAGAGGTAATGGCGTTGGGCCAGGCTACACCCATGAGGGATATATTGGTTATAAGGGACCCCGGTGGATATGCAGCAAGAGAGCGTAAGCAAGCTGTGCTGGGTTTAATAGGCGTGAATGTTATTAAGAAGTGTTACAAGCTCTTAAATCCCAGTGACGTACCAACTTTACAGGCAACTTCCAAAATCCGCCAGAACTGGAAGACTGCTTTTGCTGTGTGCCAAAATGAGCAGTAGTAGTGAGTAAGATTTTTGCCACTACCATTGCCCCTTTTCCTGTTCAGGGTGAATCAGTTTGCTTCATCTCAGTCTCTGCATTTTACCAGCAATCCCTTTGTAAGCCTACCATGTTAGTTAAAGCATTAGGACTTAATGAGGGCATTGTGTCTGGGCATCTCATGGTTTCTAATGTGTGTAGGAGTAAGGAATGAGGATCAAGTTGTTCCGGCACCTCAAACATGTCTTGCAGCATCGCTATAGCAGAAATAATCACTGGGGGAACTGATATCTGCTTCCAGCGTGTTGATCCGCCAGAGAACCTGAGTGACCTTTAGGGAACAGCTGGAAACAGCTGGGGATCAGCAATTACCTCCAGCCAAGGCACAGCTCCAGTTCCCTGGGCTCACACTTCATTAAGTGAAGCAGGTTCGGCAGTCAATGTGCAAATTTTCTCATCTTCTTGTGTCCAAAGAAAATCTGGGAACATGAACATCATTCAACGTGAAATCCCCGTAGTTGATGATGCTCCTGTTTGTCAGAAGTATAGGAGGATTCCCCATGCAAGTACGAAAAGGTTAAAGACCATAATACAAAATTTCTGGAGCAGGGTGTGATCAGAGAAAATAACAGCCTTTACTCTTCCCCACTGTAATTTTTAGGAAGAAGAATAGGTCAATGAGAACTATAGGTGTTGACTATAAGAGGTTGAACTCTGTAATCAGGAAGAATGCCTTCCCTCTTGCCTGTATTGAAGAATTGCTAGACTCCTTTAAGTGTTGCCAGCTGGTTTTCCACCATTGATGTAGCCAGTGGCCATAACCACGTGGAAATGGTGGAGAAGGATAGATCTTAAAACTGCATTCTGTACTCTATTTGGCCTGTAAGAGTTCAATTGAGTGGCCTTCGGTTTGTAGTGCCCAGTGATATTTCAAAGATTAATTGAGCACATCCTAGGTGTTGCTTTATCTTGATGATGTGGTCGTGTTCTCCTCTACCTTCGAAGAGCACCTTCTGCATTTTGAATTGACTTTCCCATGCTTTGAGGAGTACAAGCTTAAAGTTAAGCTCAGTAAGTGTTCTTTCTTCAAGTCTGAAGTATCGTACCTGGATTGTGTCATTGCTTTGAAGAGCGTGTCAACTGATCCTGGATCCATGGGTGAGTGGAGAAGGCCCAAGACCTTTTCAGAGCTGCTATCCTTCCCAGGCTTTGCCAAAATTACAGGAGGTTCATAAGGAGCTTTGCACTTATCACTACCCCTTACCATGCTCCTCTGACTTTGGAGTCTGCGAAGAAGAATACACATCGCCTGCCAGCCCACTTGTTCCACCAGAAGTGGAATCCAGAATGTGAGACTGCTTTCCAGACACTGAAAGAGAAGCTTGTCACAGCCCATTTATTGGCATATGCAGGTTTCTTAAATCCATTGAAATTGATGCAAGTTACCAGGGTCTTGGGGCAGTACTTTCCCAGGAGGTGGAGAGGCAGATGAGGCCAGTCACCTACACCAGCAGGGCATGGGACATCGGAAAGTAACATGGAAGATTATAGTGCCATGAAACCTGAGCTGCTACGTCTTAAGTGAACAGTCACTGATAAGTTCAGGGAGCACTTGCTCGGCAATAACCTGTGGCCTTGAAGATAATTAAGCTTTGAATCATCAGCAGACAGCAAGATTGGGGGCTATAGAGCAGTGCTGAGTTACAAAAATTGCTTAATTTGACTTCCAGATTACAAAGTATTTACAGCCCTGGTCAACAGAATGCAGCCGCAGATACCCTGTCAAGGCAGCACACAGGACCTATCTCGTCTGAGGGTTTGGCCATGGACCATCTTCCTGAGGCTTATGGTGCCCCCTCGGCCCATTGTCTAGTATCAGTCAATAAAGAGCAAGTGACAACCCCAGGTTTAGACCTTGAGACTACTTCCCACCTACAGCAGAGAATCCATAGCCATTCTTCAATGGGCTGATCTGGTTATCTCAGCTTTCATAGAACCATAGAACATTACAGCACAGAAACAGGCCTTCTGGCCCTTCTTGGCTGTGCTGAACCATTTTTCTGCCTAGTCCCACTGACCTGCACCTGGGCCATATCCCTCCAAACCCCTCTCATCCATATACATGTCCAAGTTTTTCTTAAAACTTCCTTAAATACTGGGCCAGGGGAAAGCAACTGTGCTGGCAGGGGTGGCTGAGAGAGGAGCCACAAATACTGGAACTGCTGCGGAAGGGGAATCAGGTAGTGGTCTGTGCAATGGAGACCCAAAGAGTGGGCAACCAGAGACAACTCATCCTTCTACCCTCTCTGCGGGAGCAAGTGATGACTCAAATGCACGGGGACCATGTACACCAGGTGGAGAGATTATTCAAGTTGGTGAGTGGGCAATGTTACTGGCCAGGCATGTATCATGATGTTGAATTCTGCAAGCCCTGTGAAAGATGTACTGAGTCCAAGGCCCCATAACCCAAAGCAGTAACATCTATGGGCAGCTTGTTGGAAGTTGTGACAATGGACTTCACAGTGCTTGAGCCATCGTCAGATTGGCAGGAGAATATGCTGATTTTGGCAGATATACTCTCCAGGTTTACTGTCGCTGTGCCAATGTGTGATCAGTGGGCTGCCATTGTAGCCAAATGCTTGGTGAGGCACTGGATTCAGCCATATGGAGTGCCAGCTCAGATACACTTGGACTAAGGGACGTGTTTCAAAGCCAAGGTGGTCCAGCCCCTGTGTAAACTCTATGGCATTCAAAAGAGAAGAACAACTCCATATCACCCACAGGGTAATGGGCATCCAGAGTGAATTTATGTTGTGATTGAGCTTATTGGTAGCTGGAGAAATACTGTATCATGGTGGATGAGCACTTAAAGGAAAGATTGCGGTCATATCACACAATCATTGAAATCTATAGCGCTTTGGAACACTACTCTGTTCAGTGAGTCCCTGTCATTGCTTTGTTCTTTTTCCATTTCCCAGCACCCAACCTTATAATGAATCCATCTCATCTGCTCCTCCAGGTAAACCTTAAGTATAAGATTCTATTTAACCAACCTCTTTCCAGGAAATGAGCATCTGACCATCGCCATGACGTGCAAGAAATTACTTTTTCTCAAGTGCTCACTGAGATTTTTTATTCAATTGTTTTAAAACCTGAACTGCAAACCCATTCTAAAGGTCGGTCCTGTCCCTTTCTGTCCATGCACTCACAGCTACTCATACGTTCATGCATTGTGATTGCAAATTTTCTCAGCTACATTTGTTTCAAAGAAAGCAACATGTCACAGGTTCCACAATATATATACTGGGTAATATGTCATCATGGAAAAGGGGGGAAAAACTCAGAAGCAAAAATTTAAATGCTAAGAAAATGGGACTAATGTATTAGTTTGTATGTCTGTTTGGGAGACATGATATAATTTTTTTGTTCAGTTACTGAGTCTGATAGTGCAGTTAGACAGCATTATATTCAAGTTCATGTTGAAGAATAATTGTCTTTCAACCATACATGAATATCCGTGAATGAAGCAAAATGAAACAGCATTGATAGTAGATGATCAGCCATGATCTCAAAATGGCGGTGCAGGCTCGAAGGGCCGAATGGTCTACTTCTGCACCTATTGTCTATTGTCTATTACTACAGAGCCAAGTATCGAAACACTGTACCAGCAGGCATACACAGCACAAGGCACATATAGCACATAAGAAAACAAGCATATATAAAATAGCAGTAAAACACAGTGACACAAAAAAAATATATAGTCCAAGTCCCTGAGTCAATAAATGCTGCAGCAGTCTGAATTCTTGTCTTCTGCTGAGCGAACTCTGGGCGACAGCACCAATTCCAGTATGGACACCATGCCACACCACCTCCAGCGCTCTGGTGGAGCACTTGACTGACGTCTTCCCAGGGCGGCTGGAAACAGTCGACACTGTGACCCGAGGCCTAGTCGTTGCTCTGACCGTGGCCATGCAGCTCCCACGCCGTTCACCAATAAACCAATGAACCAGGCATACAACATTCCACATTACCAGTGTCCAACAGAGTCTTGCGATTTAATGAAAAATGACTAAGATGATCACTCAGTGTTAGAGTGCATACCTTCTTTGTGCACCGACACCTCTCTGTCATTGTCAGCACAACAATCAGCACTAAATCCGGCTCCTTCAGTTTCTCTGCCAACAAGCAACTTGAGGGTGGGGTAGACCTGCAGGACTTTAAGTTCTTAATGTCCAGCAAGGTCCTGCCATCACAATAAATATATTTATAAAAGAGTGTAACACCTTTGATTGACCCCATAGAAGCCACTGTGTCCAAGAGAGCCTCCATAATAATGGACAACCTGCAATGTATTGGATACAAAATTATGACAATACAGTAAGATTGGTTTATCTCACTTCACCATCCTCAAACTGTTTGCAGCTTTTGTCAGGGTTGACACATCATCCACCCAATCTTGATAGCAGGGCTATACTTAACCTTGCAGGGTGTGTTGAACAGAACATCTACACCATCATGAGGATTGCTCATTCCCACCTTTGCTTCGTTACCCAACAACTTTCCACCTCAGTTCATCTACTGCTGGAACTTTGGCTTGGGTCTTTGGTACTACTGATCCAACACACTTCAGCTTGGCTTTCCCCACTACATTCTTCATAAAGGGGACCTCATCCAAATCTCCACTTGTTTCAGCTTCTGTTCGTTCACCTCCTCTGTGCTTGGAATGTGTGCATTCTGATAGTGCAACCAGTGATTGACCAGAGAGGAAAACTGATCATCATCAGTGAACTCAGGAGATGCCAGATTGACCTCTTTATGAAAAATGTCTGGCAGACAAAGGACAATGAAAGGAGGTGGTTACAACTTTTTCTGGAAATGGAAGGCAGCAGACAAGCTCAGGGTTCATGGTTTTGGGTTTGTAATAAAGAACCAGCTTGTCAGCCAACTCCTTGAACTTCCCGTGGGGATTAGTATACATCTCATGATGATCCATTTGATGCCTGCCAACAATCAGATGGTAACCACTGCCAGTCTTATGTACCAATTCTGGACTGACACAAATATGAAATTGACGCCTTCTACACTTGCCTAGACATGTCACTGTTGAGCATTCCCAAGGAGAATAAGATAACTCTCTAGGAGATTTCAATGCCAGGGTCAGTCAGCGCTTCAATGTTTGGAAGGGTACTATACTAAAGGAAGAGGTTTAACAACTATCAACTCAAATAGAGTACTACTTCTCAGCATATGTGCTGAGCACAATCTTATCATCACAAACACTCACCACCAGAAAAACAAATTCAAGGCATCTTCACAGCACCTCTGATCTAAACAGTGATGTTTCATTGACTATGTCATGGTTGGAGCTAGTGCTGTGATGTGAGTATCACAAGGACCATGACAGGACCATGACCATAACTGCTGGACAGATTATCACCTGCTCCACTCCTCCATGTCCATCAGACTCATGAAAAACAGAAGGGTTCAGAAGAAGTAGACCAGACCAAAACTAAAACTTGAGCAGCAACTGGCAGCAAGGCCAAAAGAGAAGCTTAATCCAGAGCCAAGGCAAATGTCCAACAGAGGGTGAGTAAGCTAAAAGAATCATGGTGAATTGTAAATCCAGAGACTGGCAGATTCTGAGATGAGAGGCTTCACTGCCTCCAAAGCAGTCTACGCTGCAGATTAAGCCCTCTGTTCTCAAAGGATAGGAAGTACAATCTAAAGAATTAGAAGAATATTAATGGAGAACATTCTTTTACAAACATTTTAACTGCAACAGTACCACTGAAACGAAGGTTACTAACCAGATCATCCAGAGACCCGCGAGAGAAGACATTGGGGAAACTGCTAGTATGAAAGAGGTCTATGATGCTATTAGGAAACCGAAAAACAACCAAGCCACTCGTGCTGACAAAATTCCAGCAGAGATCCTCAAGGAAGGTAGACCAGCACTCCTGCAGCAAATGCATGCCCTGCTCCTGATAGTCTAGGAAAAGGAACAATTGCACTCAGAGCTCAAGGATGCTCTAATAATGACTATATAAAAGAAGAGAGATGAGGCAGATTTGTGGCAATTACAGAGGCATTTCCCTTCTATCAACATCAGGCAAAGTGTTTGCTTGTATTCTTGTCAACCGATTCCTTCTGCTATCTGAAGAAGTACTCTCTGAATAGTTTTATTTCCATCCTTTTAGAGGTACTGTAATCATGATCTTCACGGCACACCAATTGGATTTGATACAGTAGACCGCCAAGACCTCTGGCACATACTATTGAGACATGGCTGACCTGATAAGTACTTAGGAATACTGAGGCTACTGCATGGCGGCATGTCAGCCACAGTATACTGCAACAGTAGAATCACAACCCTTCACTGTCAAGACAGGTATCAAACAGAGCTGCTTCATTGTGTTCACCCTTTGTCCATCTTTATTGGTACTACCCTTAACTTACTTGGTCAACACCTGCCACAAGGAAGCCCAATTGTGTATAGAATGAACAACAGGCTTTATAACCTCAACCATTTCAAGGCTAAGAACAAGGTCACCGACACTATCATGGAGCTTTAGTATGCAGATGAGAACATCATCACAGCGCATTCTGAAGAAGACCTCCAATGTATCCTGAATTCCTTTGCTAAGGCATAGAGGGACCTGAATATTGTTTTGAATATAAAAATGACACAGGTCCTATATCAGCCACCACCGAACCAGCCATTTATCCAGCTCTCCATAAAAGTTGACAATATTGCCATTCAAACTGTTGACCACTTTCCCTACCTTGGCAGCTTTCTGTCCTCAAAAAGAGATACTGACTCAGAGATCAACTATTTTCTGTGTAGTGCTAGTGAAGACTATGCAAGATTGCGGAAAAGAATCTTTGATAACTGCGACCAACAGATCCAAGCAAAACATTTGGTCTGTAGAGCAGTCATCCTTCCTATGTTACAGTATGAAGCTGATTTCTCCATGGATTTTCACCTTGTTGTGGTGGAGAAGCTTGTGTGGTCCTGAGATCCTGAGAGCAATGCCATCTGGAGCTATGCTCCTGGTAGGGTCACCCATGGTGGTAAGGTCGAGGGTGAGGTCCCTAACAAAGAACAATCCAACCAAGACCTCAACGGTGGAACAGGTGGATGAAGTTACTTTGAACTCAACAGCTGTGAAGGCGGATGAAGTGTGCAACAAATCCATCAGCTCCAATCATCATGGTTTCCATGCCATTGGAATCAGCTGGTTGATTTGTGAAGTATTGTATACTTCTTGGAGTGCAACATCAAGTACATGTTTAACAAATACATGCACAGGCATCTTCACTCTGTGGGCCACACCATCAAGTCTTTCTGCGATTGGGGGAGGGCAATGGGAGCAGGCAATGGGATGGCTGGAAGCTCCTAGTCAAGAACTGGTACGAAAGCGGTGAGTACTTGATTCAGTCGCTCAGCTTTTGGACAGAAGCAGGGAAGTTATTCGATAGTAGTATTGACATCTGAGCAGCCCTATTTAGGATCCACTCTGCTCACCCTGAACTGGGAGGGGGATAGAAAATGTGCCCAAAAAATAGTCTGCTTCACCCCATCCTGTCTTGAAAGTTGCATCCAGAGAAATCACCACGAAGCGGTCGAAAATCGTTGAATAGTGAAACTATGAAATTTGGAACCTGGAATATACGAACTCGGATGGATAACCCAAACTCAGACTGACCAGAGAGGAGAACTGCCTTTGTTGCCTGGGAATTCCAAAAATTCAACTTTGACATTGTTGCTCTGAGTGAGACCTGCAGAGCTGGAGATGGGCAACTAAAGGAAGAGCAAGGTCAATACACCTTTATCTGGAAAGGACTTGATCCTGAACAACTGAGTAGGTTTTGCCATCTGAAACAGCCTACTTCAGAAGCTGACAGAACAACCATTGGGAATCAACAAATGTCTCATGACTCTGGAAATCCAGCTCGTCAAGAACCAACACGCCACCATCATCAGCGCCTATGCTCCAACTCTGGACGCTGAAGATGAAGTAAAGATGAACCTCTACGCCCAACTTGACAATGTCCTTTCCTCTGTTCCCAACAATGACAAGATCATTCTCTTGGGAGACTTCAATGCCAGAGTCGGAGAAGATCATAGGCTCTGGACTGGGATAATAAGCAAGGAAGGAGTTGGCAAGGACAATGCCAATGGAACACTCCTCCTCACCAAATGTGCTGAACACAACCTGGTGATTACAAACACACTATTTCACCAGAAAAACAGGCACAAAGTCTCCTGGCAGCATCCACGCCCCAAACACTGGCACCTTAGTGACTACATCATCGTATAATCTCGGGACCAACAAGATGTACTGATAACAAGAGCTGTTACTGATGACGACAAGTGCTGGACAGACCATCAACTCAACTCGTCCATCATGAGAATGAAGATTCGGCCCAAAAGGAAACACCAAAATCAGAGCACTATTAAGAAATTCAATGTTGACATCCTTCAAGACATCAACCATGTACAGAAGTTCCAAAAATATCTACAAGAACAACTGCCTCAGCATTTCCCACCATCTGTAGAAGAACACTGGCATCAATTGAAGAATGCTATCATCATCTCCTGCAAAGAAACAGTTGGGTTCAAGATGAAAAAACATCAGGATTGGTTCGATGATAACGCCAAACTACTCCAACAACTCATCAACAAAAAGAGAAAAGCTTTCATCACCTTACAAAATGACTAACAATCAGCTAGTAAAATAAAACGCTATCAGGAATGCAAGGCTGCAGTCCAGAGAGCACCTGAAACCTGAAAAACCAATGTTGGAGGAATAAAGCTCAGGAAATCCAACAACGAGCAGACACCAATGACACTCGAGGCTCTTTCAACACAACTAAAGTTATTTTTGGCCCATCCATTCACGGTCAAGCCCCTCTCAAAAGCAAAGATGTTTCAACCATCCTGAAGAGCAATTTTGGCATCAATTCTAGATGGAGGGAGCACTTTGAAGATTTTCTAAATCAGACCATCTCATGTGACAGGAATGTGATTAACAGCATTCCTAAACAGCCTGTTGACGACTCCTTAAGCAAAATACCAACACTTGAAGAAGTCAAGGAAACCATCAAAACCTTGAAAAACAACAAGGCCGCTGGACTCGATAGAATACCAGCCGAGGTCTACAAAATTGTAGGTAACCTGCTTCATTACCAACTGCATCAACTTGTCATCAAGATCTGGATAAATGAAGACGTACCAGCAGACTTTAGGGACTCAGCAATTGTTACCGTCTACAAACAGAAAGGCGATCAATCCAAATGCGGAAACCATTGTGGAATTACCCTGTTAGCAACAGCAGGAAAGATCCTCACCATCACCATGAACAACCAGTTCAAGCCTTTAGCCAAGAAGATCCTTCCAGAGACGCAAGCCGGTTTTAGACCATCACGTGGAGCAATCGACATGATCTTCACAATGCGACAACTACAAGAAAAATGTCCTGAACAAATTGAACTTTTGTACATGACATTCATCGAGCTCACCAAAGCCTTTGACTCGGTATCAAGGAAACTCCTAAGGGATGTCCTATCCACCTACTGTTGGGCTGCCCTGAAAAGTACATTCGAATCCTGAGACTCCTCCATGATGGCATGCTTGCCACAGTCATGGTCAGCAATAGTAACAGTGAGCCTTTTCAAGTCAGATCAGGAATAAAACAGGGAAGTGTGATTGCCCCAACTTTGTTCACTATCTTCATTGCGACAATTATCCACATCATCAAGGATGACCTATCCCCAGGAACTGAAATTATCTACATAACAGATTCCAGACTTTTCAATCTTGCCCGTCTCAAGTCCAAAAACAAGACATCCACGAGTCCGCTCATCCAGGTCCAATACGTAGATAACAACAGTGTTTCAGCTCTCTCAGAAAACCACCTACAACAGATTCTGACTGCCTTCAACCATACATACACAAAATTTCCACTTAACATCAATGCCAAGAAGACTCAGATCATCTACCAACTGTCACCAACTGAGACAAATCGGATAGAACCATCAATTCAACTTGGCAAAACAACCCTTGAAAATGTGGACCACTTTCCGTATCTTTGAAGTCACCTCTCCTCCAATGTCGACCTTAATAATGAGATCCAATATCATCTTAAATGTGCTGGAACAGGTTTTCGACGTCTCAGAACAAGAGTCTTTCATGATCGTGACATCTGAACAGACTCCAAAATGTTAGTGTACAAAGCAGTGGTGATCCCAACGCTCCTGTATGCATCAGAAACCTGAACAACATACTGACGACATCTGAAAGCACTTGAAAAGTTCCATCAATGCTGTCTTCGAAACATCTTAAATATCAGCTGGAAAGATAGAAGAGCCAACGTCAACATGTTAAATGAAGCAAAAACAACAATCATTGAAGCCTATGTCATCAAGAACCAACTATGATGGAGCAGTCATGTTGTTCGGATGAAAGACGAATGTCTGCCAAAACAAATCTTCTAATCCCACTTTAAAAAAAGGTGGACAACAGAAGAGATTCAAAGTCGTCTTAAAAGCCAACATAAAGAAATGTAACATCGACATCAACAATTGGGAAACCAATGCCAAGGACAGGAAACTCTGGCAAACCATCATCCGAGAAGGAACAGCAACTTCTGAAGTTAACAGATCTGCAGAATTAGAAGAAACGAGAAGAAAATGGAAAGAGAGGCAGCAACAACCAAAGCCCGATCTGCCATCTGGAATGACCTGTCCTGAATGCGGAAGAACTTTCAGAGCCAAGATTGCATGCATAAGCCACTTGAGAGCCCATAAATAGATCAACGTAATGAAGACCATCATCCTCGACTTCGAGGGATAGCCACGACGATGAAGCTGAATTTTGGACCACCTAGAGTAGACACCTGAAAGTCCTGGAACAATGCCGCCCAAAAAACTTACAAAAGAATTTGAGGATCAGCTGGAAGCACAGAAGCACTAACACCAGCATATTGGAGGAGGCCAACGTAAACTGTCACCACATTGCTCAGACATTTGAACAAAGAAATGCCACTTTTCTACAGAAATTGATGAGTTGTATACTAATATTGAGCCAATAGAAACTTTGTGCATTTCTCAATCCTGTCATTCGCATATTTAATATGAATCACAATACATTTCTCAGGTGTTGTTAACCGATTATTCATAGACTCAGAAGTACAGTACAGAAACAGCCCCTTTGGCTCATCTAATCCATGCTGAGACAATTTAAACTGCTTACTCACATTGATCTACACCAGGACCACAGCCCTCCATATCCCTACCGTCCCTGTAACCATCCAAACTTCTCTAAAAAATTGAAATTGAGCTGGCATGCACCACTTGTGCTGGCAGCTCACCCCACACTCTCACAACCCTCTGAGTGAAGAAGTTTCAAGGTTCATTTTATTGTCAAAGTATGGATGTATAATACAACTCTGATATTTGCCTTCTCCAGATAGCCATGAAATATAAACAATAAAGTAAAAGAAATGAAACTCACAGATCCCAGAATCCTCCACCCCACCCCACAGCTACAATAACAATCCCTGACCCCTCCCTCACAGACAAAAACTTAGCAACAGTACAATCCCCGATCCCCTCTCCCACAGGAATAAAAAAGAGAAACAGTAACAATCATAACACCCACCTTGCAGAAAAAACAGCAATAATAACAATCCCCGACCCTCTCCCCAACAGAAAAAAGCAGCAATAAGTTTCCCCTCATGTTCACCTTAAATTCTTACCTTTCACCCTTAACCCATGACTTCTAGTTGTAGTCCCACCCAACCTCAGTAAGTAAAGCCTGCTTAAATTTATCCTCATTATCTGTATACCTCTATCAAATGTCCTCTCAGTCTCCTATGTTCTAAAGAAAAATGTTCCAACCTATTCAATCTATGTGCTAAAGACCAATAATACTTGAGAATTAGTAAAATAACTGTCCAATAAGTAGATTTGGCATAGCAACTTTCATTTGCATCTTTAGCTTGCCTTTGGTATGCTCAATGACCTTGATTCACAAGCTTGTACAGAAAGGCTGTACAAGAGTTAGTCTTTCAAGAGCTGTGTTCAGCCTGGGTGAATGCATTATGTCTGCACACTGTTTCTGTGAGCTTATCATTTTCACTTGATGCCTTAGTGAGCTACACACACACACAAAGTGCCTGCACTTGGTTCAGTTAATTATATATATAACCCTTACTTTGCTCCAGTTTTCACAGTAGGACTGACGGTGGCTGGTAGAAGAAATGTGCCTGGAGTTAGAGGAGGTAGGTGAGCTCCTTAATGAATACTTTGCTTCAGTATTCAGCAGCAAGAGGGACCTTGATGATTGTGAGGACAGTGTAAATCAAGCTGATGTGCTTGAACATGTTGATTTTAAGGAAGAGAATGTCCTTCTGGAATTTTTGGAAAACTTTAAGGATAATAAGTCCATGGGACTAGACAGGGTATATGCCAGGTTACCACAAGAAGTGAGTGAAGAGATTCGTGATGATCTTTGCGTCCTCACTGACCACAGCAGTAGTACCAGATGATTGGAGGGTGGCAAATGTCACTTTTTTGTTCAAGAAAGGGACTGGGGATAACTCTGGGAAGTATAGACTAGTTATTCAAGTCACGTCAAGTCAAATCGCTTTTTATTGTCATTTTGACCATAACTGCTGGTACAGTACACAGTAAAAATGAAATGTTTTTCAGGACCGTGGTGCTACATGAAACAGTACAAAAACTACACTGCAAAAACTACGTAAAAACAACACAGGAAAAAACTACACTAGACTACAGACCTACTCAGGTCTGCATAAAGTGCACAAAATAGTGCAGGTATTACAATAAATATTAAACAAGACAATAGGCACAATGGAGGGCAGTAAGTTGGTGTCAGTCCAGACTCTGAGTATTGAGGAGTCTGATGGCTTGGGGAAAGAAACTGTTACATAGTCTGGTCGTGAGAGCCCAAATGCTTTGGTGCCTTTTCCTAGACAGCAGGAGGGAGAAGAGTTTGTATGAGGAGTGTGTGGGGTCCTTCATAATGCTGTTTGCCTTGTGGATGCAGCGTGTAGTGTAAATGTCTGTAATAGCGGGAAGAGAGACCCCGATGATCTTCTCAGCTGACCTCACTATCCGCTTCAGGGTCTTGTGATCCGAGATGGTGCAATTTCTGAACTAGGCAGATGCAGCTGCTCAGGATGCTCTCAATACAACCCCTGTAGAATGTGATAAAGATGGAGGTTGGGAGATGGACTTTCCTCAGCCTTTGCAGAAAGTAGAGACACTGCTGGACTTACCTTGCTATGGAGCTGGTGTTGACGGACCAGGTGAGATTCTCCGCCAGGTGAACACCAAGAAATTTGGTGCTTTTAACGATCTCTACCAAGGAGCTGTTGATGTTCAGTGGGGAGTGGTCGCTCCATGCCCTCCTGAAGTCAACAACCATCTCTTTTGTTTTGTTCACATTCAGAGACAGGTTGTTGGCTCTGTACCAGTATGTTAGCTGCTGCACCTCCTTTCTATATGCTGACTCATCATTCTTGCTTATGAGATCCACTATGGTCGTGTCATTGACGAACTTGATGATGTGGTTCGAGCTGTGTGTTGCAGCACAGTCGTGGGTCAGCAGAATGAACAGCAGTGGACTGAGCACACAACTCTGGGGAGCCCCCGTGCTTAGTGTGATGCTGTTGGGGATGCTGCTCTTGATCCGGACTGACTGAGGTCTCCCAGTCAGGAAGTCTAGTATCCAGTTGCAGAGGGAGGTGATCAGGCTCAGTAGGCTCAGCTTTCCAATCAGTTTCTGAGTGATGATTGTGTTGAACGCTGAACTGAAGTCTATGAACAGCATTTGCACGTACGTGTCTTTTTTGTCCAAGTGGGTTAGGGCCAGATGGAGGGTGATGGCAATGGTGTCGTCTGTTGAGCGGTTGAGACGGTACGTGAACTGCAGGGGGTCCAGTGAGGGGGGCAGCAGGGTCTTGATGTGCCTCATGACGAGCCTCTCAAAACACTTCATGATGATGGATGTAAGTGCATCGGGACGGTAGTCATTTAGGCAGGATTCTGAAGACTTCTGCACGGGGACGATGGTGGCGGCCTTGAAGCACGTTGGAATGACGACGCTGCTCAGGGAGATGTTGAAGATGGCAGTGAGAACATCTGCTAGCTGGTCTGCACATCCTCTAAGCACTCTACCGGGAATATTGTCTGGTCCAGCAGCCTTCTGTGGGTTGACCCTTCACAGTGTTCTCCTCACATCAGTCACGGTGAGGACTATACTAGAATGGTGGGAAATTTATTGGAGAGTTTTCTTAGAGACAGAATTTACAAGCATTTAGAGAAGCATAGTCTGATTAGGGATGGTTGGCATGGCTTTGTGAGGGGCAGGTCATGCCTTATGAGCCTGATTAAATTAGTTAAGGATGTGACAAAGCATATTGATTAGGGTAAAGCAGTACATGTGGTATTTGTTGATTTTAGTTTGATAATGTTCCACATGGTAGGCTCACTTAGAAAAGTCAGGCATGGCATCCAGGGAAACTTGGCAGTATGGATACAGAACTGACTTGCCCATAGAAAGCAGGGGGTGGTAGCAGATGGAATGGATTCTGCCTAGAGGTTTGTGACAAGTTGTGTTCCACAGGAAATTGTTCCGGGTCTCTGTACGTTGTGATTTTTTTATAAATTACTTGAATGAGAAAATGAAAAGGTGGGTTAATAAGTTTTCAGATGACTCAAAGGTGGGTAGAGTTATAGATAGTGTGGAAGGCTGTTGTAGTTTGCAATGGGACATTGACAGGAAGAAGAACTGGCCTGAAGGGTGGCAGATGGAATACAAACCTGGAAAAATGTGAAGTGATTCATTTTGGAAGGTCAAATTTCAAGGCAAAACACAGTGTTAATGGCAAGATTCTTGGTAGTACAGGAGGAGGGAGGGATCTTTGCACTCACATCTATAGATCCCTCAAAGTTGCTACAAAGGTTGATAGGTTTGTTAATAAAGCATATGGTGTGTGGGCCTTCATTAGTCAGAGGACTGACTTCAAGAGGCGAGAGGTAATGTTACAGCACTATAAACCAGAGTTCGACTACACTTGGAAAATTGTGTCCAGTTCAGGTTGCATTATTACAGGAATCAGAATTGGGTTTAATATCAAAGGGATATGTCATGAAATGAGTTGTTTTGTGGCAGCAGTACATTGTAAGACATAACAGTAAAAACTCTAAATTACAATCTGGAGTATATCAAAGTTCAGAGTAAGTTTATTACCAAAGTACAGTGCCTATAAAAAGTATTCACCCCCCTTGGAAGTTATCATGTTTTATTGTTTTACAACACTGAATCACTTTGGATTTAATTTGGCCTTTTTGATACTGATCAACAGAATCAGTGTCTAAGTGAAAACAAACTTCTACAAGCTGATCTAAATTTATTACAATTATTAAACACAACATAATTGATTGCATAATTACTTACTCTCTTCAATTCAGTATTTAGTAGATGCACCTTTGGAAGCAATTACAGTCTCAAGTCTGTGTGGATAGGTCTCTATCAGCTTTGCACATCTAAACACTACAATTTTTCTCCATTCTTCCTTACAAAAGTGATCAAGCTCTGTCAGATTGCATGGGGATGGTGATTGATCAGCCCTTTTCAGGTCCTACCAGAAATTCTCAATTGGGTTGAGTTCTGGACTCTGTCATGCCCATACCAGGACAGTAACTTTCTTGTTTTTAAGCCATTCCTGTGTAGCTTTAGTTTTATGGTTGGAGTCATTGTCTTGCTGGAAAACAAATCTTCTCCCAAGTCGCAGTTGTTCTGCAGCATGCATCAGGCTTTCCTTCAGGATTTCCCTGTATCTGGCTGCATTCATTTTACTGTCTACCTTCACAACCCTTCCAGGGCCTTCTGCAGTGAAGTGTGATGCAGCCACTACCATGCTTCATGAGGGATGGTGCATTTTTGATTACGCCAAACATAGCATTTAGTCTGATGGCCAAAAAGCTCATTTCTGGTTTCATCAGACCATAGAACATTCTTCCAGCTGACTTCAGGATCTTCTATATGCCTTCTGGCAAACTCTAGCTCAGATATCATGCGAAGTTTTTTTCAACAGTTGCAATTTCTTTGCCATTCTCCCATAAAGCTGCGACTGCGAACAATTCTATGTGCAGTCTCTCCCACCTCAGACACTGAAGCTTGTAACTCCTCCAGAGTTGCCGTAGGTCTCTTGGTGGCCTCCCTCACTTGAACTTTTCTTGCATGCTCTCTCAATTTTTGTGAACAGCCTGCTCTAGCAGATTTACTGCTGTGCCATATTCATTCCATTTCTTGTTGATTGACTTAACTACTCCAACAGTTCAGTGACTTGAAAGTTTTCTTGTATCAGTCTCCTGACTTGTGCTTTTCAATAACGTTTTTGTGGGGTTGCTTGGAGTGTTCTTTTGTCTTCATGGTGTAGGTTTTTCCTATATATTGACTCACTAGCAGTTGGACCTTCCAGATACAGGTGTATTTATACTACAATCAATTGAAACTCCTTGTCTGCATATGGAGATCTCCATTTAACTAATTATGTGACATCTAAAACAAATTGGCTGCATCGGCTGCACCATTGATGATTTGTGTGTCGCATTAAAGGGGGTGAATACTTATGCCATTAATTATTTTCTGTTTTATATTTGTAATTAGTTTAGATCACTTTGTAGAGATCTTTTCTCAGTTAAATATGAAAGTCTTTTTCTGTTGATCAGTGTCAAAAAAAAGCCAAATTAAATCCATTGTGATTCAATGTTGTAAAACAAAATAACATGAAAACATCCAAGAGTGGGGTGAATACCTTTTACAGGCACTGTATATATATGTCACCATATACAATACCGAGATTAATTTTCTTGTTGGCATACT
This sequence comes from Hemitrygon akajei, assembly GCF_048418815.1. Classification (NCBI taxonomy): domain Eukaryota; kingdom Metazoa; phylum Chordata; class Chondrichthyes; order Myliobatiformes; family Dasyatidae; genus Hemitrygon; species Hemitrygon akajei. The sequence continues at coordinate 50,581,422 of NC_133129.1, forward strand.
CAATAAATCCAATAAACATAAAAGAATCAATTAAAGACCACATCAACAGAGCAGGAAAGGAAAACAATCTGCAAATACAGAAAGAAAAATAACAGTAAGTAAGTAAGTAAGTAAATAAATAAATAAATAAGCAAGCAAGCAAGCAAAAAATATCAAGAATATGAAATGAAAAGTCCTAGAAAGCATCCATTGGATGTGGGAACAGCTCAGTGTTGGGGCAAGTGAAGTTGAGTGAAGTTATCAGGGGTTTCAACTGTTCCTGAACCTGGTTGTGTGGGAACTGAGGCTCCTGTATCATCTTCCTGATGGCAGCAGTGCGAAGAGTACATGGCCTGAATGGTGTGGGTCCTTGATGAATATTGCTTTCCTACACAAAAACTCCATGTAGATGTGCTCAGTGGTGGAGAGGCACTTGCACATGATAGACTGTGCTATCTCCACTACTTTTTGTAGACTTTTTCTTTCAAGGGTATTGGTGTGTCCATACCAGCCCATGACACAACCAGTCAGTATACTCTCCACCACACATCTATAGAAGTTTGTCAAAGTTTTAGATGTCAAGCTTGAATGTTCACAAGCACCTAAGGAAGGAGATGCAGTGCTGTGCTTTCTTCGGTAATTACACTTACGTGTTGGGCCCAGGACAGGGCCTCGGAGGAATATAAAGTTGCTGACTCTCTCCACCTCTGATCCCCTGATGAGGACTGGCTCATGGATCTCCAGTTTCCTCCTCCTAAAGACAATCTATAAAATTGCTGATGATATAACCATTGTTGGTAGAATCTCAGGTGGTGAGAGTTCGTACAGGAGTGAGATATGCCAACTAGTGGAGTGGTGGCACAGCAACAACCTGGCACTCAACTTCAGTAACATGAAAGAACTGATTGTGGACTTCAGGAAAGGCAAGACAAAGGAACACATACTGATCCTCATAGAGGGATCAGAAGTGGAGAGAGTGAGCAGTTTCAAGTTCCTGGCTGTCAAGATCTGTGAGGATCTAACCTGGTCCCAACATATAGATGTAGTTATAAAGAAGGCAAGACAGCATCTATACTTTATTAGGAGTTTGAAGCGATTTGGCATGTCAACAAATACACTCAAAAACTTCTATAGTTGCACAGTGGAGAGCATTCTGACAGGCTGCATCACTGTCTGGTATGGAGGGGCTACTGCACAGGACTGAAAGAAGCTGCAGAGGGTTGTAAGTCTAGTCAGCTCTATCTTGAGTACTAGCCTACAAAATACCCAAGACATTTTCAGGAAGCAGTGTCTCAGAAAGGCAGCATCCATTATTAAGGACATCCAGCACCCAGGGCATGCTCTCTTTTTACTGTTACCATGAGGTAGGAGGTACAGAAGCCTGACGGCACACAGTCAGCGATTCAGGAACACCTTCTTCCCCTCTGCCATCCGATTCCTAAATGGACATTGAAGCCTTGGACACTACCTCACTTTTTTAATATATAGTATTTCTGTTTTTTTGCATGTTTTTAAAAATCTATTCTGTATACGTACACTGTAATTGATTTACTTGTTTATTATTTTTTTCTCTTCTATATTATGTATTGCATTGTACTGTTGCTGCTAAGTTAACAAATTTCACGTCACATGCCGATGATAATAAACCTGATTCTGATTCTGATTCATCAGCTCCTCGGTCTTGCTGACATTGAGTTAGAGGCTGGTACTGTTGTTGTTTGGCACCACTCAGTCAGATTTTCAACCTCCTTCGGATATACTGATTTGTCACCATCTTTGATTCAGTCTACGACTATTGAACTGTCAGCAAAAATTAAATATAGCATTGGTTCTATGGTTAGCCACACAGTCAAGTGTGAAGCAATTAGAGCAGGGGACTACGCTCACAACCTTGTGGTGTACCTGTGCTGATAGAGATTGTGGAGGAGATGTTGTTGCCAATCCGAACTGACTGGGGTCTGCAAGTGAGGAAATCAAGCATGCATTTGCACAAGGAGGTATTGAGGCCCAAGTCTTGAAGCTTATTAATTAGTTTTGAGGGGAAGATAGTATCGAATGCTGAGCTGTAGTTGATAAAGAGCATCCTGGTGTATGCATCTTTACTGTTCAGATATTCCAGGGTTGAATGAAGAGCCAATGCAATGGCATCTGCTGGGGATCTGTTTGCTGGTAGGCAAATTGGAGTGAATGCATGTTACCTCTCAGGTAGGAGTTGATACGTTTCATCACCAACCTCTCATGTTTCATCACCAATCTCTCAAAGCACTTTATCACTGTGGATGTGTGCTACTAGATGATAATCATTGAGGAGGTTACCACATTCTTCTTAAGCACCAGTATAATTGAAGCAAGTGGGTACCTCCGACTGCTGAAGTGAGAGGCTGAAGACCTTAGTGAATACTCCTGCTAGCTGATAAGCACAGGTCTTTAGCATTCAGCCAGTTACCCCATCTGGGCTGAATGATTTCTGTGAGTTCACCCTCTTGAAGGCTGCTTGCACATCTGCCCCAGAGACTGAAATCACAGGATCATCAGGGGTTATGGGAGTTTGTGATGGTTCTTCCATGTTTTGATGGTCAAAGTGAGCATAGAAGGCATTGAGCCCATCTGGAAGCGAAACCCTGTTGTCACCGATGTTGCTTGATTTTAATTTCTAAGAGGCAATAGCATTCAAACCCAGCCAAAACTGCCAAGCATTCTTCATTGATTCAATTATATATAAAAATAATTTAAATAATAGTGCAAAAAGTGGGGGAAAATAAAATACTGAGGTAGTGTTTGTGGTGGTTTATTAGTCATTCAGATATCTGATGCCAGAGGGCAAAAAGCTATTCCTGAGTACTTGTCCTGTTCCTCTTCTTTGACGATAGCAATGAGAATAGGCCAAGTTCTTGATGATGGGGCTCCTTAATGATGAATGCCTTTCTGAGGCATCACCTTTTGAAGGTGTCCTAGGTGCTGGAGTGACTAGTGCCCATAACGATGTTGTCTGACTTACGATTTTCTGCAGTTTTTTTTCCAATCCTGTGCAGTAGCTCTTCCATATTAGATGTTGATGCAACCAGTTATAATTCTCTCTCCAGTACATCTTTAGAAACTTGCGAGTGTCTTTGCTGACATCGCAATTCTCCTCAATCTCCACTGTTTTTGCCTTCTTTGTTATTGCATCAATATGTTCAGCGCAAGGTAGATCATCAACTCTGTTGGCACCTAAGAACTTGAATTTGCTCAACTTTTCCACTTCTAATACCTCAATGAGGACTGGTCTTTGTTCCTTCGACTTCCACTTCCTGAACTCCACAATCAATTCCTTCATCTTCCTGATGTTGAGTGCAAGGTTGTTGTTGTGAAACTACTCAACCAGTTAATCTGTCTTACCCCTGTACAGAGCCAACAGGCAGAATCCTTTTTCCAGGGCGGAAATAACTAAAACAAGAGGGCATAATTTTAGAGGTTTTGGGGAAAAGTATAGGAGGGGGACATCAAAGGTTCCGTAGATTCCGGATTTTAAGCCGCTACTTTTTTCCCACATTTTGAACAGCTTTGAACTCTGCGGCCTTTAATACGGAGCGGCTAATACATTATTTTTTTTCATGCCGCCGAAAACATTTTGCCTCGTAACAGTAGACCAATAAAATTGATGAGTAGTTCACAGAGGTCCGATGAAATTGTACGATAAATCAAGCGCACTTTCACAATTAAATTATTGTAAATCAGTCATTTGTACTCACCCTCATCAACATGGAAAACACTCGAAGAAAAGCATTGTGCTGCCTTTATGGCAGTTATTTAGTTTATAATATTTTCGCTTAGTAATTCATTTTCTAGTTAAAGTTAGAAGAGTTTTAACTATATTTGTTTTCTGTACTACATCGTGGGATGCTATGACGTCACACCCGGTTTCGCCACGTCTTGTGGGATACCGGTTTGCAATAAACGGGACGGCGGGGGGGAGCGGCGGAGCGAAAACGCTGCTTTTAAGTTAAAGGCGATCAATAACTTTTCCTGGTAGGCTGCAGTATATATATTTTTTACCAGTCGTTAGGAGATATTGGAATGTTGTTCAGTAAAGAAGTATACGCAACGTATATTTAAAAGTAGCCGCGTTACGGGCACGGTTCGAAAAAAAGCATTTGCAATATGTATTTGTTTTTGTTACCATATGGATTTAATTAAAAGTTAAAAAATCCTCACGTGTAATATCTTTCTGTGTAAATATCTCATATTACAACGTGGGACACCTGCGGCCGAAAATCCGGTGCGGCCTAAAATCCGGTGTGGCCTAAAATCCGGTGCGGCCTTTACAAGTAAAAAATTGATTTTATTTCTAAAATTAGAGCCAGCGGCTTTTAATCAGGTGCGCTCTGCAGTCCGGAATCTACGGTAAGTTATTTTCCCATGAGTAGTGGATGTGTGGAATGCCCTGCCAGGGGTGGTGGTAAATGCAGAAACAGTAGGGACATTTAAAAACAACCTCTTAGATAGGCACATGCATGATAGAAAACTGGAGGATTATGTAGGAGGGAAGGGTTATGTTGATCTTCGTGTAGGTTAGAAGGTTGACACAATGTTGCGGGCCAAATGGCCTGTACTGTGCTGTTATGCTCTCTGTTCTATATTCTATGTTCACTGACCCATTCCATTTGCACCATCCTGGCACACACAATGGGCATTCTCTTATTTCTAAATCAGTTTATAGAGTTGCACAACACAGAAACAGGCCCTTCAGCCCACCATGTGTCCGCTGATCATCATGCTTAATAATGCCATCCCACTTGGTGCCATTCCTTGCTCAATTTTCTAGTTCACTGTTGTAACCTTAGGCAATCTTCTTCACTGCATACTGTACCACCAAATTTGCTGCCAACTGCAAACTTACTAACCATGTCACCTACATTTATATTCTCAACCAAATTATTAAGATATATGAGAGAAAATAGAGGACTCAATCCCTGTGATACATCACTAGTTACTAGGCCTCAAATCTGAAAAAAAAATCCCTCTAGTATCACCCTCTGTTTCCTACCTTTAAGCCTATTGTGTACTATTCGCTGTTCAGACAATTTAAACACTGTCCCAGATCAGAGCAGAGACCTGATTTGCTCTCGCTCCACAATGTTCACTCCTCTCTCCAGAGCATGGACCCTTTTGCTGTTTCACTGTTGGGTCAATTTAAACAAAGGCCCAGATAGGCTGAAAAGACAGGTTGTTGGTCAGGACGAGAGTCGGATTCACTCGTTCTCTGTGATGGTCATCTCCATGGCTATGAAGACTGCCCCAGCTGCTGTGGTCCATGCCCTCTAATATGATGAACTGATGAGTGAGGCTTTGGGCCTACTCTGAACTGATGTGAAATTTGGATCTGAGGATTTAGTTTCGGTTTGGAATGCACTTGTTTGCTTCAATTGTAGCATGATTTTTTTTCTTTCTCTTGCACTTCATGTGTTGGTCTTTTATTTTTTTTAATTCTCCTTTTTTTCTTTAATTGGGTTATTTCGGGTTTCTTGCTTTGTGGCTGCCTGCAAGCAAGCAAACCTCCAGGTTGTGTAATTTATCTATTCTTTGATAATAAGTTTCGAATCTTGTAAATGGCCAGCAAGCTTACCCTGGGTCTAATATATGTTCTAATCTTCTGAACCATATGGCCTTGTCAAAGCCATGTGGACAATTTCCACCATTCTTGTCCTTATTAATTCTGTCGGTTTCATTTTAGAAAAACTCAATTGAGTACAAGAGCAAGGAAATCCTTTTGCATTTGTACAGGGCCCTGGTGAGACCACACCTGGAGTATTGTGTACAGTTTTGGTCTCCAGGGTTAAGGAAGGACATCTTGGCTATAGAGGAAGTGCAACGTAGATTCATGAGGTTAATTCCTGGGATGTCCGGACTGTCTTACGCAGAGAGATTAGAGAGACTGGGCTTGTACATGCTGGAATTAAGGAGATTGAGAGGGGATCTGATTGCAACATATAAGATTATTAAGGGATTGGACAAGATAGAGGCAGGAAATATGTTCCAGATGCTGGGAGAGTCCAGTACCAGAGGGCATGGTTTGAGAATAAGGGGTAGGTCATTTAGGACAGAATTAAGGAAAAACTTCCTCTCCCAGAGAATTGTGGGGGTCTGGAATGCACTGCCTCGGAAGGCAGTGGAGGCCAATTCTCTGGATGCTTTCAAGAAGGAGCTAGATAGGTATCTTATGGATAGGGGAATCAAGGGATATGGGGACAAGGCAGGAACCAGGGTATTGATAGTAGATGATCAGCCATGATCTCAGAATGGCGGTGCAGGCTCGAAGGGCCGAATGGTCTACTTCTGCACCTATTGTCTATTGTCAATTAAATTCGTGAGACTTGATTTCCCATGCAAAAAGCCATGTTGAATATGCAAATCTGTCCTTGCCTTTCCAAATGGAGGTAAAATCCATTCCTCAGAATCCCTACTAAACCTCTCGCATAATTGACCCCACAGGAAGTGTGACATTGTAGCAGTGCGCTACACGCAGCGCTAAAATAACAACACGGAGTCGGTAAACTGCAGTTAAAGAAGATTTTATTCGAACTTCACAGCCTTGCTTTAAAGCCTCCCTGATCCCGCCCTCCCCGGGCGCGGATGCTGTAGGGGGCACGTACTCACAATCCCCCGCAGGCTTTTCCCTTTGTTGGTGAAGCAGACCTGGCGCCCTTTTGGGACTGGCCTTTGTGCCGGCGCGCTGGCTATTTGTGAGCCGGTTCGAGTGCGCTAGGAAGTGGGTTGCCACAACATATTCAAAATGTGTCATGGACGTTTTCACTTGATTGAAGTAGAATACTTTCTCCCAACTACGCAGGACTGAACTAGCATGGGTAAGTCATACAACATGAGTTTAACGTTCCTATTTAGGGGAGAATGAATCTCTTAAATATTTCTGTTATATTTTATAAAGAATTGCTTAGATGTATGTAGTAACTAATTTTACTATTTTCTGGACCTCTGGAGATAATTTACTGTAACTGTTTTTAGACGTGTCAGTGCCTTTGCTACTACATTATTTATTTCAGTATTCACAACCACAACTGATCTATGCCAATGTCTTATCCTCTTCTATGATGTATTCTTTCTTAAATATACAGTCTAATAATTGTGCAGTAGTATAATACTTAATAATTTACTTTATTTTTCAAATGTATTTTCATTCTCTGTTTCCTTTCTCATTTCCACCTCTTTCCCAAACTTAGCAAACTTAGTTTCTTGTTCATTCTCCATGTTCCTTGTGTTTTTCATTCACCACCTATCTTCAATTTGTTGTCTCATCTACTCTATTTACGCACAGCATCTCACTCTTATCCAGGCTATTCTTACCATTAAAATTTCTCTTGAGATTTAGTCACCTTGCCTATAAATATTTCCCCTTGATGTTCTTCCTTTTGTCAATTGCTTTTTTTAATTTATCTTTCATAGTTTCATCTTAATTCCCTAATAGTTGGCTGTTACTCAATCTATTGTTTTGATCTTGACACCATCTAGATCCAGTCATTATGAGGGGTGATTGATATGTTTGTGGCCTAAGGTAGAAGGAATCAATTTTAGAAAACCTAGCACATTTATTTTTCAACATAGTCCCCTCCTACATTTATACATTTAGTCCAGCGGTCGTGGAGCATATGGATCTTGGACCTCCAGAAAGTGTCCACAGATGAGTGATTGATAAGTTTGTGGCCTAAGGTAAAAGGAGATTAGTTACACAGCTCTCGTTACGTGCACATGCAGTTCAACTCTTTGAGTGATTATGCAGAAAGTTTGGTGTTAATAACTCATCTCCTTCTACCTTAGGCCATGAACTTATCAATCACCCCTATGAGTTGTTAATTGATGAGTTATTAACTTCAAACTTTCTGCATAATCACTCAAAGAGTTGAACTGCATGTGCATGTAACGAGAGCTGTATAACATCTCCTTCTACCTTAGGCCACAAACTCATCAATCACCTCTGCTGTGGACACTTCCTGGAGGTCCAAATTCCGTATGCTCCACGACCGCTGGACTAAGTGTGTAAATGTAGGAGGGGACTATGTGGAAAAATAAATGTGCTAGGTTTTCAAAAATTGACTCCTTCTACCTTAGGTCACGAACATATCAATCACCCCTCGCATCTTAAACCTTATTAAATAATGATCACTACTCCCTGGTTGTTGGATTCAAAGCCTTATTTATCTTATATGTTTGTTTGAAGACTTTAAAGACTTTATTTACACAGTAAAGGAAAGTATTCCATGCTAACTTTAATTCTTTCTTATATGTATGAAATCATTTACTGAAAGAAGAGTAATTTATGATTTTATTATGGGTGAGAAATACTTTCCATATCTATGTTTGAGATAGTTTTATTTAATGTTTTACTTGGTTAGTTTCAGAAAATAATTGAAGAGGCTCATCGCTGAGTCATTAAATGTCAGTCAGTGAGAGTCTTTCTGTTTTTGTCAAGGGAATACAATTTCGAACAAGCTCACATCAAAATCAAAGGAATTGCTTCTCAGTTCCATGATGATTTACTGCAGAAGCACATACATTTTTGAACAAGGCAACAACAGCTGTTAGTTGCAAACTGTCAGAAAGGTAAATGTTTACTATAATGAAAATAAAGTTTGATGTAGTTAAAATGGGGAATAGCCTGAGTGAAAGCATTTTGAATTTTGAAGATAATTATCAATACAATTGACAATTGTATTGTCAATTGGGCTGATGTTTTTGCAAATGAATGTTGGCATTTCTGAGGCAGGTGATTTTCAGTGAAATGGAAGCTCTTGGCATTTTACCAGCAGAATGCTTGAAAATTTAGGGACAATGGGTTGTGATGCGGAGCAAGGAGACTGGCAGGTTAGGAAAGCTGAATCAGAGTGATGTTCTCTGTTCTCTGTGTGGGTCAGGGTAAGCAGAGCAAGGACTCTGTTTGTTAATCACCAACTGGGAAATCCCAACTTGGATTCAAAGCAGATGGCAGATCATGGAGGGATTGTGAGTCTGGTGGATATTGAAAGAGTTATCGGGAAGCACATTTGCTTTCAGTGCCAGTATCAGGGATTTTTGCTCCTCCTGGGCACAGAAAGCTCTGGGAAGATCCTTACCTGCTGGGTTCCCATTTTCTTGACTCATTCAGGTGCTTAGTTACCTGTGCTCAGGGAAGTTGGCTCCCAGCCATTAAATTTAGTTGTCTGCAGGTATTTGTGGCATGTTGCCTTACTGACATATTTAAACTGCAGTCCAGCACTTGTGGGCAGATTGTATCACCTTCCCCTAAGCTTCAATTTTGTTCCTCTGTGAGCCTTAAATACAGGTTGGTGCTGGATTTCATTTTTTTGACATTTGAACCCTTTCTCCATCATATCCCTACCTCTTGAGATGAAGTAATGTATTATATACCAATCAAAATGTCATCAAACTGAAATAATAACTGGTTTTCTCTCTACAATTATGCTTATTGAATACTGATTTTGTTGAAATGAATGGATTATAAAATTAAAAATCTTACTTCAATTATTAAGGGCTTGGTCAGGGGTCACTGGAGTGAAGAGTCTAGTTTTCATCATTTTTACCTAAAGCAGGACAGGATTGTCTTCAGAGGAATAAAACAGATTTAAATAACTGAATTCTAGTGAAGAGATTGGATAGACAAGATCTACAGTACATGAGGAAATCTGCAGATGCTGGAAATTCAAGCAACACACACAAAATGCTGGTGGAACGCAGCAGGCCAGGCAGCATCTATAGGGAGAAGCGCTGTTGACGTTTCGGACCGAGACCCTTCGTCAGGACTGCAGTACGTTCTTAAAATCAAGATGAATGAGACATGATTGCAAAGGAATAAACAATATTCCTCAGAAGCCTGACAGGATTGGTGCTGGAAGAATATCATTCTTTGCTGAGTTCCAGAACAAAATAGCTAGAAATAACTCCTGACTATGCAAGGACCTGGACTCACTGCAGTTTTTCTATTCGGGACAGTAGGTCTACAGTGAATGAGATCTCAGTGGCTCTCCACTCAACCCTGGACCATCTGGACAACAACAAAACCTACATCAGGTTACCCACTGATTATACATCAATGTTCAACATCGTTGTCCACTGTGTGCTAGTCAATAAGCTTCAAAATATGGGCCTCTGTCCCTCCCCCTGCAACTGAACCTTGAATTCATCATCGGGAAAGCACAGTCTGTGAAGGTTGGAAGTAACATCTCCTCATTACTGATATGCAACATAGGCACACCTCAAGGATACATGCTTGGCCTGCTGCTCTACTCTCTCTACTCTCAGGACTGTGTGGCTAGGGACATTTCAAGTGCCTTCTATACATTCATTGATGATACAACATATGTTGGCAGTCTGTTAGCTAATGAAGAGGAGATATACAAGAGTGAGATAGATCGGCTGTTTGAGTGGTGTCACAATAACAACCTTGTGCTCAAAGTCAGCAAGACCAAGGGATTGATCGTGGACTTCAAGAACAGAAATCAGGAGTCCTCTTTGAAGGGTCAGCAATGGAAAGGATGAGCAGCTTCAAATCTTTGGGTGGCAACATCTCTGAACTTGTAGCCTGTGCCCAACATATTAATGAAATTCAGAAGAAGGCACACCAGCAACTATATAGTATCTTACAGGGAGTTGAGGAAATTTGGTATGTCACCAAATTTCTACAGACGTACCATGGAGAGCATTCTAACTGGTTGCATCACCATCTGATATGGAAAGGCCACTGCACAGGATCAGAAAAATGTGCAGAGGTTTGTACAGCCATCATGGGTGCTAGCCTCCCTACCATCAAGGACCTTTCAAGATGCAATACCTTAAAAAGATGGCATCCATTGTTAAGGACAATCATAAACCAGGACATGGTCTCTTCTCATTACTACCATCAAGAAGGATGTACAGAGGCCTGAAGACACACACTCAATGTTGTCCTTCCACCATCAGATTTTTGAACAGTCCATGAACCCATGAATACAACCTCACTATTTTGCTCTCTTTTTGCTCTACTTATTTTTTATAATTCTTATTGTAACTTATCATAAATTAATTATGTATCGCACTGTACTGTTGCCACAAAACAACAAATTTCACAACGTATGAGAGTGACAATAAAACCGATATTGATCTTGATGATCCAAGTCTCAAATTAGCAGATGGTTGTTTTGGACTGAGGTGAGGAGAAATTTCTTCACTGAATAACCTTTGAAATTCAGAAGCTCCACAGTAGTTGAGCATTTCAATTCAGAGATCAATCGATAACTGATATGTCTTGTTGCTAAATCTGGTTTGTTATTTAGGCTCAAACATGAATCCATGGCTTATAATATGTTGACATTCAGCCAAGTGCTACCAGAGAAAGTTGTTTTGTGTTTTCCATGTAGAAATTCGTACACTACTGACTGATTCTTTACAACACAGATATATGGGAATAATAAGAATATAAAACCCTTTTTGTTTTTATAACCGTCTAATGAATTGGATGTGAAGAGAACAGACAGGAATGGAGATCAGAGAGGAGCCATAGAGTCATATTGTTATACAAAATAGAAACATGCATTGCTCATCCACACTGACCAAAATTCCCATCCAAGTTAGTTCCATGTGTCCACACTTTGCCCAAGTGTCTATAAATATTTCCTACCCTTGTAGCTGTCTAAGTACATTTTAAATTTTGTTAATGTAGCTGCTACAATAACTTCTTTGGCAACGTACTGTGCACACGTACCATCCTCGGGTGAAAAGGTTGCCTCTCAGGTTCCTGGTAAATCTCTCCTATCTAATCTTAATTCTATGCCCTCTAATTCTTGATTCCCCGACCCTAGGAAAATTGCTGTACGCATTCACTTTATCTATTGAGGCCCTCCATTTGTCGGTGTTGTCTATGGATATATGGACAGCTATCTACATGATATGCACACCAGGGCATCACAATATGGAGATCTAGCTGCTGCTCATGTGTCAGGTCCACTCCCCCCACTCAGCTGATACAGTCTGACACCAGTGGCATTACAGGAGTTGCCAGTCAATATTGAGTACGATATAGGATTGCCTTAGGAATCCCAGCTCTGGATTTTTTTCTATGAATTTACTCCTGCCAGTTCTCTTAACCTCCTCATGAGGGGGTATAGCTGCAAGTCAGCGGAGGTTTGAGATCAGAGTTTTCCTTCTCCTAGGCGAGCAGCCAACTATGGCTGATGAGCCACATCTGCCTGAAGCGACTGGTTTCAAGGTGCCAGTATCCCGCCTTTGCCCCTTCTACTGTCAGTAGAATTGGTTCTGTCGGGCTTAGTAGCTAAGCCACCCGTGATAATCAGGAGCTGGACTTGGTTGTCAGAGGATATTTGAGATGCACACCACTGGGGACATTTAATAGGTAGTGGGAGCTTATCCCCAATGCCACCACTTAAGGAACCACTCTATACCCTTCATAATTTTAAAAGATCAGAAAGTGGATTATGAAAAGTGCATTTGAGAAAACTGATCAGCCCAACCCGTACTTACTCAATGGTACAAAAGGCCAAGTAGCTCTTGCTCTCAACATTTCTAGGACATATTAAAGATTTTTAAGAAACAGCTGAATGATTTGTACTATTAGTTATTGCTTTGAAAGTTGAAAGGTTAAATAAAAATAGAGATAATTAAATGCTAATTAGAAAAAGAAAGCTTTATGAGTACTGGAACTATTCAAATGTCATGCTAAGGAAGTTATTAGGGCCCATGCAGACAATAAAAGATGCATGGCAATTTGTACGCCATCAATGCCCTTCCCTCATTTCAGTTCCCTACGTCTTTGTTACTCCACTGATTTAAGGCAAAGCATTTGACCGAATGAAAAGTTGCAATGTTAGCTGCTTCTTTGGTCTCTCATGCATCATTAACAAATTATTTATGCTGCTCTATTTAAAAGTTTGTTGATCTTGTTATTGGATGATGATCTGGATTTTTCAAGGCACCCTTAAGGCAGATAAGAAGAAAAGTGGAGAATATGTAAGACATGGTCCATCTTTGAGAATGGCAGCTCTGGACACTAGGTTTGAATGTTTACTCATGACATAAGTTGGCTGGGTTCTAGAAATTTCTGCTTCATTTACTTATATGAACTAACAATGAAATTACAGATGAAAGAAAATGCTGAAAATGGTGATTAGTTCAGATAACTGTAAGGGAAAGTTAATTGGCTGAATTGGGCTGATGGTTTCTTGATGGTTCCAAAGGAAACTGCCATTAACTTCATTGCACATGATAATATCTTCCACTGCAACTGACCTCCAGCCCTTTTCTGAGGTAGTTCCTGATCTTAATGGAACAAAAAACAGCTGCAGATTCCAACATCTGCAGTCTTGTGTTTTGCAAAACTATTGAGCTTCCAGACCACAGCTAATGCTTTTAACACAACCAATACACTACTGTTTTATTTGAACTCCATGTAAAATGATGAATGAAATTCAGACAAAACTTCAGCTGGGCTGCTGAGTGAGTGCCAGTGTTGTAACTGTCCTTACAAAAGTTTGGCTTGAGGCAAAGCTAGTTCTGGAACGTGGGTCTTCAGCAGCCCAGCTAAAACTTTGTCAGGCCTCTTTCCTGATATTAATGGACTAAAATGAAACAGTGATGTTTCACAGCTTCAGTAATGCAAAATGCATTAAAAGAAGGCCAAAATGGACCACCTACTCCACTGAATGTAGATATACACATTTTATCAGTCTGGAAAAGATATTCATTTCCATAGATGCTGCCTGACCAGCTGAGTTCCTCCAACATTTTGTGTGTGGTACTACCTTACTTTAAGTATTTAAGTCTTAATTTGTCAGACTGAAGAACTTTTGCTGAACAATTTGACGTAGGATATCTTAGCTTTGTAAACATGTCATTCATGGTGTTATGACTCGTGTTACAGTTCTATAAAACCTTTCTTAGCCCACATTTGGAGGATAGCATTCATGTTGAGAGGGTTTGCAAGTTTGCAGAAGATGAACAGGATGAGTTAACATGGGAAGTAATGGGTGCCTGGAATGCACTGCCAGGAGTGGTGTTGCAGTCAAATACGGGCATTCAAGAAGCTCTTGGATAGATACATGAATGTGCAGAGAATGGAGGAATAGTGTGGGCAGAAGGAATTTGTTTGGTCAGGCATTTAATTACTAATTTAATAAGTTTGGCATAACATTAAGGGCTTAAGGGCACTTTCTATGTGTTCAAATAGCACTGCTTCGAAGTTCAGCACCACATTTTGAGAAGAGTCCACTTTTGTATCCCTGCATATATTTTTGTACTCCTGGTTGTGGTGAAGAAAGGTAGCATTTGTTAATCTACAAGTTAATTAATTCTTTGTATGTGTATACCTTTATTTGTACTTAAGCATTTTGATTGCTTTTGAATGTTTGAATAATTGTTACAATTTAATTTTTTATGTTTTCATTATTTTCCCTTTACTTTTTAATAGTCTTTAAATGTTTCTGAATGTCAGGAGTATTGGGAAGCATTCCATCCCTTGACAGCTGGCTAAGCCTCAGGGCAAGACACATACAATCATGTGCCTGGGATGTGCTTTAAACAATGTCATTTTTCCATTTGTGATCATTTCATTTTTCCAATTGGTCAGGAGAAGCCTGATACTGATTGGGGGAATCCCTTTGCTCCTTCCACCATAATAGTCTGGACCTCCATTTTAATTCCCATTCCTATATCAGCATGTCTGTCCACAGCTTCCTCTACTGTCAAGCTGAGGCTACATATAAATTAGAGGAACAGCACTTCATATTCTGACTTGGTGCTTTTCAACTTGACAGCATGCACATTGACTACTTCAACTTCTGGTAACCTCTCTCCACTCTTATTCCCCCTCCCCCTTCTTATTCCCATATTCTACCACACCATCACCCCTTCTCCTCCTCTTATGAACCCTTATATACAACACCTTATATACCGGCTGGGTAGCCTCCAACCTGATGGCATGAACATTGACTTCTCTAACTTCCGTTAATGCCCCTCCTCCCCTCCTTACCCTATCCCTGATATATTTAGTTTCCCCCCCCCCTCCTTTTTTTTCTCTCTTTCTGCCCATCACTCTGCCTGTTCTCCATCTCCCTCTGGTGCTCCCCTCCCCTTTTCTTTCTCCATAAACCTCCTGTCCCATGATCCTTTTCCTTCTCCAGCTCTGTATCCCTTTTGCCAATCACCTTTCTGGCTCTCAGCTCCACCCCACCCCCTCCGGTCTTCTCCTATCATTTCGTATTTTCCCCTCCCCCTCCTACTTTCAAATCTCTTACTATCTTTCCTTTCAGTTAGTCCTGACGAAGGGTTTTGTCCCAAAACGTCGACAGTGCTTCTCACTGTAGATGCTGCCTGGCCTGCTGCATTCCACCAGCATTTTGTGTGTGTGTTGCTTGAACTTCCAGCATCTGCAGATTTCCTCGTGTCCACCTATCACCTGCCAGCTTTTGATCCACCATCCTCTCCTTCTTTTGTACTAACTATCTCCCCTCTTTCATTCCAGTCCTATTGAAATATCTCAATCCAAAACTTCAACTGTCCTTTTCCCTCCATAGATGCCACCTGACACACTGAGACCCTCCACCATTCTGTGTGTTGCTCCAGATTTCCAACATCTGCAAAATCTCTTGTGTCTCTCTTTTCTTATTCACTTGTTTTTTTTAGATTGAGACTTGTTCTACCTTCCCTTGGGATAAAATTGTACAAAGGCCTGCCAGCCCAAAACCCCACACTATTGTGGATAAGGACACAAGTTGACACCTACAGATCCACCAATGGTACAGAGAGTTTCCTTGCTTACTTTAATTTTAATGATGTGCTATTTTTAAGATGTGTAAATATTTAATCAGGAAACCTTTTTTATTGGCAAAAAAACTGTAAATTTAAGATAAAATGTATGTCAAGGAATTATAATTTAATGTGATAATTCTTTGTTTGTCTAGCATGGTGAATTTTTGAAAACATGAGTGCACTTTCTATCTAGAAAACAGGGAACTGCTGACCTGTTGGGAAAATAAAGGAATTGTTTATAAAGTGGGTAATAACAGAATAGTTGAAAAATATAATTGGATTGGTAGAGGCAACATGGATTTTAAAAGGAAAATTATGTTCATCATATCAGCTAGATTTCTTTGAGATTATGGTTAGGAAAACAGAAATGGAGACCCAGGGGATGTGGTGTGTTTGGATTTCTGAAAAGTCCTTTGATAAGTTCCTGCACAAGAGGTTGACCAATAACATTGGGGTATGTGGAATTAAGAGGAATTTCCAGAAGTAGAATGAGAATTGGTCTTTCACTAGAAAGCAAAGAGTGGGAATAAATTGATGTTTCTTGGCTTGGCAGGCTCTGACTTGTGAATTGGTGAACATGAATTATTCACAACCCAGAACAGCTACTTGTCTGAGGACCAAAGGTCACATTTCCAAGATTGCTGATACTCCTTAACACGGTGGGATTGTTAGTGTGGAGGAGGATGTAAAGAGGCTTCATAGGGATGCCTACAAGAAAAGCTGGTGAGAACATGACAGTGGATTGTGTGTCTACGGTAGTAGTCAGTACTTCCTCGGTTCTGGAATGGCACATTGTTCAAAGTAAGTATGGACTGCCAATTCCCTTCCTTAAAAAGAAATTAGTGAATCACTCATTTTATTTATGATTGACTTGTTGTTTAATTAATGGTACTAGCTTTTTAATCAATTCCCAAATTATCTCATTAACATACAGTGGATTCCGATTAATTGGGAGCAGTACATTTTGGCCCAATTAGCTGAAATTTCATGGAAATAATTAAAAGGCTTAAAAAAAGATAAACTACCATTTAACTGAGTAATAATTTATGTATTTAAATGAAATACAGAACAAATTAGAAACTTCCAATATCTCTACAGTATGATAAAATCGTGTGTTTGTTCCTAATATTTATCGATGGAGGGATTCATGTGCTGTGTTCTTTTGATTGCTTGTAAATGTACAAAATCAACGCACAAAACAGTTCCAAATTGTCTTACTGCCTATTTCTCGACAGTGAAATAAATCACTGCTTTATGGACACAAACACATGTAACTGACACTATTTAAAAGCCGATCGCTCTAAACACAGTGGAGTGTCTAACGGTCACACAAGTGCATGCCACTGATGCTAGTTAGAAACTGTTTGGCACCAGTCTCCTGCCCCAATTATGCGGCATATTGTCCTAAATAGATGAAGGGAATTCTAGCTATTTTCTTGATTTAGTTTTTGTTCTTTAAGTGTTGTCCCAAATAAACAGCTGTCCCAATTGACAATAGACAATAGACAACAGGTGCAGGAGTAGGCCATTCGGCCCTTCTAGCCAGCACCGCCATTCACTGAGATCATGGCTGATCATACACAATCAGTACCCCGTTCCTGCCTTCTCCCCATATCCCTTGACCCCGCTATCTATAAGAGCTCTATCTAACTCTCTCTTGAATGCATCCAGAGACTTGGCCTCCACTGCCTTCTAGGGCAGAGCATTCCACATATCCACCACTCTCTGGGTGAAAAAGTTTTTCCGCATCTCTGTTCTAAATGTCCTACCCCTTATTCTTAAACTGTGGCCTCTAGTTCTGGACTCACCCATCAGCGGGAACATGCTTCCTGCCTCCAGTGTGTCCAATCCCTTAATAATCTTATATGTTTCAATCAGATCCCCTCTCATCCTTCTAAATTCCAGTGTATACAAGCCCAGTCGCTCCAATCTTTCAACATATGACAGTCCTGCCATTCCGGGAATTAACCTTGTGAACCTACGCTGCACTCCCTCAATAGCAAGAGTGTCCTTCCTCAAATATGGAGACCAAAACTGCACACAATACTCCAGGTGGGGTCTCACCAGGGCCCTGTACAGCTTCAGAAGGACCTCTTTACTCCTATACTCAATTCCTCTTGTTATTAAGGCCAGCATGCCATTAGCTTTCTTTACTGCCTGCTGTACCTGCATGCTTGCTTTCATTGACTGATGTACAAGAACACCTAGATCTTGTTGTACTTGCCCTTTTCCTAACTTGACTCCATTTAGATGGTAATCTGCCTTCCTGTTCTTGCCACCAAAGTGGATAACCTCACATTTATCCACAATAAACTGCATCTGCCATACATCTGCCCACTCACCCAACCTGTCCAAGTCACCCTGCATTCTCATAACATCCTCCTGACATTTCACACTGCCACCCAGCTTTGTGTCATCAGCAAATTTGCTAATGTTACTTTTAATCCCTTCAGCTAAATCATTAATGTATATTGTAAACAGCTGTGGTCCCAGCACCGAACCTTGCGGTACCCCACTGGTCACAGCCTACCATTCCGAAAGGGACCCGTTAATCACTACTCTTTGTTTCCTGTCAGCCAGCCAATTTTCAATCCATGTCAGTACTTTGCCTCCAATACCATGTGCCCTAATATTGCCCACTAATCTCCTATGTGGGATTTTATCAAAAGATTTCTGGAAGTCCAGGTACACTACATCCACTGGATCTCCCTTGTCCATTTTCATAGTTACATCCTCAAAAAACTCCAGAAGATTGGTCAAGCATGATTTTCCCTTCATAAATCCATGCTGACTCGGACTGATCCTTCTACCGCTGTCCAAATGTGTCGTAATTTCCTCTTTTATAATTGACTCCAGCATCTTTCCCACCACTGACGTCAGGCTAACCGGTCTATAATTCCCTGTTTTCTCTCTCCCTCCTTTCTTGAAAAGTGGGACAACATTAGCCACCCTCCAATCAGCAGGAACTGTTCCTGAATCTATAGAACATTGGAAAATGATTACCAATGTGTTCACGATTTCTAGAGCCACCTCTTTAAGTAACCTGGGATGCAGACCATCAGGCCCCGGGGACTTATCAGTCTTCAGACTCAACAGTCTATCCAACACCGTTTCTTGCCTAATATAAATTTCCTTCAGTTCATCCTTTACCCTAGTTCCTTTGGCCATTATTACATCTGGGAGATTGTTTGTGTCTTCCTTAGTGAAGACAGATCCAAAGTACCTGTTCAACTCATCTGCCATTTCCTTGTTTCCCATAATAAATTCATCCGTTTCTGTCTTCAATGGCCCAATTTTGGTCTTAACTATTTTTTTGCTATTCACATACCTAAAGAAGCTTTTACTATCCACCTTTATATTCTTGGCTAGTTTACCTTTGTACCTCATTTTTTCTTGGCGTATTACCTTTTTTGTTATCTTCTGTTGCTCTTTAAAAGCTTCCCAGTCCTCTGGTTTTCCATTCATCTTTGCTATGTTATACTTCTTCTCTTTTATTTTTATACTGCCCTTTACTTCCCTCGTCAGCCACGGCCGCCCCTTACTCCCCTTAGGGTCTTTCTTCCTGTTTGGAATGAACCGATCCTGCACCATCCGCATTATTCCCAGAAATACCTGCCATTTTTGTTCCACTGTCTTCCCTGCTAGGGTATTGTTCCATTGAACTTTGGCCA
Source organism: Hemitrygon akajei (assembly GCF_048418815.1). Classification (NCBI taxonomy): domain Eukaryota; kingdom Metazoa; phylum Chordata; class Chondrichthyes; order Myliobatiformes; family Dasyatidae; genus Hemitrygon; species Hemitrygon akajei. The sequence continues at coordinate 50,600,858 of NC_133129.1, forward strand.
GCTCCTCCCTCATAGCTCCATAGTTCCCTTTGTTCAACTGTAATACTGACACATTCGATTTTCCCTTCTCCTTCTCAAATTGTAGGTTAAAACATATCATATTATGGTCAATACCTCCTAATGGTTCCTTTACCTCGAGGTCCCTGATCAAATCCGGTTCATTGCACAACACTAAATCTAGAATTGCCTTCTCCCTGGTAGGCTCCAGTACAAGCTGTTCTAAGAATCCATCTCGGAGGCACTCCACAAACTCCCTTTCTTGGGGTCCAGTACCATTCTGATTCTCCCAGTCTACCTGCATGTTGAAATCCCCCATGACAACTGTATCATTACCTTTGCGACATGCCAATTTTAACTCTTCATTCAACTTATACCCTACATCCAGACTGCTGTTTGGGGGCCTGTAGATAACTCCCATTAGGGTCTTTCTACCCTTAGAATTTCTCAGTTCTATCCATACTGACTCTACATCCCCAGATTCTATGTCCCCCCTCGCAAGGGACTGAATATCATTCCTCACCAACAGAGCCACCCCACCCCCTCTGCCAGTCAGTCTGTCCTTTCGATAAGATGTATATCCTTGAATATTCATTTCCCAGGCCCTGTCCACTTGAAGCCATGTCTCAGTTATTCCCACAACATCCTACTTGCCAATTTCCAACTGAGCCTCAAGCTCATCTACTTTATTCCTTATACTTCGTGCATTCATATTTAATACTTTTAATTCGGTACTCCCCTCTCCTTTCATATCAATTCCTATTTCACTTGGCCATACTGTATGATCTCTTCTTGAGCTTTCTACTCCATTGATTCTGTTGTCCTTTTTAACTTTTCTTATTTTCACTTTCCCTTTAACTCCATCCTTATATTTCCAGTTCATCCCCTCCCCCCCCACTACTTAGTTTAAACACATCCGTGTTGCAGTGGCAAACCTGTCAGCCAGAATGCTGGTCCCCCGCCTATTAAAGTGCAACCCGTCCCTTTTGTACAATTCATCCCTACCCCAAAACAGATCCCAGTGGTCCAAGAATGTAAATCCTTGCTTCCTCCATTCCACTAATGGCAGTAATATTACTTGCTGCAATCAGTTCTGAAAGATATATGTACTGTTATGTTCACGACAGGATGCCTGTAAATTTGAACATTGAAAAATTGCTATCCCAGCTTTGCTGTAATGTCATTAACATCAAGGAAATAGTTCTAGCTCTTAAAATGTCCTTTTTAATAATGGCTTGCTGCATTTGCTTATTAGTTCCATGTTAAATTTGTTAAAGAATGCTAACTGTAGTCGTTGAAATCGTAATAACAATTTTCACATCTAATATATATCAATTACTGACAATCAAGCCACTTCTAAAATTACTATTGCATGTGTAGATTCAAATTAAATTTCTTCAGTTTATGAATTTCACAGAGAAATATTAAGTTCCAGTGTGAAATTCTTTTTATCCCCTCTATTTCTCACTTTTTCTCATTATTCTTCTCATTCTCTCTCAGTCTGTTAATTCATCTGAATTGAAGGACCCTGGAAGGTCAGTGTCACTTTTACGAAATGAGTCAATGCACTTTTTTCAAACAGATAGCCAATTTGCAATTAGTCTTTCTGTTGCAGAAGATCAGGAAGCTAAATAGTATGCAAAACAAACAGGAAATATGAAGGTGCTGGAAATCCAAACTAACTCAAAAATATTGTAAAAGCTCAGCAGGTAAGGTAGCAACTGCAGAAAGAGATGCAGGTTCCGATTTCATCTGCACATGAGAACAGTGAAGAAAAAAAAAGGTTTAAGATGCAGAGAAAGGGAAAGAGAGTAGTGAACATAAGATAATGTTGGTGATGTGTTGAGCACATTTTCTTCAGTCTCAAAGCCTGAAGGATCACAGGCCAGTACTGCCTGAAGCAACTGATTGCAGGCTCCTCTCACAGTCACCAAAGACCTGTTTGAATACCAGCCAGGTCACTCCCTGTAGTTAATGAAACTGCCATAATCAGTAAATGCTCACAGACTGCATCAAATTGTGCTGCTGGGAAGTGCAGGAATCTTCATGTTATTTATCTTGTTCAGGTCTGTGAGGTTAGTATAAGAGATGGCTGTGGCAGAAAGCTTGGAAGTCCCTGTTGATTTAATGTCAAAAGAACTTTGTGTACTTTGTGAAAAGAGAACATAGGGAATTAGGTAGAAAGCTGACAGGAAGGACCTCCAGGGTAGATATTTCTGGATTGCTGCCTATGCCTCGCACCAATCAGGGTAAGAATAGGATGATATGTTAGATCAATGCATAGCTGAAGAATTGGTGCAAGGAGCAGGGTTTCAGATTTCTGGATCATCAGGATCTCTTCTGGGGAAGGTATAGCCTGTACAAAAAGAATGGGTCACACCTGAATCCAAGGGGGACCAATATCCTTGTGGACAGGTTTGCTATAGATGTTGGGTGACTTTAAACTAATTTGGCAGAACCATAGGAACTGAACTGATAGGATTAAGGATGGGCAGTTGGCATACAAGTGTGCAGGTGTAATGATACTGTGAGGAAGGACAGGCAGATGAAAGGTGAAAGGGCAAAATATGCATTCAGTGGGATGAGTTAAAGTGTATTATGGGGGTAAATTCTAAAAGAGTGACGAATACAGGACTGAAAGTAATATTTGAATGCATGCAGCATATAGAATCTCGTAGGGTAGTTAGAGATGGGCAGATATGACATTCTGACTGGTCATTGAGTCATGGTTGAAGGAACATCTTACTTGGGAGCTTAACTTCCAAGGATATACATTGTATTGAAAGGACAACATGATGTCAAAGGGAATGAGGTGACTCTTTTGGTAAAAAAAATGAAATCAAATCCTTAGAAAGAGGTTACATTGGATCAGAAGGTGTAGAATTGTTGAAGATAGAGTTAAGAAACAGCAAGGTTAAAAAGGTGCTGATGGGAGTTATATGCAGGCCTGTGAACAATTGTAGCCAGGATATGGGATATAAATTACAACAGGAGATGGAAAAGGCATTTAATAAGGGAAATGTTATGATAGCCATGGGAGATTTCAATATACCGATAGATTGGAAAGATCAGGTTGGCAGTGGATCCCAAAAGGGAATTTGTAGAATGCAAGCAGGCTTTTTCCACTGAGATTGGGTGTTACTACAACTAGACGTCATGGGCTAAAGGTGAAATGTTTAGGGAGAACATGGGGGAAACTTCTTCACCCAGAGGGAGGTGGGAGTGTGGAAGTGGTGGATGCAATTTTGATTGCAACATTTAAGAGAAGTTTGGATAGGTACATGCTGGGAGGGGAATGGATGGTTATGGCCCGGGTTCACATCAATGGAACTAGGCTGGTTAAATGGTTAGGCATGGACTGGCTGGACCGAAGGGCCTGTTTTTGCGCTACAGCTTTCTATGACGATAACTCTATGAATACCTATGAGATGGCTTTTTACAGTAGCTTGTGGTCGAGCCCACTAGGGGAAGGCCGTTCTCAATTGGATTTGATTAGTGAGCTCATGGGAAAGGAACTGATAGGAGTCAGTAATCACAACATGATAGAATTCACAGTGAATTTTGAGAGGGAGAAGATAAAGTCAGATGCATCAGTATTAGAGTGGAGTAAAGAGAATTACAGACTCATGAGAAAGGAGGTGGTTAAAGTTGATTAGAAAGGGAAACTATATGGGATGATAGCAAAACAGCAATGGCTGGAGTTTCTGGAGGCAATTTAGAAGACACAGATACATCTCAAAGATGAAGAAGTATTCTAACGGGAGGATGAGGCAATTGCTGCTGACAAGGGAAGGTAAAGACAGCATAAAAGCAAAAGAGAGGGCATATAATATAGCAAAAATAATGGGAAATCAGAGGATTAGGAAGCTATTAAAAACCAACAGAAGATAGCTAAAAATGCCATAAGGAGAGGACAGATGAAATATGAAGGTAAGCTAGCCAATAATGCAAAAGACTATACCAATTTTTTTCCAGATATATAAAAAGTAAAAGAGAGGTGAGAGTGAATATCAGACCACTGGAAAATGATGCTGGAGAGCTAATAATGGGGGGAGAAAGAAATGGCGGACCAACTTAATAATTATTTTAAGTCAGTCTTTATTGTGGAAGACAGAATGTATGATAAAAATTCAAGAGTGTCAGGGGGCAAAAGTGAGTCCTATTACAAATAAGAAGGTGCTTGGGAAGCAGAAAGGTCTGAAGGTGGATAAGTCACCCAGACCAAATACATTACACTCCAAGGTTCTGAAAGAGGTAGCTGAAAAGATCATGGTAGCATTACTATTGTAATAATCTTTCAAGAGTCACTAGATTCTGGAAAGGTTCCAGAGGACAGGAAAATTGCAAATGTCATTTCACTCTTTAAGATGGGAGGGAGAAAGAAGAAAGGAAATTATAGGCCAGTTAGCCTGACTTTAGTGTCTGGGAAGATGTTGGAGTCCATTATTGTGGTTGAGGTTTTGGGGTACATAGATTATAGTCAGCATGGTTTCCTTAAGAGGAAATCTTGTCTGAAAAAATTGCTGCAATTCTTTGAAGCAATAACAGGCAGGATAGACAAAGGAACACACACAAAATGCTGGAGGAACTCAGCAGGTCAGGCAGCATCTGTGGAAATAAATAAACAGTTGACGTCTCAGGATCAGACCATGCTTCAGTCCAGGAAAGGAAGAGAGAAGATACTAGAATAAAAAGGTGAAAATAGCTCGAGAGTGATAGGTGAAGCCAAGTGGGTAGTAAAGGTAAAGGGTTGAGAAGGAAAGAATCTGGTAGGAAAGGAGAGTGGACAATAGGAGAAATGGAAGGACAAAGGGACCCAAAGGGAGGTGCTAGGCAGGTGAGAAGCCAGAGTGAGGAATAGAAGAAAAAGGGAAGAGTTGAGAAAAGTATTTTTACTTCTAGGAGAAATCGATATTCATGCCACCTGGTTGGAGGCTACCCAAACAGAATATAAAATTTTGTTCCTCCACCCTGAAAGTGACCTCATCATGGCACAAGAGGAGCCCATGGACTGACATATGGGAATGGGAATAAAAATGTTCGGCCTCTTGGAAGTTCCACGTTTGGCAGACTGAGTGGAGGTGCTCAACGAAGCAGGTTCCCAATTTGTGATCTGTCTCATCAATATAGGGTAGGTCGTATCAGGAGCACCAAACACACAGACAAAATGAGCAGCTTTACAGGTGAAGTGCTGCCTCACCAGGAAGAACTGTTTGAAGTCCTAAATGGAGGTGAGTGTGTAGATGAATAGGCAGGTACAGTATACAAGCACTTTTACCACCAGCAGGGATAAGTGCTGGTAGGGAGATTAGTGGGATGAGATGAATAGTCAAGGGAATCAAGAAGAGAGTGACCCCTGCATAAATCAGCTGAGGATGGTGGAAGGTAAAGATATGTCTGATGGTAGGATCCTTTTGGAGATGGCAGAGTTATGGAGAATAATCAAAAGTGAGTCAGTGGATGTTGTTTACTTGAATTTTCAGAAGGTCTTTGACAAGGTGCCACACATGAAGCTGCTTAATAAGATAAGAGCTCAAGGTATTACAGGAAAGATACTAACATGGATAGATGGATTTGTGTCCAAGTTTACAGATGATGGGAAGATAGGTGGATGGGCAGGTAATGTGAGAAAGTGGGGAATCTGCAGATGGGCTTAGATAGATAGGGATAATGGGCAGAGAAGTGGCAGATGGAATATAGTGTGAGTAAGTGCATAGTTATGCACTTTGGTTAAAGAATAAAAGCATATACGTTTGTACTATTATAATTCAAAAATCAAAGGTACAATGGGATGGGAGCCCTTGTGCTGAATTCCCTAAAGGTTAACTTGCAAGGTTGATTTGGTAGTAAGGATGGCAAATGCAATGTTAATGTTCATTTCAAGAGGATGGGAGTATAAGAGCAAAAATATAACACTGAAGTCTTATAAGCCATTGGCCAGACTTCACTTGGATAATTTTGAGCAGTTTTGGACCTTTATCTAAGAAAGATGTGCTGGCATTGGAGAGGGTCCAGAAGGAGTGTACGAGAATAATTCTGGGAATCAAAGGAGGGGGGTTAGATGGCACTGGGCCTGTACTCACTGGAGTTTAGAAGAATTAGGGGGATCTCACTGAAACCTATCAAATACTGAAAGGCCTAGATAGAGTGGATATGGAAAGGATGTTTCCTATTCTGGGTGAGTCAAGGAAACTCACTATTTTCCTAGAATTGAGGGATGCCCATTCAGCACAGGGATGGGGAGGAATTTATTTAGCCAGATTGTGGAATTAATTGCCATGGGTGGCTGTGGAGGCCAGGTCATTAAGAATATTTAAAGAGGGGTTTGATTGGTTCTTGATTAGTCAGGGCTCACAGGTTACCGGGAGAAGGAAAGAGTCTGGTGTTGTGGGGGATAATAACTCAGCCGTGATGGAATGATAGAGAAGTCACTAGGCCAACTAACCGAATGTTCCTATGTCTTATAGAAACATAGAAAACCTACAGCACAATACAGGCCCTTTGGCCCACGATGCTGTGCCGAACGTGTACTTACTTTAGAGATTGCCTAGGGTTACCCATAACCCTCTATTTTTCTAAGCTCCTTGTACCTATTCAGGAGTCTCTTAAAACACCCTATTGTATCTACCTCCACCACCGTCACCAGCAGCCCATTCCACGCACTCACCACTTTCTGCGTGAAAAAACTTGCTCCTGTCATCTCCTCTGTACCCACTTCCAAGCACCTTAATACTGTGCCCTCTCATGTTAGCCATTAATAACGTAATATGTAATAATGGTTGATGCACCATCAATAACTCTTGGAGGCAGGAAGTGAACGATAGGCTTTTATTAGCAGCAAAAAGGGGGCCCACTACTTCTCGGAGACTGAGGGAGGAGCAGTGCCCCAATCACCTTTATACAGGGGTCTGTGGGAGGAGCCACAGGAGCAGTTAGCAGAGGGGCATGTCCAGTCAGGTATATGTAGTTCACCACATTCACCCACCCTTTGTTTTAAAACAGAGTCCCCACAGGCAAAGTTTCTTACAAGTATATTTACAGGTCAAGTCTATCAGGCGGTGCGATCTACATAGCACCAGTGGTGATTGCATTGGTGACGGTGGTTGTGCTGGCTCTGGCCTAATGGGTGCCAGCCCGTTAGGCATCAGTAATCCCCCATGCGTGTGCGTGGCGCCTGGTATGGGAGTGTCATGAGGAGTCTGTGTAGGGATTGGCGTGCGTGGTGTCTCGTGGGTATATACATTGGTGGGTACGGGGTTCATAGTTACCATGGATTGTTCAAGGTAGGGGCCTGGTGCTCCTGCGGGCACCAGGTTGCGGACGGAGACCGTGTCCTCCCGCCCATCAGGTAAGACCACGAGGGCATACTGGGGGTTCGCATGTAGAAGGTGAACCCTCTCGACCATCAGGGAGTATTTATTGCTCCTCGCATGTTTCCGGAGCAGCACTGGCCCTGGGGACGTCAGCCAAGCCGGTAGGGTGGTCCCAGTGGCAGACTTCCTGGGAAAAGAAAAGAGTCGCTCATGAGGGGTGGCATTGGTGGACATGCATAACAGGGAGCGGATGGAGTGTAGTACCTCGGGGAGGACCTCCTGCCAGCGAGAAACCGGCAATCCCTTTGACCTAAAGGCTAAGAGTGTGGCCTTCCACACCGTGGCATTCTCCCTCTCCACCTGCCCATTCCCCCAGGGATTATAGCTCGTGGTCCTACTAGTAGCAATACCCCTAGCCAGCAGATATTGGCACAGCTCGTCACTCGTAAAGGAGGATCCTCTATCACTATGGATATAGCAGGGATATCCGAACAGAGTGAAGAGCTGGCGCAGGGCTTTTATGATGGACGTGGCAGTGGCATCGGGGCAGGGGATGGCAAAGGGGAACCGCAAGTACTCGTCGATTATGTTAAGAAAGTACACATTGCAGTCGGTGGAGGGAAGGGGGCCCTTAAAATCGACGAGTACTCGCGGTTCCCCTGAGGGAGGAGCAGTGCCCCAATCGCCTTTATACAGGGGTCTGTGGGAGGAGCAGTCAGCAGAGGGGCATGTCCAGACAGGTTTACCACAATGGTTTAGGTATTTCCCCCTCACCCATCACCCTGAGATGTTCTAGTTGCTCTAGAAGAAAGTTGTTACCCAAATAGAAAATCTCTAGGGCAGCTTGTAACCTCTGCTAGAAAATTTGTCTATTTCATTGCAAAATCTTGTCAGCAATCAGAAGTTTGAAAACCCTGATGAAAAAATGAGCTCATACGTGCCTTTAGATTTCACCTGCATTTGTGTTTATGGAAAACAAAAGATTTTTTTTGTAAATGATCTGATGAATGTTTGGAATTTCTGCATTCTGTGTTTGAAGCACACTGAAAGAATTTTCTCTCATCAGAGAAGTGTCCCAATGTAAGCCATGGACCCATCCTATTTACTGAGGGGGTCTGTTGTCCCCAGGTTGGGAACTCCTGATGTAGAGGATGTAAACTATCATGGACCTCCTGGGCTGCTCGGCCTGATACTCTGATGTAAAGTTATTTTTCCATCCACTGCCAGTAAACTATGGCAATATTACAGACTCAGGCAATAAATACTGATGATTTTGCCTTCACCTTTTAAAGAAGACTCAGATTTAATAAACACCATTTTAAGCCAAATTTATAACAGGAAGACAAATATTCAGCAAGTTTTAGATTGTAGTTGAATATCTAAAAAAAATCTACAGACGCTGGGCTTTAGAAATGAAAGAGAAAATGTCAGAAAAACCCAACAGGTCCGTCAGTGTCTATGGACTGACAAAGAAAATAACAGGTTTATTGATTCAGAGCATAGACCTTCATCAGAGTTTTAATTTCAGGTTATTGATGACAATATTGGCAAAGTCTTTGGGTTAATGTAATTGAAGTCACTGTCCCAGCTCCAGACATTATGCAGTGTTGAATCTAAACACTACAGCTCTTTAATGAACCCAGTGAAGGAGTGGACAAAGCAGAGGACAGTGCTCATGTGTAAACTGTTATTTTTCTCCAGGGCAGCTTCCAACATTTCCCAGGATTCACATATTTACTTCATGAAACCAGTAAATGATCTGGGAAGTCTGAAAACTCTGATTGCACTTTCATTCTCATTTAAAGGTTGGGGAAATGATTCTGAATTTTCTTTATGCCCAATATTGATATTTTTGATATTATCCTGTGTTTCTGGCACCCTGTGACGCTGCCTCATTGGATGAGGAATTGAATGGTGCTGGAAATCATTAGCAAAGAGCTACACTATTGATATCATGGTGTTTAGAAGTTTATTGTTGAGGCAACTGGAGAAATGTGATGAATATTTGTGGATCTTCCCATAGTAATGCCCAGATATTGTGATGAGAGGCTTGTGCCTATAAAGCTACTTTTTGTCAGATATTACCTGTACTCTAAATACTTCTCAATGGCATTCATTCAGCACCCTACGTTATCCATCCCGAGAGCGCAAACTGGCCACTGAACAAGACTCTGCATCAAACTATGGCACCATACAAACCTTTGAAATTGTACCCTTGTAGTACCTTGACTACAGCATTGAATTTCTACATTGTTTCACTAAAATATATACTGATCAATGAACTAGGCTCCTACATTATTACAGCACATAGATCTCCTACTTTATGCCTTAAAGTACACTATGCTGGTTTTCTCTGATCTGTAACATGACAGAATTACAAAGAAGATTTCTACATTGCATCATTACAATGTGTTAAAGCAGATTGTGATCAGAAGATACTCACCTCTGCAACATTGCAGGATCCAGAAACATGCTATTAGAAAAGCACACAGTAGATTGCAGCAATATACCATTATAACATGCTGAATCAGATTCCCGTATTTTGTCATCATAAGACATTGACCTCTGCACCTTTACAGGATCATGACCTGTCCTATTAGAAGATCATGAAACAGATTACTCAGCGTAGCAGTGCAACAGCCTGGTTTGTCAACCAGATTCCCGTACTGTAAAGTGATAGCACCTGAGTTCTGAAACAGATTCCTGTACCTTACCTTTGGACACTTAAAATCAATCAACAAAACACTTTTACCTCAGTTGAACTATTGCAACGTGTTAGCACCGTTAATGCAATTAAACACATTATATTCAAGTTAATTTCTTGTTTTTCCAAATTCTGATGCAATACAAGTATTCTGAAATTATATTTATGTTCAGCTTCAAGCCATGTATCATAATCACAAAAATATTTAAGGAAGCAAGACTTCCAAAAAAAATTGCCATCCAGTGTTATAGAACATGGCTTCTGAACCAGATTCTTGCAGAATACCATAAATGCAACCTCAAAAAGAAATTTGCTGCGCTATTTCCCTGCACTTTAATCTAGTTTCCTGTTCTGTTTCACCGCAGCACCTATCCTTTGACTGGTAACTCCAGACCTATATTGCTATTGCATTGATACCCAGAAACTGTAATAATGTATGGAGACATTAGAGCGCTGGCTTCCAAAGAGTTTCTTGCATGATGTCACTAAAAACAGTGAATATCAGTTATTGTTCAGGAATAAGACTGTACACAAGTGTATTTCACATTAGATTTATTCTGCTTAATTTACATATCCTTAATACAACTAAATATTTATTTATGATCAAGAATGTGGACCTAAAAATTTTAAATGACCTTCATTTTTGTCATCAGTTAATATTAATAATGCACTTCTATAACTAAAAAGCTGCAAGCATTTAATGAGATGACTGACATTTATTATTTAAATGAACTCATAATTTAGACTTTGAAAGTTCATAAAATAAATCAGAGCAACTACATGTGCAGCCAATGATTATTCAGTTGATATGATGCATAAATTAATTTCTATGTTCATGTATTAGTTATATAATATGCAACTTTTTATTGTAAAGGATGTAACACACTCCAGCTGAAAATATTGAACTTTCCTTAATATTTATGCATTTAGTGATAGTTTAGATGAGAAGTTTATTGTCTTTTTGAAACTTCTAGGAAATATACAAAGGATTTTGAAATTAAAGATATTGCAAATTTCCTCCCTGTTTTATTATTGCAGAAAATGATAAAGAAACCATAGTAGCTATTGCTTGTTAGCAAAGAGACAGAGGGAGCTATTGAGATATTTTTCTTTCATCCAGTAGTTCATCTTCTTCAGTAGCAGAGATCACTGCAATTATAAATATTCTGCATCAAGATGTAAAACACTTAATTGAATCAGTTGTTTGATAAAGATATGTAAAAATGAATTAAAGGATCCTTGTTATCTGAAGAGGAAATACAACCCTTTCCTGTGTATCATGGTTCAGGAAGTACAGGAGCAATTGCAGAATTTGATATACAGTAAATGTTCACACATTTTCCATTTACATTAATGACAGAAATTCTATAAAACTTCTGATTTTTCTCTCTCTCTCTCTCTATCTCTCTCTCTCTCACACACACACACACACACACACACACACACACACACACACACACACACACACACACACACACACACACACACACACACACACACACACACACACACACACACACACACACACACACACACACTTAGTCCAAATTTCTATATCTGTCTAGAGCTAATGCAATAATTCTATTTCAGAATAGAACATGTCCAGGGAATTACAGACACAAGAGACTGCAGATGCTGGCAATGTGGAGCAACACAAAATCTGCTGGAGGGACTCAATGGATCATGCAGCATCTCCGAAGGAAGTGAACAGTCAATGCTTCACCTCAAAGCTCTTTACATCAACCTCACTTTCCTCCCTCCCTCACCTGCGTACTTCTCTAGATCCACCTATCACCTCCTGGATTTTGCTCAATCCTTTCTTTTCAGCTTTTTATACTGGCTATCTCCCCTCTTTATTTCCAGTCCTGATGAAGGGGCTTGACCTTAAACATCAATGTCCATTTTCCTCCGTAGATGCTGCCTGATTGGCTGAATTCCTCCAGACCTTTGTGTGTGGCTCTAGTTGCTGTAAGTCTGTTTAACATTAATAGTACGTAAATTGATAGAAACCCAATGAAAGAATGAAAGGAGCGGATGGAAGAAATTTAGATGGAAAGTCTTGATGACTAATTAACATGGATTTCAAGAGGCACGATTAAATTTTGAAGTGAGGACATACAAAGCAAACAATGAAGGTGCAACAAATAAAACTTAGCTAGATTTTCCAAAAGACGTTTGAAGCATTACTTGGTAGTAGACTAACAAATGAAGTCAGTGGACAAGATGGAGAGTGGAATGGTAGCTGGTTGGAAGATTAACAATAGCTGTACATAAAGGAAAAAAGTGTGAAATGGTGATTTGCAAATTTGATTGCTGGGACCTATGTTATTCACAAGTTAAATTATTGATTTGGACCTTGCAGACAAAACACAATTTCTAAATTAGTGAATCTTACTAAATTTGAGGAAATAGTAAGAAAGCTTATAAACATACAGAATGGGAAAATAACTAGCTGATAAAGGCTCAACATAGATCATTGGAAAGTAATACATATTTTGGGCAATAATGTACTAAATGGAAAGTATGTGATGAGATGAAGGAAGATATCTCAGAGTACAAGCATATAAATCACTAGCAAAGCACTAAAGAGAGCAAACCAAGATTTATTTCTAGAGGGATAGAAATAAACAAACAGCAGAACAGAATCAGGCTTGTCTAGGCCACAATGGGGCATGTACACATGGTTGGCAATTACTTAAAAAAAGGATATAAAAGCAATGAAGACATTAATTTCAAGGGGTGCAGTCTTGTTCGACTGATATTATCAACATTTTGGAAGAAGCAAGAGACAGTACAGGTAGGAGATATGGTAGAACATTGAGATGGTAATTAGGATAAACAGTAGAATCCTGATCAGCCTGAAGAATGGCAAACAGAGTTTAATTTGAGAAGTGTGAGGTATTAGGAATACAAATGAGAATAGGATTATCACAGTGAATGGTAGGGCCCAGGTAGCATTGTAGCACAGAAGGGCCCAGAAATGTATGAATGTGGTTCCTTAGAACCAGTGTCACAGTCAGACAGGGTGGTAAAGGGTGCTTTTCTCATACCAACCTTCACTGTCAGGACACTGAGTATGTAATGTTGCAGATATACAAGATTTTGGTGAGGCTGCTTTGGGAACGTTGAGTCAGTTTTGGTCAATTTACTACAGGAAGGATGCCATTTAGCTCGAAAGAATGCAGAGGAGATTTTTGAGGATGTTGCTGGGACTTGAGGGACTCAGTTATAGAGACAAATTGAGCATGGTGGGAATGACTTCTTTTCTGTAAAGCACAGCAGGAAGTGTGCTGATCATGTTGATGTAAAAATCATGAGAGGTATAGATAGTGTGAATGCACACAATCTTGCAGAATCAAGAACGAGAAGGTATAAGTTTAGAGTGAGATGAGAGAAATTTAATAAGAATCTGGCGGGAAACTTTTTCACTCAGAGGATGGTTTGTAAAAAGCTGCCAGACAAAGTGGTTGACACAAGTAAATTAGCAATATTTAGAAGGTACCTAGACAGGTACATGTCTGGAAAAGGTGTGGAGGGATATAAACCAACTATCCAACCAGAAATTTACATATATCACTCCAATCTTTCAGAAAGGAGGAAGGCAGCAGAAAGGAAATTATAGACTAGTCAGTCTGATCTCAGTGGTTGGGAAGATGTTGGAGTCAATTGTTAAGAATGAGATTATGGACTACTTGGTGACACAGGACAAGAAAGGACAAAGTCAGCATGGTTTCCTTAAGGGAAAAAACTAGCATGACAAACCAGTTGGAATTCTTTGAGGAGGTTACAAGTAGGATAGATAAAGGGAATGTAGTGGAAGTTATATATTTGAACTTTCAGAAGGCCTTTGGCAAGGTGTTACACATGAAGGTGCGTACCGTGTTAGGAGCCCACGGTATTACAGGAAAGTTGCTGGCATGGCTACAGCAGTGCCTGATTGGTAAGAGGCAACGAGTGGTTGGCTGCCAGTGATAAGTGGTGTTCTGCAGGGGTCGGTGATGGGACTGCTTTTTATGCTGTATATCAATGATTTAGTTGATGGAATAGATAGCTTTGTTGCCAAGTTTACTGATGATATGAAGATTGGTGGAGGGGCAGCTAGCGTTGAGTAAATAGGCTGCAGAAGGACTTAGACAAAATTGGAGAATGGTAAAAAGCAGCAAATGAAATACAATGTAGAAAATGCATGTTCATGCACTTCAGTTGTAGGAATAAATGCACAGACAATTTTCTAAATGAGGAGAAAATCCAAAAACCTGAGATACAAAGGGACTTGGGAGTCCTTGTGCAGAATACTCTAAAGGTTAACTTGCAGGTTGAGTTGGTGTTGAGGAAGGCAAATGTAATGTTAGCATTCATTTCCAGAGGTCTAGAATACAACACAGGGATGTGATGCTGAGGTTTTATAATGCACTATTGAGTCCTCACTTAGAGTATTGTGAACAGTTTTGGACTCCTCGTCTAAAAGGAAAGATGTGCTGGGATTGGACAGGGTTCAGAGAAGGTTCACAAGGATTATTCTGGGAATGAAAGGGTTATCATATGAGGAACGCTTGATGGCTCTGGATCTGTACTCGCTGGAATTTAGAAGGATGAGGGGCGATAGATATGGAAGGGATGTTTCCATGGTGTGGGAGCCTAGGACAAGAGGGCACAACCTCGGGTTAGAGGATTATCCATTTAAAACAGAGATGTGGAAAAATTTCTTTAGCCAGAGGGTGGTGAATTTGTTACCACAGGCAGCTATGGATGCCAGGTCATTGGGTGTATTTGAGACAGAGCTTGATATGTTCTTGATTGGACATAGCATCAAAGGTTACAGGAAGAAGGCTTGGAGTGGGGCTGAGGGAGGGAAGAAGAGATCAGCCATGATTGAATGTTTGAGAAGACTCAATGGGCTAATTGGCTTAATCCTGCTCTGACGCGTTATCATCTTAAATGTAGACAAATGGTGCAAGCTTAGATGGGAATCTTGGTCAGCATGGACAAGGTGGACCTTAGGGTCTCCTTCCATAAGACTTTGTAAAGATGATTTACTAACACCTTTAAGGTGATGAAAGGCTCTGCAAAAGGGTTAAGTTAATGTTTCCATTGGTGGGAGAAAGCATCACTAGTTCATCAATGCAAGCTGATCACCAAGAAATTCAGCGGGGAACTTGGAAGAAATGCTTATACACAAAGAATAGCATAAAACCTGCTGTCAGGGGGAATGTTTGAAGTGGAGAAAGCAGATCCATTTAAGGGGTGGCTGCATGAGCACATTTGAGAGAATAAATCAGGTTTATGCTGATAACAGTTGAATGAAGAACGGAGAAGTGTTGACTAGAATATGAACATTAGCATAGGCTAATTGTGCTGAATGGCTTGAGAGAGTATTGTATATCCGATGTAACTCTCATTTCCGCTAGCGGCTTAATATAAGGGATTAATATATAGCCAGACTTAAGAAATCTCATTTGGGTGGATGCTGTGCGTTGTGTCGCCTATTACAAATCAGTACCACGAAATCACTGATTTGTGTACAAATCAGTACACAATATGCGATTAAACGATTGAGCTTTATAATTCTGAATTTGACTAAATGGTTAGTAAAGAAAACAAAAAAAGAAAAAAGGCCCATTCTCATGAAACACTAATGTGCAACGTTGGAGCTCACTGATAAGGCTGTTCATCCACCATCAACCTCCTCTGATCATCATTCACCTTTGGACCTTTGCCCTAAGTCCACTCTGTCCATGGATCTACCAAATTTCTCCATTTACGTCTTCTCTCCTCATCTCCCCCTGGCCAAAGACCATGAATTCCTGGCTCCCAGACACACAAGGAAGAACAACATCCTGCTCATTGACTAATATGCCCCATTGTCTCTAGTTATAACCCAAACCTTGCTGCTATAGAGAAACCATTACCTTAGCAGTGGAACATTACAGAGAAGCTATTACATTAGCAGTGAAATCTTGTAGCATGTTACACCTATATAATACTACACTTTAACTAACCCAGTCTTGAATATATTCAATGGGCTCTCTTCCATTTCTGTCTGGAGTACAGAATTCTAATGACTGTGACTCATTGAGGGAAAAATGCCTCTTGTTCTCTTAAAGGTTTTGAAGTGTATTGATCAACATGTACAAACAAGCTGGAGGAACTCAGCAGGTCGGGCAGCATCCGCGGAAACGAGCAGTCAACGTTTCGAGCCGAGACCCTTCATCAGGACTGAAGAAGGAGTGGGCAGGGGCCCTATAAAGAAGGTGGGGGGAGGGTGGGAAGGAGAAGGCTGGTAGGTGCCAGGTGAAAAACCAATCAGAGGAAAGATCAAGGGGTGGGGGAGGGGAAGCAGGGAGGGGATAGGCAGGAAAGGTGAAGAAGGAATGTAAGGGGAAAGCACTATGGGTAGTAGAAAAAGGCAGAATCATGAGAGAGGTGGTAGGCAGCTGGAGGAGGAGACAGAGTGAAAGTGGGATGGGAGAAGGGAGAGGGAGAGAATTATCAGAAATTGGAGAATTTGATGTTCATACCAAGGGGCTGGAGACTACCCAGATGG
The DNA here is from genome assembly GCF_048418815.1 of Hemitrygon akajei. Taxonomy (NCBI): domain Eukaryota; kingdom Metazoa; phylum Chordata; class Chondrichthyes; order Myliobatiformes; family Dasyatidae; genus Hemitrygon; species Hemitrygon akajei. The sequence continues at coordinate 50,617,416 of NC_133129.1, forward strand.
TATATGAGGTGTTGCTCCTCCAACCTGAGTTTGGCCTCATCATGGCAGTAGAGGAGGCCATGTATGGACATATCCAAATGGGAATGTGAAGCAGAGTTGAAGTGGGTGGCAACTGGGAGATCCTGTCTGTTATGGCAGACGGAGCAGAGGTGCTCGACAAAGCAGTCCTCCAATCTGGTGGAGGTGCTCGACGAAGCGGTCCTCCAAACTCAGGTTGGAGGAGTATATCCATACATGGCCTCTTCTACTGCCATGATGAGGCCAAACTCAGGTTGGAGGAGCAACAACTCATCTACCGTCTGGGTAGTCTCCAACCCCTTGGTATGAACGTCGAATTCTCCAACTTCAGATAATTCCCTCCCTCTCCCTTCCCCCATCCCACTTTCACTCTGTCTCCTCCTCCAGCTGCCTACCACCTCTCTCATGATTCTGCCTTCTTCTACTACCCATAGTGCTTTCCCCTTACATTCCTTCTTCACCTTTCCTGCCTATCCCCTCCCTGCTTCCCCCCCCCCACCCCTTGATCTTTCCCCTGATTGGTTTTTCACCTGGCACATTCCACCCTCCCCCCGCCTTCTTTATAGGTCCCTTGCCCCCTCCTTCTTCAGTCCTGATGAAGGGTCTCGGCCCGAAACGTTGACTGCTCGTTTCTGCGGATGCTGCCCGACCTGCTGAGTTCCTCCAGCTTGTTTGTACGTGTTGATTTGACTCCAGCATCTGCAGTGTACTTTGTATTTGAAGTGTATTGATGTTGGTCAATGATAACATCCTAATATACACTCGGTCCCATCATTTATTTTAACAAATTTTTTGCAGGGATAGAGCACAGAGTAGGCCTTTCCAGCCTTTTGAACCAGGCTGCCACAGTAATCCACGACAAACTTGATTAACCCTAACCTAATCATGAGACAATTTACAATTACTGTTATACCTTCCTGGTGTGTCTTTAGACTGTGGGAGAAAACTGCAGGACCTGGAGAAAATCCATGCATTCCACAGGGAGGATATACAGAGCCTCTTTACAGAATGGCGCTGAAAATAAACACAGAACTCTAGAATGTCCCAAGTTGTAAACGAAAGGAGAGATATTGGCTTAGGTATGACCATCTTCCTGCAATATGATGAGTAATCAACAGACTTACTGTGGTTATAAAACAAAAACACCCACCACTGAAAATAAAACATCAAAACACGATTTACTGCAAGCCTATAAAAGATTAACTAGACAGAAAGGTCACAATGTCGGTGCAAAGTTATCCATTTGCATAGACCAGATTGTTGCATTGAACGTTTTTGATTGATCATACAATTTAATCTTGCAGTCCAGATCAATGTTCTTGACTTGATATGCCATCTGTCTAGTTCCATCCACAGGTGCTCTCTAACCCATTGATTTCAAATAGTAGATTGTTTCTCACTCCATATTCCAGCATCTCGTGTCCCCATTTTAATACTCCACTAAAAAATCTTTTCATGGCATGCCCACTTGGAAGAAGTTTTCCTCCTTCTTTACCATATGTCTGTGAGAACCTCTCTCATAGCTCTGCCCTCTGTGATTTTAAGGCGATCCTGCTCTTTGACCATGTTCTCACCCAGTTTTGCTGCCATATCCATGTGGTACTTATAACTCCTTGGTACTTGTCTTCACCACCATCTCATCCCACATAGACTCCAGCTCAATTTTCAGGTCTCCCAGTCTGGACCCTATCAAGATCTGTTAGGTTCAGTCCATTCATCTCTTCTCCCAATAGTTTTCCCTCTGTGTCATGCATTCTACCCTCTTCACCATCTGTCAGTATCTTCAGAACCTTTCACCTTTTCTTCCACAGCTCCGGGCTTCCTTGCTCGAAACTTGCTGCAGTCTTCTAATCCATCCTTTGCCAGACCCACACTTCCAGTGATTCTTCTTTTTCCTGTTGTTCACTGAGGATAACAAGCTTTCCTGTTTCCAGGCTGGGCTCCCCAGTGCATCTGTTCCCATTGTCCCTGTCTAGATGAAGCATCTGTTGACTGTACATTTATCTTCACAGATGCTGTCTGACCTTTCCTTCATTTTCTTTTGAGATGCAACATGGTAACAGGCCCTTCCAGCCCAATGAGCCCACACCACACAATTATACCCATGTGCCCAATTACCCTGTATGCCTTTGGAATGTTGAAGAAAACATAGGTACATGGAGCTTAGAAAAATAGCGGGCTATGGGTAACCCTAGGTAATTTCTAAGGTAAGGACATGTTGAGCACAGCTTTGGGGGCCAAAGGGCCTGTATTATGCTGTAGGTTTTCTATGTTCTATGTTCTAAAACTGGAGTAGTCAGCAGAAACCCACGCAGTAATGGGGAGAAAGTACACATTCTTACAGACAGGGGCAGGAATTGAACCCAGGTTGCTGGTACTGTTCTAGCATTATACTAACCACTATGCTACTGCACAGCCCAGCTAGTTTCTCCAGCAACTTGTTTGATGCTTGGAAATATTAATTGCTTTTATGGTCCATCCTGAGCCAGTACCACAGATGAATCATTAGTGAATGAAGAAGTTGTATGCATTGGTGCAAAACCTACTTAAAGTAAACAAATTATCATATTCTTCATGAAGACAGTGGATGGGCAGTGGTCCTGAAAAGGGTGTGAGTGTGTCATTTCCTACAACAGACAATCAATGGGCTCAGATCTAAAGAGATCTGTATCTTTTTAGACTGAAATGTAAATTAACATTTATGAGATGGATTTGTCTATTTGGCTTCAGCAACTTTTGGATATATGCAGAATATCTACAATGTCCACCTAATGAGAATATTTGTACAAAAAAATATTTCCACGTCAATAGGCAAAATAGTTAAATTGTTAACGGCAGTATAGGGAAGAATATGAATGGCTACAGTTGTGCAAGCAATGCAAAATCACAGCTCCGATAATAATGCTTGCACTCAAATTGCAGAGACTGCAGCCTCTGCCAATTAAATTTCTAATAATTATAAAAATGTGTTGGGGCAGTTAATTTTTCTGGTCATTTGGAAACAAATGGCAAATTATTAAAGACTTGCCTGTACTCTGCAGAAACAGATTTTACGCAGTTGCACTGATAATATAGATAACCATTGCCCACAGATATGTTTAAATACAAACTGGCTTCATAAAAGCAATTATTTATTCATATTTAGTGTTCTTGGCATGCTGAGGCATTTACTCCTCCATTGAGTTGGCACATTTTTACAGTGAGTAGAATTTATTATTGTTTTCGAACTGCCATATTCTATTTCCATTTTGTAGCACCAACATTAAACACAAGTAATACTCCAGATGTTGGAAAAATTGAGCAACACACACAAAATGCTGGGAGGGCTCAGCAGGTCAGACAGGATCTATTGGAAGGAAATAAATTATTGATATTCCCAGGCCAAGACCCTGTAATATTGATTGTTCATTTCCCTGCTACCTGACCAGCTGAGCTCCCAGAGTTTTGTGTGTTGTATAAAAAATTGGATTTTTATGTGTAACATACTGTACTCAAGTAAGCTTATTGCATTAGTTATCAATGGTAAGCACACGCTTTGTGTACTCTGCTACACAGAACATACAAAATAGAGCATGACCTTTTGGTCCACATTGCCTGTTCTGAACTACTGATGCTGGAGAAAGACCTTTGTCAGTCAGGGTTTAACATGGATATTGCATCCTAGCTGTCGATGTCAATATACAAGCCAGGGCAATATAACAATACAGAGAGCAAGCTATTGCCCATGCATCAGGCTCCCCCTCTCCACGCCGTGATAAATCCAAAGGGACAGCAGAGACCAATATTTTTCAGCACCAGCAGTGTCACAGGAGTTGATAGTCAACATTAATCTCAACGTAGGACTACGTTGGGACTCCAGCTAGAGTCCCTAATTTTTTAGAGTCCCTCAGGATTTACTCCCAAAGCCTTCTCCTAGATTTGAGATCTTTCTCTTAGAGTTTGTTTTCTCCTAGATAAACTGCCAACTTTGGCTGATGAGCCCCATTTGCCTTACGCAACTCGTTTTAAAACACCTTTGCCCCCCCTCCTGTCAGCAGAAATGGTTCTGCCAGGCTTAGTAGCTAAACCACACATGAAGGCCAAGAGCAGGATACAGAGGCTATTTGAGACACATGCAGTGAGAGCTTATCTCCACTACCAGCACATCCACCCCACCACGCCCCACGCACTATGACAACCTTAAGAAACTTAATGATGATAATGACACACAAATGAACTAATCCCTTCTAACTGCAGATGGTCCATATCCCTCCAGTCTCTGTATATTTATATGTTTACATAAGTGTTTCTTGAACACTCCTATCATATCTTCCTCCACCAACCACCCTGCAGTATATTCCACCCTGCAGTATATTACCACTCTCTATGTAAAAAATGCCCTGCACATCTCCTTTGAACTTTCCCCCTCTCACCAATTGTGGTTCTAAATCTTGATAGACTGATTACTATTCAGTTATGTTCTAAATGAGTGAATATTTTTGGGAAGTGTTTTAGAAAGCACCAGAATTGTTGTATCTGCTGTTGTGAAGCCAGAGGAGAGGATGGCAGAGAATAAGTATTCTGCATTCTGAAATCTATTCAATGTATTTATTTTTTCTTGGAGTTCACCAGAGTACTACAGTAAAGTTTTGTGGATTGTTTAATTGCCAAACCAAACCAGACAATGCATTATTTTTAGATGTGAGAGAATACTGTTGATACAACAATTCATCCATATCTTTACAGATGGACACAAGAGACCACAGATGCTGGTATCCAGAGCAACAAGCAATCTTCAATCTTCAAGGGAAGTTAGGTGCATGGAGAAGGATTCATTGATGTTTCAGGTAAAAACCTTGCAACAGCTCTTTCATATCCACAGATGCTGCCTGTTGCATGCATCTATAGTTTTCTGTTTAAAGCTTGAATGTTCTTGCATGGTATATTTTTTCCAAAGGGGATAACTTCACCCAACTTCCCTTATCCCATCTTTGAAATGTCCCCAAAACCTATGAATCACTTTCAAGGGACTCTTCATCTCATGTTCTCGATATTTGTTGTCTATTTATTTATTATTATTATTTCTTTCTTTTTGTACTTGCACAGCTTATCTTTTACACACTGTTTAAACACACAAGTTGGTGTGGTCTTTCACTGATTCTATTATAGTTATTATTCTATTATGAATTTATTGAGTATGGCCACAGGAAATGAAACTCAGGGTTGTATGTTGTGACACATATGCACCTTGATAATACATTTACTTTGAACTTTGAACTTTGAAACAAAATTCACCTCTCATTTGGTAATAGGTGTCAATAACAGCTTTATGGATTTGTATGATGCCACATAGGGGGAATGAACATTTTCACTACTATTCTAGAAAAAAAAATGAATCAATTACAAAAATACAAAAAAGAGCATTGATTTACATATGTAATACTTACTCTGATAGCACAGGAAATGTTCAGATTTGACTAAGCATAAGAAAAAGACAGTTGCATTTAGGTGGAGGGAGGTAGTTAGGCACCTTACTTATGCCTGTGCACAATGGTTGCATCTGCGGAAGATGCACTCATACATAGGAAAGTGTTTGGCTGGTCAATAAAGATGTCATCTACCAGCATTAACCCTGGCCTTGACATACCTTCAGCTGATATCTCTATGGTTGTGTCAGCACTGTGCTTGACTGTAATCAAGGACAGAGAATTAGGTGATGTAACATCATCACAACATCCCCAAGATGCTGTGATGATGTTGCATCCCCTACATCTCTGCTCAGAAGTGAGAATTCCTAATCCAGTGGGGTGAGATGAGGTGCACTGGAGTTCATCATTGTAAGAAACTCAGCTCCTGTAAAATACTGACTTGCTCACTTTACTTTATGATGCTGTTCCCATCCTGAAATGTGATTTGCCTTTAAAAAGGATGAACAGAAGTTCTATTTTTCACAAATCTCTTTGGAAACTTCTCCAAATAACAACTGGGAGAGCCCCAAGATAATTCAGAGGCAAAGGCTGCTTGAGGAAAACAAAGAGAATGGGAAGATAAAAAAGACCTTTCTTATTAATATTGCATGTAAATATCCACTCTGCAGAGGAAAGAAACATTAACAAGTTGTGTGCGTTGCAGGTAAATTGGACAACAGAAGCCTTATCAGTGTATTTTTTGGGGCAGAGAGTGGCTTTATAGACATAAAACATTCAAGAGTTACGTGAGCTAGGTTTTTTTTAATGTGTGCTGATGAAGTGATGCAGTTGATGCCAGCAACACTTTTGTATGCTCTAAGTGCATGTTATGCACTATCTGCAGGGTTTTCAGTCTTGCCTCTAGGTAAAAATCTCTGACCTATATAACGAGGAGAAGATTACAGTGCTATTCTTCGCACACACTTTGTTTCTAGCACACAGTGCTCATTACAAAAGAATCCTCTAAAACAATTTACAACACCCTAGTGCGCTATTGCCTTCTTACATTTATGGTGTATGCATGCTGGTCAGCACAATTCGGATAGCTTTGTGCTTAATAAATATTACAGACAATTGGCTGAGTATAGGCATTTTTTTTTTGCCTTAGTGAGAGGCTTCACAGTTCATAATTAGTCTCAGTGTGTGAACTGGAGCTTTTCGATCACATTTTGGAAATGGAGTTTCAATATGTAGTCGCTTCATCAACTCACAAATGATAAAAGATGTAGTGAAAGGTAAAGATGGTGAATTTCAGATGCACAACATGAAGACTCTTCAGTATGGTATAATCAAACTTGCGGCTGGATGGAAAATAATAAGCAGAAGTTATGATATATGTTGTTTATAATAGGTTAGTTAGGTTAGTCAAGATAGGTCTTTGTTCCTTGGAGCATAGGAGAAGTTGGGGGTGACCTTATAAAATTGTTTAAATTATAAGAGGCATAAATAAGGTGGATGGTAACAGTCTTTCCCCCAGGGTAGGGGACTCCAAATTTAGGGGGCATAGGTTTAGGGCAAGAGGGGAAAAATTGAAAAGGAACTTGAGGGGCAATTTTTTCATGCAGAGGGTGGTGAGTATACCGAATGAGATGCCAGAGGAAGTGGTTGAGGCAGCCAAATAGTATCAGTTAAAAAGTGCTCAAATAAATACATGGAGGAATGGGAATTGGAGGGATATCATGAACTACTTGGGCGGAAAAGTCTGCCACATTTATACAGTCAGTGATGTTACCTGCTGCAACTGATGGGTCTGGAGTCCACCCAATCCGTTATCGCCACTCCGAGGGTGTGAAAGGCCAGCAAATACACCGATAAGACCACTTACCATTGTCGGCTGCTCTCTTTTAGTAACTCTGCCCTCTCAAGTTAGCAATTGGCACATAGTGGAGAAAGGGCAATCACTCAATCATAGAGTATGTCACAAATTTAGAATGCATTTCAAAGGTTTCAAGGGTGCATTTAATGTCAGAGAAATGTATACAATATACATCCTGAAATACTTTTTCTTCGCAAACATCCACAAAAACAGAGGAGCGCCCCAAAGAATGGATGACAGTTAAACGTTAGAGCCCAAAGCCCCCCCACACCTCCCCCCTCCCATGCATAAGCAGCAGCAAAGCAATGATCCCCCCTCCCCCTCCAGCAAATAAAAAGCATTGGCGCCCCCCACTGAGCACTCAAGCATGCAGCAAAGCATCAATAAAGACACAGACTTGCAGTACCCCAAAGACTACTCATCCACCCGGTATTCAACATACCACAGGCTCTCTCTCTCTCCTTAATAAGGGAAAAAGAGGTGTCTCCGTTTCATAGTGAGAGGGGAAACATAAAAAACAACTCACTGATTTATGATTAGAAGTCCGTTGCGTCGCTTTTTCCGAGCTCCGTGCCCAAAGAACTCGGGTCTCTGGGCTCACAGCCGGAGATCTTCTATCTCCAACAATACACTGATCTCCTGCAGAAGCACCAGTCTCGAGTCCACCGGCCTCCAGAGCCACGAAATCCCAAAACTCTGAAGGCCAGCGAATCTTCTAGGCCACGTCCTTGGCATACCGTGTGACCCCGACAGCAGGTCCCATTACCACCAAGAACTGAAGTCAGCATGTAACTCCAGGTCAGGGCCTTCAAAAGAACCCTAAAGGGAAAACTAGAGATATTAAAGATAGAAATAGAGCTGTTTCCGAAGATGCAAGCGAAGGAGTTGCCATTAGGCACCATTGTCTCTCCTAAGCTTATCAGATAAGCAAATATCCTATTAACTCTGACCAAGACTCGTCAAAGTGAGAAGTTATGTTGCCTGATCTGCTAAATCCCTCCAGCAGTTTGTCTGTTGCTCTAGATTCCAGTATCTGCTGCCTTGAGTCCCCAAAGTGAAAAGAGAACTGTTCCTCTCTCCGTAGATGCTGCCTGAGTTGCTGAGAGTTTCCACTGTTTTTTGATTTAATTCCAGTTTCTCCATCTCTGCAATTTTTCTCTGATTTATTTATTTAGTCTTTTTTTAAATATCAAAAACTTTATTCAAAATAAAGCATATTTACAAGAATAAACTGAAAGGTCTTTTCATTTTTATATTCATAGTTAATGCTCTCAATACTGTTCTATTACAATCCTTAACACTACTGAGACTGTTGGTACTCATGAGGCACCATTGGGTGGCGTGGTAACTTCTACTTTACAAAAAGACCACTTGACAATTTGATGGCCAAAAGAACATCTCTATCGGGGACGGCAAAAATATTTACAATACAGAGGCTTCCAGGTACCTCGTGCGGCATGGGTGGAGGAACTATATACAATGGATACTGGGAGTAAAAAGAGCAGAAGTAAAGAACCCGCCAACCCCGGATCCCGCCTCTCATTACCAACAGCTTCCCCATTAGTATTAACTTACTTTTAATAATACTCACATTACAACAGGTGGCATGCCACTACAATAATTGAGGAGCTTTCTCACATAACTGCCTCCTCTCTCTCTAGTAGCAGAAGAACCCTACACTGTGATCATTCCCCACTGAGACATCATGGTGAGTGCACCAAGTTTCAGTGCATCCTTCAGCATGCACTCCTGCAGCCTGGAGTGATCCAGTTGGTAGCATTACTCCATGGATATCTCAATATGATGGAAAATCAACAAGTTTCGGGCAGACCAATGGATGTCTTTCAATGAGTTGATGATCTGCCAGCAGCACTTGATGGCTTTCACTCAGTGTGTCCCTGGGAACAGTCCATAGATCGGAGAGTCCTTCATCGCACAGCTTCTCGGGATGAACCATGAAACAGGCCCTTGTATCTTCCCTCCACACTCTGCAAATAGGTGGGCAACCATTTCATCCTCACTACAGGCACCATAGGGTGGGTGCAATGGTCATGGAGGAAGGATTTGACTGGGAACTCCCCTCTCACCACCAGCCAGGTAAGGTCACAGTGCATGATTATGAGATCTGGCAATGAGGTGTTTTGCCATATGGTCTGGTCTGGACAGTAGCTCAGGGAACCACCCAGCTGTTTCCATTATGTTCTTCTCCTGCAGTACTTGCAGACCGTTTAGTCTTACTCCATTTTCTTTCTCAGTCATTCTCATAATTTACCTTTTCATGCTTTGACAACGTTGCTGCTCGTATTGCGTTTGAGAAGGCACTTTACAAATATATTCACCTTTGTTCTGTTGTCATCTTTCCACTGAGATAAAACAAATAAACAACAAAATCTTGTGAGTTCAAGTGGCTACAGGACAAGAGAGCTGGGAATGACTTGAGAAGTTTCTTCACTAAGAAGATGGTGAACGGGGGAATTCTCTGCCACAAGAGGGTGGTGGAGGCCAAGTCACTGAATATATTTGAGAAGGATATATGCACATTTGATGGAAAAGGCATTGCTGGGTAAGGGCACATGGTATTGTGACACATGATCAGTCATGCTCATGCAGAACAAGGAAGCAGGCTCAAAAGGCTGAATTATCTACTCCTTCTCCTCTTTTCTATGCTTCTTTATTACTATGTTCCAGGCTCAGATTGTAATCTAGGCCAGGATCTCTTCAAAACATTCAGGCAAACAGATAGCACCGCCTGCACAACTCATATCTTACATGTGTTTGGTGGATTACAGAGCTCTTTAAAGGGCAGCGGATAAACATTTGAAAGGGAAAAATATTGAAAGCATCTTTGATGTTACTCAGTCGCTACTTAGATTCTTTGACAGGGAGGATGTTTGCCAACTGCAAAAGATCTGTGTGGACTGCAGTTCCTGCAGCTCCCCCATCCCATGCCTTCTCTCATCTCATTCTGATGTTATTTTGGAGGACTTTGTGCTGATGATAAACAAGAGGTGACCTCCTGCTGCTTTGTAACAGAAGCATACTGTGCAATTATTCTAGCATCAATGAGAAGTATTTGCTGAGGAGACAAGTTCCAAATTCCTGACTTCAAAATTGGGTGAAATTCAATGTCATAATTGTTACCAGCTCCCTATCCTGACTACTTACAGGTTGGTACCTCCTAGAAATTTACTTAATTCCTTTAATCATTGATCCATATTCATAGCATGTAAGACTCAATTTCAAGTTCCTTGTCATTGACATGGATACGAGTTCCTTATTAAGGACATGGATACACATGGTATTAAAGCCTAAGTATTTGCTTTTTGCATAGTACATAAAAAAATGTGACAAACATACAAATGTGACTCTGACAACAACAGTGCTATCTTCAGCAAATTTGTAGATGATATTGGAGATATGCTTAGCCATACATTCATAAGTATAGTCATATGTGCATCTGTATCTCATGTGTAGAATAGCAAAGGTATGGGTGAGGGCTTCTGCACTGACCAGAAATCCTCTGAATGCAGTGAGGGAATTTTAGAGGTGGGATTGATGGTTTTAGTGATGGTGAAGATCTAAGGTCTGACATTCCTCAAGATCCAAAATAAAGCCAAGTTTGTGGAAATGATGGAAGATTCTGTCAACTTCAAAAGTCTTTGCTCAAGGAAAGGCTGAAAATATCTCTTCGGGTATTGCAGAAATATTAAATGAGCATTTTACATCAGTCTTTATTTGGGAGGCTGATGCCAGATAATGAGAAACTAATGACAGTATTAATGCTAAACAAATGATGTCAAAAGTGATGAACGTATTATTAACAGAATCTGAAAATAGATCAAAGCAGCCTGGACAAATGATATACAACCTAAAGTTCACAAGGAAATGGGACACATCCTGTGTGAGCCTATTGCATGTATTTTTAATAATTCACTGCATTACGAGATATTCCCAAAGGCTGAGAGGAGGCTAATGCAGTCCATATATTTATAAAAGGTGACAAAGCAGGCCTCCGTTACCCTAATTTGACATTATCAGCAGGAAAAATGCTTGAGGCAATCATTAAGGATGCAACATATGATTACTTTGATAGGGACGAAGATATTGAGGATACCGAGCATGGCTACAAACAAAAAGAGCCACATCATTGCAATCTGACACTTTTTTTGAAGTCACTATGTTGGAGGGTGAAAAGATTCTCCACAAGACCAAAGACTCTATCAACTGTAAAGATGTAATCAAGTGCAACGAGAAAGGGTCAGAAAGATATGGGTAGAAAGGCCTTGCATACTATTCAAATTCACAAGACAAGAATTTTTCAACCATCCTGACTAGTCATTCAAACTCAGCACTGAACCCAGCCTTGAAGCTCAATTTTCAGTATTCAAGGGCCATTGGATAATCAACCTACCTTTGGATAATTTCAGACCACACATTGTTCTTGAAGTTCATGAATGTATCCCATGAATCAATAATTTTAAAATGTGCTTTTATGGCATTTCTGTGAGTTTCATTAAAATTTATAAAGTTTCCATGATTGCAAAATTTTAAGTCTGTATTTGGAATTTTCTCTGTTTGTACAATCCAAAAGTTAAACCCAAAGAACCTGCAATATCATGCTGACATTGTTAATGTGAAGTCATTAAAATTCACCAAATCTCATAATAATCAAAAATGATCAGGAATGTATTCAGGATTCTCAGAAAGTATTGAATCTGCACAGACCTTACATTTTATCTATAGTGTGATGATTTAAAGTTTCTTCTCATTTCACTTTAATTCGTGCCGATCAGAACAGAACATGAACTCAAGGTCCTCATTATATTCAATTCGGATTCAGATTCAAATTTGTTTATCACATTTACATTAATATATACAGTGAAATGCATTGTTTGTGTTAAAAACCAACTCACCCAAGGATGTGCTGGGGCAGTCTGCAAAAATCACCACATATTGTAACACCAGTGTACTGTGCCCACAATGTACAGCAGAGCAACACAAGCAGAAGCAATAGCAAGGCAGAGACAACAACAACAGCAAAACAAGTCCCTTTCCTACCCTCCCACCCACTGACCCACTCACACAACCTCCAACCCCAGGTCAGGCCGCCTCCAGATTTCAAGCCATCATATCCACAGATCCGCAGATACCTAGCCTCTAACCCTCAGTTCCTGGTCCAGGCTCATGTACATGCAGACACTAAGCCCCCGATCTCCAGCCAAACCCATCAAGGGCTTCATCTTCCAGGCTCTACTTTTGAACTTGACAACCTCGGTCTACAACTTTCGGGCTTTTACCTCTGCATTTAGACCTTCAGCCTTGCCCTTCAGACATTGCCAAACTCTACATATCATCATTTGATCTTTGTGCCTCATCTCCAGGACTCACTGGAAACGGGTTTGACCTTCAGGCCTTGACATCCAGATTTGCACATTCCCCCCCATTGACCTGGGGGGGGTCGTCAATTTTCATAGCTCCCACTCGTGGATTGCTGGGGACCCCTACGAGCTAGTGATTGCTGGTCTCTGCAGGGCCTGCTAACCTGACCTCTGGGACCACTGAACTTCCACTACATAGTGCTCTGACTTGGACTCTGAACACCAGCCTCTGCTCCTAACCCTTCACTCACGACCCCTGACCTCTAACTCTCTTTCATTCCTGTCCCTAAACCCTTACCTGACCACTAAGTCCATGTGCTGGTCTGAAAACCATCGCTATGAATCTACAAAACAAGTAGGTCTGAACCATGGCATTATGGACATCCCAGCATGGCACCATCATGACTGGAAGTGAATCAGTGATAACTAGAATAATATAAGATCATATGACCGTAAGACATAGAAGTAGAATTAGGCCATTCAGCCCATTGAGTCTGCTCCGCCATTCCATCATGGCTGATCTTATATCCCACTCAACCCCATACACCTGCTTCCTTGCCACATCCTTTGATGCCTGACTGATTAAACAACTATCAACTTCCATTTTAAAAATGCCCATGGACTTGGCCTCCACCACAGTCTGTGGCAGAACATTCCACAGATTAACTATTCTCTGGCTAGAAAAGTTCCTCATTACTACCGTTCTATGAGGTCACCCCTCAATTTTGAGGCTGTGCCCTCTAGCTCTGGATATTCTCAAGACAGGAAACATCTTCTCCAAATCCACCCTATCTAGTCCTTTCAACATTTGGTAGGTTTCAATGAGATCCCCATGCATTCTTCTAAATTCCAGTGAATACAGGCCCAAAACTGCCAAACGCTCCTCATATGTTAACCCCTTCATTTTTAGAATCACCCTTGTGAACATCCTCTGGACCCTCTCCAGTGACAACACATCCTTTCTGAGATATGGGGCCCAAAACCATTGACAATACTCCAAGTATGGCCTGACTAGTGTCTTATAAAGGCTCAGCAGTATCTCTTTGCATATATATTCTATTCCCCTTGAAATAATTGCCAACAATACATTTGCCTTCTTTACCACCTGTAAATTAACCATCTGGGAGTTTGCATGAGGACTGCTAAGTCCCTCTGCACCTCTAATGTTTAAACCTTCTCTCCATTTAGATAATAGTCCACACTATCGTTCCTTTTACCAAAATGTATTATCATACATTTTCCAAAACTCTATTCCAAATGCCACTTTGTTTCCCATTCTTCCAATTGGTCTAAGTCCTGCTGCAATCGCATTGCTTCCTCAGCACTACCTACCACTTCACCTATCTTTGTATCATCTGCAAATTTTACCACAAAGCCATCAGTTCCATTATCTAAATCATTGACAAACAATGTGAAAAGAAGCAATCTCAATGTTGGCCCCTGAGGAAAACCACTAGTCACTGGCAGCCAATTAGAAAAGGCACCCTTTATTCCCACTTGGTACCTCCTGCCTGTCAGGCATTACTTTAGCCATGCCACTATCTTTCCTGTAAAACCATAGGATTTTATCTTGTTACGCAATGCCTTCTGAAAATCCAGGTAAATGACATCCGCTACCTCTCCTTTGTCCACCCTGCTTTGTACTTCCACAAAGAACTCTAAAAGATTTGTCAGGCAAAATTTCCCTTCACAGAAACCATGCTGAATTTGACTTATTTTATCATTAGTCTCCAAATGCCCCAAAACTTCATCCTTAAAAATAGACTCCAACACTTTATCAACCACTGAGGTTAGGCAAACTGGCCCATTATTTGCTTTCTTTTGCCTTCTTCCCTTTTTAAAGAATCTCCCAGTCCTCTGTGACCATGCCAGAATCAAGTGATTCCTGAAAGATCATGACCAATGCATCTGTTATCTCTTCATTAACCTCTCTCAGGACTCAGGGAATAGTCCATCTGGTCCAAGTGACTTATCCAACTTAAGACCTTTGAGTTTGCCTAGCACTTTTTCCTTTGTAATAGCAATGGTGCTCACTCCCTGACACTCATGGGCCTCATTAAGTTCCTCTGCCATTTCTTTGTCCCCCATTACAACCTCTCCAGCATCATTTTCCCATGGTCCAATATCAACTCTCACCCCCTTTTACTCTTTATATAATTGAAAAAAAATTCATATCCTGCTTTATCTTGTTGTCTAGTTTGCCCTCATATTTCATATTTTCCCTTGTTGTAGCATTCTTTGGTGCCTTTTGTTAGATTTTAAAAGCTTCCCAGTCATCCAACTTCCCACTCACTTTTGCTACCTTATATGCCCTTTCCTTGGCTTTTATGCAGTCTTTAACTTCCCTTGTCAGTCACAGTTGCCTACCCCTGCCATCTGAGAACAACTTCTTCTGTGAGACATATTTACCCTGCGCCTCGCGAACTATTCCCAGAAATTTCAGCCATCTCTGCTCTGCCATCATTCCTGCCAGTATCCTCCTCCAATCCACCTCTCATGCTTCTGTAATGCTCTTTATTCCATTGCGATACTGATACATCTGACTTATGATTCTCCCTCTCAAATGTGGTATGAATTCAATCATATTATGATCACTGTCTCCTAAGGGTTTCTTTACATTAAGCTCCCTAATAAGATCTGGGTTAGTACACAACACCCAATCGAAGAAAGCCTTTCCTCAAGTAGCATCAAGCACAAGTTGCTCTAAAAAACCATCTCGTAGGCATTCAACAAATACTCTCTCTTGCGATCTGATGCCAACCTGATTTTCCCAATTCCCTTGCATATTAAAATCCCCTATTACAATTGTGATATTACCTTTATAACATACCTTTTCCAGTTCCCTTTGCAATCTCAATTCCCACATCTTGGCTACTATTTGGAGGCCTATATATGATTCCTATAATTTATTTTTTTACCCTTGCAGTTTGTAACTCCACCCACCTACAAAGATTTAACGTTCTCTGTACCTATGTCATCTCTTTCTGAAACGTAATTCCATCTTTTACCAACGGAGTCACATCTCTGCCTTCCAGCCTGTCCTTTCAATACAAAATATATCCTTTGATGTTTGGCTCTTAACTATGACCTTTTTTCAGCCACGACTCAGTGATGCCCACAATGTCATACCAACTAATCTCTAATTGCGCCATGAGATTGTCCACATTATTCTGAATGCTATGGACATTTAAGTACAGCACCTTCAATTCTGCATTCTTCGCCCTTTTGAATTTTGCTTCTGTGGTACAATTTAGCTCTTTCCTGCCTACATTTGTACCCAATCATTGGCTTGTCCTTCCTTACATCCATGTTACATCCAGCATCTACTTGTAACCCTACTGGCTCATCCTCATCATCCTATTGGTTCCCATCCCCCTGCCAATTTAAACCACTTCGAATAGTTCAATTAAACCTTCCCACAAGAATATTTGTCTTCCTTGGATTCAGGATAGATATATAGATACTTCATTGATCCCAAAGGAAATTCCAGTATCAGAGTAGCATTATAAGTGCACAGATATAAATATTAGAAGAGAAGTAGAAAAAATAAAAATTGAATTACCACGAACAGTCTAACATAATTTCCATGGCTATAGGTTGACTCATTATAGAGCCTACTGGCTGAGAGTAAGAATGAACTCATATAGCGCCTTTGGAGCAGCGCTGTTGCCTTAGTTTGACTCATTAAAGAGCCTAGTGGCTGAGGGTAAGAATGACCTCATATAGCACACTTTGCAGTAGCGCTGTTGTCTAGTAAGTGCAACCCATCCTTTTTGTACAGGGCACACCTGCCCCTGAAGAGGTCCCAATTATCCAGAAATCTGAATCCCTGTCCCCTGCTCCAATCCCTCAGCCATGTATTTACCTGCCTCCTCATTCTATTCCTATCCTCAATATTGAGTGGCATAGGCAGCAATATGAAGATTACTACCCTTGAGGTCCTGCTTCTCAGCTTCCTTCATAACTTCCTGTATTCTGTTTTCAGGACCTCCTCCTTTTTCCTACCTACTGTATGCAATTGGTGCCAATATGTACCACAACTTCTAACTGCTCACTCTCCCTTTTCAGGATATTGTGGACACATTCATAAACGTTGTGGACCCTGGCAACTGGGAGGCAAACTACCATCCATGTTTCCTTTTTGCATCTACAGAATCACCTATCTGCCTCCTTAACTATATAGTCCCCTATTACTCCTGCCATCCTCGTCAGTTCCCTACCATTCTGAGTCACAGGGCCAGACACAGTGCCAGAGGCATGGCTGCTGTTGCTACCTCCAGGTAAACAAGTAGTGGAGAGCAGGTTACAGTGAGGATGTATTTGTCTCTGAAATACTCAAGAGAAAGAATAAGAAAATCAGAATCTTAAAAATGAGAAATTTCTATCCCTACTCTTCCACTTCAACCAAGGACCATTTCAGGACATGCCCATTGAAGAATAAGAGGCATACTTTGTAGGCACAAAGTTGAAAATTCAAAATAAATTTATTATCAAACTATGTTTATGTAACCCTGAGATTAATTCTCTTGCAGGCATTCACAGTAGAATATAGAAATACAACAGAATCAATGGAAAAACTACACACAAAGACTGACAAAAATGTGCAAGACAATCTGTGCAAATACAAACAATAATTATAATTGTAATGTAAATAAATAATACAGAGAATATGAGTTTTAGTGTCCTTGAAAGTGAATCTATTGGTTGTGCAGTGAAGTTATCCATGCTGGTCAGGAGCCTGATGTTTGAACGGTAATAAATGTTCCTGTCAGGTTCATCGGATCAGACGCTTTGATGGAAGCTAATGAAAGTTGAAGCTCTGAGCTCTGTACAACTTCCTAAGGCCCAAAGTTCCACAATTCTTCAGGTTCTTCAACTGGTAATTGTCAACATCATGCATGTTTTGACTTTTAGTGAAAAGGAATTTATAGCTACTACTTATAATCAACAGCAGTTACTTGACAACAAATGTAACTGAAGGAGGCAACCCATGGTGTAATTTCTCTGCTTATCTAAAGTTCAGGTAGTTTTTATATCAGCAAAATCCAATGAGAATTGCAGTATTTGTATTAGATGCCATAATACAGGTGCATGCTACTTCCCATGATGTGTAACCCAAAATAAACTCAATTTACAACAGTAGCCCCACTTCAGATATTTTTTTATTTCTACTTTTGAACAATATGGTGAAGGCAACATTTTTTGTACAGCACTAATGACCTCCTAAAATGGAAGCTTGCTCAGAAACCAGACAAAAGTCTGGAGCAACATCAAGATGCTGGAGGAACTCAATGGTTTGCACCTGTGGGAGGAAATGGACTGTTAATTTTTTAGGATTGAAGCTCCTCAAGTGGACTGAATTAAATTGACTTTATTTCTTACATCCTTCACATACATGAGAAATAAAAACCTTTACATTACATCTCCTCTGAATGTGCAATGTGCAATTTACGAGGGGTGATTGGTAAGTTTGTGGCCTAAGGTAGAAGGAGTCAATTTTAGAAAACCTAGCACATTTATTTTTCAACATAGTCCCCTCCTATATTTACACACTTAGTCCAGCAGTCGTGGTGCATACGGAACTTTGACCTCCAGAAAGTGTCTGCAGCAGGGGTGATTGATAAGTTCATGGCCTAAGGTAGAAGGTAGAAGGAGATGAGTTATACAGCTCTCGTTACATGCACATGCAGGTCACCTCTTTGATTACGCAGAAAGTTAACTCATCTCCTTCTACCTTAGGCCACAAACTTATCAATCACCCCTGCTGTAGATGCTTTCTGGAGGTCCAAGATCCATATGCTCCACAACCTCTGGATTATATGTGTAAATGTAGGAGGGTCTATGTTGAAAAATAAATATGCCAGGTTTTCTAAAATTGACTCCTTCTACCCTAGGCCATGAACTTATCAATCACCCCTCGTATAGTAATTTCTAATAAATAGTATATACAGTAAAATATACAATAAAACAGTCAATATAGTTTACAAATACGATTTTGTCAGTGTGAATTAATCAGTATGATGACCTGGTGGAAGAAGCTGTCCTAGAGTCTGTTGCTCCTGGCTTTTATGCTGCGGTACCGTTTCCAGGATGGCAGCAGCTGGAACAGTTTGTGGTTGGATTAACTTGGGTCTCCAATGATGTTTCAGGCCCTTTTTATGGACCTGTCACTGTAAATATCCTGAATAGTGGGAAGTTCCCACCCACAGATGTGCTGGGCTGTCCACACCACTCTCTGCAGAGTCCTGCGATTGAGGGAAGTGCAGTTCCTATACCAGGCAGTGATGCAGCCAGCCAGGATGCTCTCAATAGTACCCCTGTAGAAAATCCTTCAGATATGGGGACTCGTGCAGAACTTCATCAACTATCTGAGGTGAAAGGGACGCTGTAGTGCTTTTTTCACCATAAAGCCAGTATGTACAGCCCAAGTGAGGTCTTCAGTGATGTGTATACCGAGGAACTTGAAGCTGTTCACCCTCTCAACCCCAGGTCCATTGATGTCAATAGGGGTTAGCCGGTTTCCATTTCTCCTGTAGTCCACAGCCATCTGCTTTGTTTTTGCGACATTGAGGGTTGCTTTCTTGACCCTCCTCTTTTGGCTGCCTCATTATTATTTGAAATAAGGCCAAACAATATAGTATCTTTGTAGTGTCATGAAAGATAGAGGGGACATAGCCAGCATTAAGAGGTGAGAGGAAGGGATGGAGCAAGAGCTGGTAGGTGACAGGTAGATCCAGGTGAAGAGGGATAATAGGCAGATGGAAGTGGAAAGAGTGGAAGTATCATCAGAGGTTGAGAGGTGATAGGTGGAGATGACAAAGGGTTGAAATCAGATCGGAGAGGAGGGTGGAGCATGGGAAAAGGGAGAAGTGGGAAGGGCATCAGGTCAAGATGGTGGATTTTCCAGTAAACAAGGTGGGTTTTACAATAATTTAGTGGCTTTGATCTTACCATTACTTGGTTTGGATTTTTATTTCTAGATATATTTTTTATTTGAATTTAGATTCTCATTGTGCCTGTGATTCCTTTCTGATTACAGCAGATACATTTTGCTTCATTGGCTGTAAGGTGAAATACATGACATATTTCAGTCTGCTGGAAATCAACATTAATACTGAAATGAAATGACATTACAGTGCTATGTATTTACGTAAGCCTTTCATCCACTATGTCATTAATGTTTGAGAGATTTGTGTTGGGGCTGCCAGACCATCGGCAAGAATGTTCATTTTTTTTACTTAATTTAATCGTTGTGACAACCACTGCCAAAACTGTGATATATACAATACTAAATTGGTTTATTATTGTAAATTGTGCTGAGATGTAAAACTTTGTTTTGCATGCCTTCCTTGCAAATTATTATAGCAAGGTTCCTATTTGCCCTTGAGAGCAATAGCAGTCATCCTGGTGAAGGTACTCCTGCAGTGCTGTCAAGTAGATGTTCCAAATGTCAAAAGGTAGATTGAGTGGTCCATGGGCATTGTTCCCATCAGTACCAGTCTGGATATAATTTGCTTTTGTCTGAATCCTGTGCCCAGATCTGTGTCAAATGGTTTGCTTGATTTTTGTCTGATATTGTTCACACATAATGGTTTGTCAGGCCATCACAGAACAATGCAGAGCCAACTGGGTAATTCTGTAGTCATGTATAGATCTCTCTGTAGTTAATTAGATAATGTGATGTTAGTTTTATGATAAACCCATAACTTCTTGGCCAGCTTTGCTGACATTAGATTTTTACTGTGATTGTTTAATCATAACACATTACAGCAACAAACAAAGTGCAGGAGGAACTCAACCAGTCAAGCAGCATCTGTAAAAACAGACAGTTGATGATTTTGGTTGAGATTTTTCATATGGACTGAGTGAAGATGAAAGCTTCAACCCAAAACATCATCTTTTCATTTCCCTCCACTGATGCTACCTGACCCATTGATTTCCTTCAGCATCTTGTTTGTTGTTCTAATCTCTTGCATCTCCATCATATACTATGTACTCATCCCATGAATAGGAATGGCTACCATTTTTGGAACTGGGTCTATATATATTACAGTTACTTAACTGTGATATACTGCATTTTTCTCACAGGAAAATGTGTGATTGATAAATCTAGCAGAATGGAGCAATCAATTAACCTCAGAAAGAAGTAACCTAAGCTAACATATTTTTCATTTGATACTTTTTATTTTGTTGATTCCTACATTTGAAAACTCTCCTAATGTTTCACATGCTGTCTTTTTGTTCCTTCTAAAACCTAAGATCTTCACACTCATCACTGACTTATCTTCTGTATTCCAGGGAATTTATATAATGGTACATGCAAGCTCATCATGCCTATTTATATAAGATGTCCATAAAATTTAAAACTTGTATTCACCAATAGTATTATGACTTTACTTTTCCCGAGTATAAAGTAAATGAGACTTTACTTCAATGTCCAAAAAATGGAGCAGATGTGGGTGAAGGCAGCATCAGTGGTGGAGGAAGGGAAATCCCATTCTTTGAAAAAGGAGGACATCCCTGATGTTCTCGAAAGGAAAGCCTCAACCTGGGAATAGATCCTGCCCCAGCTATATCTCCTCTATTTCCTGGATATCTGCCCACACTCTATCTTCCTGCCACCTTAACAAGAATAGAGTTCCTCTTGTGTTCACCTACCACCTCATGAACCTCCGCATCCAGCACATCATTCTCCATAACTTCTGCCATCTTCAACAGGATTTGACCATAAACAGATCTTTACCTCCTCCCCACTCTCTGCTTTCCACAGGGATTGTTCCCTCTGTGTATCCCTTGACTTTTCATCCCTTCCCACTAATCTCGCCCTTGGCATTTATCCCTGCAAGCGGAAGAAGTGCTACACCTGCCCATTCACCTCCCCCCGTCCTCCATTCAGGGCCCCATACAGCTCTTTCAGGTATGGCAGTATTTCACCTGTGAATCTGTTGGGGCTGTGTGCTGTATTCGATGCTTCTGATGCAATCTTCTCTACACTGGTGAGACCCAATTTAGATTGAGGAACTACTTTTTTGAACAGCTTCATATGATCTACAGAAAGCAGGATCTCCCAGTGGCTAGCTATATTATTTCCAGTCCCCTTGCCCATTCTGACATGTTGATCAATGGCCTCCTTTACTCTCGTGGTGATCCACTCTCAGGTTGGAGGAGTAACACCTCATATTCCATCTGGACAGTCTTCAACTGATGGCATGAACATGGAATTCTCTAACTTCCCATAGCTTTTCTTCCATCCTCTACTCTGACTCCATTCTTACTTCATCTCCTCATCTGTCTATCATGTCGCGCTGGTGCACTTCCTCCTTCCCTTTCTCCCATGGTCCACTGTCCTCTCCTATCAGATTCCTTCTTCTCCATTCCTTTATCTTTTCTATTTATCACACCCGAGTGTCTTCATCCCCTCTCACCCACCTACTTGATTTCTACCATCACCTCCAAACTTATATACCTTCCTCTCCCCCTATCATCTTATTTAGGCTTCTTTCTAATTCCTTTCCAGTCCTGATGAGGGATCACATCCCAAAACATTAACTGTTGATTCATGTTCCTCCAGCATTTTGTATGTATTACTCTGGATTCCAGCATCTGCACAATCTCTAGAATTGAATTGGCTTTATTTCTCACATCCTTCACATATATGAGAAGTAAAAATCTTATCCTTCTATCTCCATCTAAATGTACAATATTCAATCATAGTAATTTAAAATAATTTATAATAAATAGAACACCCAATGTAACATAGAAATACACTCAAATCAGCGTGAGTTATTCAGTCTGATGGCCTGCTGGAAGAAGCTGTCTCGGAGCCTGTTGGTCCTGGCTTTTATGCTGTGGTACTGTTTCCCGGATGGTAGCAGCTGGAACAGTCTGTGGTTGGGGTGACTCAGATCCCCAATGATCTTTCAGGCCCTTTTTACACACCTGTCTTTGAAAATGTCTTGAATCATGGGAAATTCACAACTACGGATGTGCTGGGCTGTCCACACCACTCTATGCAGAATCCTGCAAGTTAGGATGCTCTCATTTGTGTCCCTGTAGAAAGTTCTTAGGATTTGGGGGCCCATACCAAACTTCTTCAACCGTCTGAGGTGAAAGAGGCGGTGTTGTGCCTTTTTCACCAACAGCTGATGTGTATAGACCACGTGAGGTCCTCAGTGATGTGGATGCTGAGGAATTTAAAGCTGTTTTTCCTCTCAGTCCCAGATCCATTGATGTCAATAGGGGTTAGCCCGTCTCCATTCCTCCTGTAAACCACAACCAGTTCCTTTGTTTTTGCAACGTTGAGAGAGAGGCTGCTTTCTTGACACCACCGTATCAGAGTGATGACTTCTTCCCTGTAGGCCACCTCGTTATTGTTTGAGATTAATTATCAGCAAATTTAATTAACAGATTAGAGCTGTGACTGGTGACGCAGTCATGGGTATACAGGGAGTAAAGGAGGTGGCTTAGTACACAGCCCTGAGCAGCTCCTGTGTTAAGAGTCAGAGGGGTGGAGGTGAGGGAGCCCACTCTTACAACCTGCAGGCGATCTGACAGTAAGTCCAGGATCCAGCTGCACAAGGCAGGGTCAAGGCTGAGGTCTCTGAACTTCCTGTCAAGCCTGGATGGAATTATGGTATTGAATGTTGAACTGTAGTCCAAGAACAGCATTCTCACATAAGCCTCCTTCTTCTTCAGATGTTTAAGAAGGGTATGTAGAGCAGTGGCTATTGTGTCATCTGTCGATCGGTTGTGTCAGTAGGCGAATTGTAGAGGGTCCAGTGTGGGTGGTAGCAAGCTGCGGATGTAGTCCTTGAGCAGCCTCTCAAAGCATTTGCTTATTATTGAGGTGAGTGCAGCAGGACACCAGTTGTTCAGGCATGTTACCTTGGTCTTTTTTGTTACATGGACAATGTTGGATAATTTGAATCAGGAGGGCACTCTACACTGGGAGAGGGAGAGATTAAAAATGTCAGTAAACACACCTGCCAGTTGCAATGCACCCATCTTGAGTACACACCCTGGGATGCCGTCCGGTCCCGCAGCCTTGTGACTGTTCACTCGTTGGAAACATCTGCGTACCTCAGCCTTAGAGATGACCAGGTTGCAGGTTGTAGCGGTGGCTTTCCTCAGAGGCCGCGATGTTGGCGGCACCACTAGGTTTGGCTTTGAAATCTGCGATGGTATACAACCCTCGCCACAAATCATGTGCGCTATTCGTTATGAATCTTGTCCCTGTATTGTTGTTTTGCAACTTTGATAGCTTTGCGTAGATCATAGCTGCTTTTCTTGAGCTCCTACTGATTGCTGGCAATGTAAGCTCTATGTCGCGTGGTAAGTGCTGCTCACACGGAACTATTGATCCAGGGTTTCTGGTTCGGGAAGACCCTGACTGACTTCCGGGGGACAACATTGTTGATGCACTTCTGGATGAAGCATGTGTCTCCATCTGTGAACTCGGAGACGTCCTCATCATGGAAGACATTCCAGTCAATGTCATTGAAGCAGTCCTGCAGTATGGAGGCCGATTGGTCGAACCAACAGTGGATGGTTTTAACTATGGCCGCCTCTCATTTCAGCTTCTGCCTGTATGTCGCAAAAGCAGAATCGAAGAGTGGTCTGATTTCCCAAAAGCTGGGCGAAGGAGAGCTTTGTAAGGATTGTGGAAGGGAATGCAGCAGTGGTCAAGTGTCTTATCTCCACGAGTGCTCACCTGGATGTGTTGACAAAACTTTGGATAGACTTTGGTCAGCGACATTCGATTAAAGTCACTGGTGACAATGAAGGCAGCCTCTGGGTGTGCAGTGTCCAGCGTGTTGATGGTCTCGTACAGTTCCTTCAGAGCCAGGTCAGTATCAGCCTTCAGCGAAATGTACTGTGATGATAACAGCCATAAACTCTCTAGGCAGCCAGTAGGGTCTGCCCAGCAACACAGTTTTGGGGAATAGAACGATTTGAGGACATACACATTCTGGGGGTCGCACCAAGCATTATTTTACCATGAAGCATACCCCTCCTGCTTTGCTCTTCCCAGAGAGGTATTTTGACCTGTCTGCCTGGAACAGGGTGAACCCAGAGGGCTCGGTGGCATGATCCGATATCTCCTCCATCAGCCAGGTTTCCACGAAGCACAAAATGTTACATTTCTTTGTTTCCTGCTGATAGGAGATTCTGGCTCTCAATTCGGACAGCTTGTTGTCCAGGGACTGAATGTTAGCCAGGAGTGGGTTAGGGAGCAGCAGATGATTTGCATGCCATCTCAGCCTCACCAGGACACCGGCCCTTCTCTCTCACCTCCGGCGCTTCTTTCGAGGTAGTGGCAGTGTAAGAGATGAGTTTCCCATGGATTGCACAAACAAGGGTTCCCAGTGTAGGAAGAGTAGCACATAGTTGGTAAATGCCATCTTTCAGATGTTCAGAAGGGTCAGTCTATCGTATCTGATGTGACTATCAGCTACTTGAACAGAAAATCCTAAGAAAATTGTAGAAATTAGTAGTATACTGTAGATTTGGAATAGAGCTCGCAACACAGCCGCTCTTCGCAGCACCATCTTGTGTTACTGTTGGGGCATATAATGATTTGTAAGATAACTGCTCTGCATATGGCTGCTAGAAACTGCAGAGAATTGTGGACATGGCTCAGTATATCACACAGAGCATCCTCCCCTCTGTGGACTCTGTTTATACTTCTCAGTGCCGCAGTAAAGTTGCCAGCATAATCAAAGCCCCGTCCACCCCGGACATTCTCTCTTCTCCCTTCTCCTTTTGGGCACAGGAGTCTGAAGACCAACGCTCAATAATTCCAGCGCATCGTCATCCCCTCTGCCTTCAAACTTCTGAACAGACCATGAATCAATGAACAGTATCTCATTATTTCTTCAGTTTGCACTTTGTTATTGTCATTTTCAGTAACTTTACATCTTTGCGCAGCACTGCTGCTACAAAACAACAAATTTCACATCATGTGTTCAGTGATAATAAGCCTGATTCTGATTCTGACACCTCAGGAGTCGGAGTGGGCATTGGGATTGTGGGTGGTTGATGGAAGTACAGTCCGCTACTCTTGGATGAGTTACAACTGTGAGAGGATGTATGACTAGGATATTTAGATTAAATAAATTGTTGGGCAGTAGGGTCTCAGGAACAGCAACAGGAAAAGGAAAGAATTTAGCTGAAAGGGGCATCTACAGCTGATTCCTAGCCAAAGGCTGGTCAGATAGGCTCAAAGTAAACCTCCTTGAAAAGGATCTCACATTCATTGTAGTGGCCTACTTCTGCCAACCATTAAGGAAATGACAGTGCTCTTAACTCAGTGTGTAAATCATAGTGTGGATTAGCCTCCCTAATCCCAAAGTATCCTCGAAAACACACTGTGGAATTACGGAATACCAAAGCAACTCTTTCTCTCTTGCAGCCGCAGTGAACAGGGTGCTGATAAAAGTCTTTGTTCCCGCAAAGGATAAGAAACTGTGAATTTCTTTCACTTACATATGCTAAAGCAAATGTTACACAAAGGGTGTTATATTTCCTGAAATGGCTCTTTGAAAACTTCACCAAATCTGTGTGTACTAAACCTGTAGGTGCCAGTTCGAATTTTGTGGACTGTACAAATAAAATGTTTGAAAATAGATGAATTTAATTGCTTTCAGCTCAATTTTGCTGTCCAATGTGAATGATTTTTTCAGCTATATGTTGATAATCTTTCAAAGTCTGATTATCATTAACTAAATTGTTGGTTCACACTATTGGTTTGACCTTTCAGAACAACTTTCCAAACATCTGAACCTTACCCCCAGCCTTTATTCTCATCACAACTATCATGTTTAGTTCAATCCATGGTTTAGTTACTACAAGAATTTCCATTAGGTTTGTTAGGTGACCTATCATCCACAGATAGTTAGATTTGACCCTTTATCATCAACGCAAACATTGCACAGGGAACTCAAAAAGAACCATGTTTACAAAACACTCAACACACATTAGCTGCAATATTTCAAGGTGTATACACCCTCTTGCCAATTATTTCTGTCATGCAATATGTCCCTTTGGGACTGACTACCAACTAGACAGGCTTTTCCAAGCTATTTGTGAGCAGGGGTGTCTTTTCTCAGTCAATCTATCCTCAATTATGGATGATAATAACTTACTACAACAGGCATTAAATTTTCTGGTTCCTCACCTACATGGCGATTTGCTTGTATTTTTTGCACCTCAGGGTCAATTGCTGAATCATAATTGAAGTTTAATAAGGAGCTGGAATGAGTGCTATTGCTATTACAAAGGAAAAAGTGCTATGCAAACTCAAAGCTCTTAAGGTGGATTAGTCACCTGAACCAGATGGACTACATCGTAGAGTCCAGAGAGAAGTTGCTGAAGATATAACAGATGCATTGGTCATGATCTTTCAAGAATCACTTGATTCTGGCATGGTCCCAGAGGAATGGAATATTGCAAATGTCACCCCACTCTTTAAGAAGAGAGGAAGGTAAAAGAAAGGAAATTATAGGCCAGCTAGCCTAACCTTACTGGTTGGGAAAGTGTTACAATCTATTAAGGATGAGGTTTTGGAGTATTTGGAGACAAACAAGTCAAACTCAGCAGGTTTCTGTAAAGGGAAATCTTGCTTGACAAATCTGTTAGAGTTCTTCAAGGAAGTAACCAGCAGGGTGGACAAAGGAGAGGCATGGATGTCATTACTTGGATTTCAGAAGGCATTTGATAAGGTGCCACACATGAGGCTGCTTAACAAGATAAAATCCTATGGCATTTCAAGAAAGCTACTGGCATGAATAGCAGAATGGCTGACAGGTAGCAGGCAGCAGGCAGTGAGTGAGAATAAAAAGGGCCTCTTCTGGTTGGCTGCAGGTGACTAGTGGTGTTCCTCAGGGGTCAGTATTGGGACCACTGCTTTTCGCATTGTTTGTCAATAATTTAGATAATGTAATTGTTGGCTTGTGGCAAATTTTGCAGATGATACAAAGATAGTTGGAGGGGTAGGTAGTGCTGAAGAAGCAATGTGATTGCAGCAGGACTTAGACAAATTGGATGTATGGGCATACACTGCATACGACTAAAGGAATTATATTTATGAATCTTAACTAAAGAGTTAGTAAAGAATAACTAAAAAGAAAAGGGCCCATTCTAATTAAACAGTCAATTGTGCACAAGTTGGAGCGCATCTTGAACTTCTCCTTCACTCACGCACAGGGCCCTCAGACAACACACCACTTCCGAATGTCGCTCGCAATCCATCTTGAACAAATGGTTCTCCCACCGTATTGTATGCTGTGACCGGTTCTCCCATTGTCTTCTCTCT
This sequence comes from Hemitrygon akajei, assembly GCF_048418815.1. NCBI lineage: Eukaryota > Metazoa > Chordata > Chondrichthyes > Myliobatiformes > Dasyatidae > Hemitrygon > Hemitrygon akajei. Next base: position 50,645,388 of record NC_133129.1, read on the forward strand.
TCATCGCCTCTCGAACAAAAGCCCCAAGCCCAACCTTGGTGTCCCTCACAAGAGAAACTTCCCCTTAATCCAACCTTCCTAATGGGATGGCACACGTTTCTCCCCATCTCTTATCTTCAACAATAACCCAAGCAAGCATGAAAACAGGACAGACTGCTGTTACAGAACTGCCAGAATGAAATACATACAGCATAACAGTAAAGTACGAACCAGGCCATTACAGGAACAATAGTGTGGACTATTATTTAAATTGGGATAATGTTCAAATATCAGAGATGCAGAGGGACTTAGGACTCCCAGAAGGTTAATTTACAGGTTGAGTCTGTGGTAAAGAAGGCAAATGCAATGTTGGCATTTATTTCAAGGGAAATAGAATATAAAAACAAGAGATAATGCTGAGCCTTATAAGATAGTACTCAAGCCCCACTTAGATTATTTTCAAAAGTTTTGGGCCCCATATGCTAGAAAGGATGTGTTGTCATTGGAGAGAGTCCAGAGGAGGGTCACAGGGTGACTCGGGGAATGAATGGGGTTCACATATGAGGAGTGTTTGGCAGCTTTAGGCCTGTACTCACTGGAATTTAGAAAAATGCGGTGGGGGGGGGGGGGTTGGGGAGGGGATCTCATTGAAACTTACCGAATGCTGAAAGGACTAAATAGGGTGGATGTGGAGAGGATGTTTCCTATGGTGGGGGTAGCAAGAACTAGAGGGCCCCAGAAGAATTGAGGGGCATCCCTTTGGAACAAAGGTAAAGAGGAATTTTTTTTAGCCAGAGAGTAGTAAATCTGTGGAATGCTCTGCCACCGACTGCGGTGGAGGCCATGTCCGTGCAGAATCAGAATCAGGTTTATTTTCAAAGACATGTGACGTGGAATTTGTTAACTTGCAGTTCAATGCAATACATAATCTAGGAGAGAAAAATAAATAAATAAATAAATAAATAATAAATAAACAAAGTAAATCAATTATGTATGTTGAATAGATGTAAAAAACGTGCAAAAACTGAAATACTGTATGTTAAAAAAGTGAGGTAGTGTCCAAAGATTCAATATCCATTTAGGAAACGGATGACAGAAAGGGAAGAAGCTGTTCCTGAATCGCTGTGTGTGTGCCTTCAGGCTTCTGTACCTCCTCCCTGATGGTAACAGTGAGAAAATGGCATGCCCTGGGTGCTGAAGATCCTTAATGATGGACACTGCCTTTCTGAGACTCTGCTCCCTAAAGATGTCATAGGTACTTTGTAGGCTGGTGCCCAAGATGGAGCTGATTAGACTTATAACCTTCTGCAGCTTCTTTTGGTCTTGTGTAGTAGACACCCCCCCACCCATACCAGACAGTGATGCAGCCTGTCAGAATGCTTTCCACGGTATAAATATAGAAATTTTTGAGTGTATTTGTTGACATGCCAAATCTCTTCAAACTCCTAATAAAGTATAGCTAGTGTCTTGCCTTCTTTATAACTACATCAATAACTACATCAATAACTAGATCAGGTTAGATTCTCAGAGATCTTGACACCCAAGAACTTGAAGCTGCTCACTCTCTTCACTTCTGATCCCTCTATAAGGATTGGTATGCGTTCCTTCAGCTTACCCTTCCTGAAGTCCACAATCAACTCTTTCATCTGACTGACGTTGAGTACCAGGTTGTTGCTGTGGCACCACTCCACTAGTTGGGATAACCCACTCCTGTATGCCCTCTTGTCAGCACCTAAGATTCGACCAACAATGGTTTTATTGTCAGCAAATGTATAGATGGAATTTGAGCTATGCCTAGCCACACAGTCATGTGTATATTGAGAGTAGAGCAGTGCACATATTTAAGGTTGAAGTTGATAGTTTCCTGATTGGTCAGAGCATCAAAGGATATAGCAAGAAGACAGGTGTATGGGGTTGAGTGAAATCCGCAATCAGCAATGATGGAATGGTGAAGCAGACTCGATCAGCTGAATGGCCTAATTCTACTCCTATGTCTTATGGTCAAGGCTGATCGCTACTGATCTCAACCCATCTTCTGTACCATTTCTCCATATCCCTCTGTTCCTCAATCTATAAAACTGTTACTCACTCTTTAACTGCTTCCAGTTCTGCAGCTTCCATCAGCTACCATCACAGAGAATTCCCAAGATACACCGTCCTCTGAGAGAGGAAATTCTAAAAGACTGGCCCCTTTCCATGTCCTGATAACCTTTTGTTTCATGTTGCACCCTGATCAATACACCACAGCAAGTTCCTGATACATGTAAATGTATATGGCAAATAAAAATGATTCTTGATCCTTGTTCAAGATTCTCCCACTACTGAAAATATTCCAACATCTATCCTCTCAAATAATGTGTAAAAATAATATGCAATAGAACTTCTGCTTAGCAAATCATGCTTGACTGGACAAAGACCAACTATCTATTTGATCTTCTCAAGCACAGATGAACACAATGCAGCTGTCAAATAAATTGAAAATAAAAGGACCATATTCTTAGATTTTATTCTCAATACCTGATGGCATTCATTATATAACTATTTTATTCCAGATATTGTGAGTTCAAGAAAGAAGTTAATTCTATTTTTATGTGAGTGCAGAGAGTTCATTGTACAATTAATGTTAACTTAATAGTTAATTTCCTTGTGAGTCACTGTAGCTTTGGTTATTATATATGTTAAATATTGCATTGACAGGTTCTGTAGATGTACCAAAATTGTGAGTGAAATGTAAGTATCTGAAGACAGCTTGAGCTTTTATCATACTTCTGCCTCTGAAGTCGATAAACCAGATGGCCCATTTGGCTTAGCTGTTTACCCTGTGTCAATTTGTCATTTTAGGATCTGTCATCTCTGACCCAGAATCCAATTTGCGCAATGAAGAACAGAGCGAGTGACTGACAATCTTATCCTATGAGATCGCTGAGTATTTTTTTCCATCTTGTTGATTCTGTCCTTGAACAAACCTTGATGTACATCTGTAAAACACAGAGCAGCAACCTCCCTGTCTTTCAGCACCTTTTTACTCCTGATAGAATATACATTCGTCTCTCTGTGCTGCCATCTGGGTTTGTAAAAGAGAAGAATATCTAATGAACTGAGATTTACACTTTATACAAGCAATCAAAGTTAAATTACGTGGAATGACTGACTGAAAACTTTCAAAATTATTTTCTTAGCACTTATCAATTCAGAATGCATTAATGTGGAAGAAGTTGATTGGTTGCTTAGAAGTGAAAGTAGTTTTAAAGAAAATTAAATTGAAGACTAATTCAGTTTTAAGTACAATGTCACCACAGTGAAACTATGTGATGCAAATTAAAAATAGCTGCTACGTGATGAAATTTTAATTGTCCTGACTTACATCAGTGACCTGTTTATTACAATATGGTTCACTCAATGAATTTCAATAGATGAGCACCAATTACTGTTGCGATTGTTCGGATCAAAGGGGCTGAAATTGCATAGCACTGGAATGAGGGTGCGGGGAGTGTGGTGCTCAATTATCCTGAATCAGCCTGACCCTGGATCAGCCCAGCCAGGAAGGACACAATGGCTGTGCTGTGACCTCATTAACTTTATTTCAGATGCAACCCTATAGTAGCTATGCTATTACTGGCCTTAGCACAAACCAATTGTATATGTCGGTAACAGTAGCTCTATTATCATCTATCCGTGAGAATATTCAGACCATGATTCTCCAGTCAGAGTAGCAATAGGTGTAGAACCTGGGAAGCCTGATCAAATGGATAGCAGTATGTGGATGAGAGCTGAATTTCAGTTCTCAGAATAGGTCTGGAACCTGTGCCACCAAGGTGGGGGTGGGGTGGTGAATGTGCAAGTTCTCTTCTTACTAACCTCACTTCCACAGACATCGTCGACACTACCCACTGCCTCAGTAAAGCAACCAGCATAATCAAGGATCCTATCACTCTTTCTTTCCCTCTTCTCTCCATTCCCATCAGGCAGAATCTACAAATGCCTGAAATACACAGAGCAGGGTCAGGGACAGCTTCTGTCCTTTAAGGCTTTGAATGATAAGGATGTACTCTTGATCTCTCAGTCTACTTTGCCGTGGCCTTTGCAACTTACTGTCAATCTGACTTTCTCTCTATAATTGTATTACTGTATTCTGCCTTCCGTTATGGCTCTTCCCTTTCTGCTAACTGAACATGCTTCTTTTTGGAATAATCTACCTAGATGACATATGACACAAAGCTTTTCACTCTATCTCTGTACATGTGACAGTAATAAACCAATTTCCAATTTCTATATTGTGGAGCTTGGGGTTTCGGAGGTCGCTAGTGAGAGTAGGTTGTGAACAGGTTCGCAAGAACTTCCATGTTAAAACGCAAGGCCAAGTTCAATGCAAATATGGTGAGATCCCAGTTCCTGCAACATCAACTGTGCTTTTTGCCATAGATGCTGCCTGGCCTGCTGAGTTCCTCCAACATTTTCTGTATGACACTCAGATCAATGTCTCTATCAGAGATGAGGTCGAACATTTAACTTATCACAGTCCAAGGGGACTCATGTGGCTTGTACAGATTCCATGTACTATCAATAATTTTACCATGGGAAGATGATGACTCACTTACTCCATAACACCCTCCCAATCCCTTTCTTTGTTCTCTTTTTCAGAAGGAGATTGTGGATGATTTTGACTAGAACAGGCAAAGAAGTGGGGAGAAGTATAGCTCTAACAGCACCAGCCACCATTAACCATTATTAGAAGTGGCTGTAAAAGAGCTGTTACTAGGAAAGTGTGCTCAGAGAGATGCTGTATATATCAGGATATTGATCACAAGGGTATGTGGATGCAGTATAAGTCCCTGCAACATTACTTCTCCGTTAGGGGCTGCACAATGACACAGATAAGTAGAAATGCTGTTTCACAACACCAGAAAACCAAGTTCAAACTTGACCTCAGGGGCTGTCTGGGTGGAGTTTGCACCTGAGTGGAGTTTGACGGAGTGTGTTGATCCCAGGTACAAACATTCTTCCCACATCTTAAAAATGTGTAGATTGGTAGGTGAATTGCTCACTGTAAGTTGCCCTGTATCATAGAGGCATGGAATTATACAGAACAGAATTAGGCCCTTTGGACCAAGTCATCTATATCAACCAATATGCCTGTAATGTATGGATCTGTTTCTTTTAGAGCAATGACATCCCCCCACCCCTTAGAACTATGTACTGACCTGCTGTCTGCACATGTGCTATTGTCTATGTATGTGCATTGTTCTCTCTCTCTCTCTCACTTGTTGCAAAGTGAATACACCAGTTAAAACCATCTCCCGTGTCCATACTTTTATTTAATATATATGTAGTTACACGGAGACACAACAAATTGGCAACGAGGACAAACCTGAATGTCAGAAAATATCATGAACTTCACTGACAGTTACAGCACAATTATGGGACGAAACAGTGGGAGTTAAACAGTACAAAGAAGGCTGTCACAGACACCAACAAATGTGTGAGTAACAGTGAAAGACGTGTTGAATTTAAAGTGAAAATAACATGGTGATGGCTTCAGTTGAGAAAATTTCTGAATTTAATAGCGTTGTTGAAGGCTGGGAGACATATATCAAGAGGGTAGAACTGTATTGTAACGCGAACAATGTGGAGGAGCAAAAGAAAGCCCCTACACTCCTTTGCTTAATGTGTGCAAGGAAGTACAGTCTTATACGCAAACTAGTAACCCCTGAAAAGTCAGCAAGCAAGACGCTTAATGAAATAGTTACTATTTTACAAAACCACTTGAGCCCTAAACCACTAGCAATAGCTGAGAGATTCAGAATTTACAAAGGGGAACCAGTCAAAAGATTAAAGCATTTCTATATATATTACAGAACCAGTCAAACCAGTACCGTGACTGTAGAGGTGGACTTTCTGATGCATTGAGGGACAGGCTTGTACATGGCATGCATAGTCAAAGCACTCCAAAGAGCCTTCTGGCAGAAAGAGACCTAACCTCAGAACGGGCATTGACCATTGTAATATCGTTAGAGACTGCAGCAAAGGATGCAGCAGAACTACAGAAAAGAAGGTTGGAATGTGAAATGCACAAAATGTCCCTGAATGGTGCAAAAGGCCAAAACTGTTATCAATGTGGCAAATCGTCCCATGATGCAAATGACTGTTGGCTCAAAGAAAGAGTCTGCATGAAGACCACAGGCAGGGTCACATAGAAAGAATATGCAATGCGGCCAAAAAGTACAATGAGGTGAAACGTCTCAAACACAAAACTAAGCAAATTAACTAAGTTACTGAATGTAAAACAGAATCAGACAATGTACAGTGATGCTAAAGACCTAAACAGGCAAAAAAGTGTCTCCCAAAGGGAAACTGAAAGTAAATGTGATGTATGGAGGCCAAGTACAACAGTTAGAGCTTTATGTATTGCAAAGTGGAGGACCAGCACTTTTTGGATGTGAATTGTTGAGAAAAATCCAAATTGACTGGCACCAATCAAAGCTCTCAGTATGAAATCAACAGGCAATGGCTGCCCAAATGGTAGCACGAACCAAAGATTGGCACAGTTGCTTAATTTTAATGAGAAGGTGTTTGAGAAGAGGAATGGTAAACCGAAAGGCATGAAGGCCAGAATTGAACTGGATGAAACAGCAACAACAAGGTTCCACAAGGTGCATCCAGTGCATTATGTACTATGTCCTAAAATAGATGCTGAGCTGCAGAGCTTGAAGATGTGGCATTTGGAATTCTCTCCAAGGCTGAATGGAGCGATTGGGCCATGCCCTGGTGATCAAGGAAGGGAAAGCCGGAGCTGCTTGCGTATGTGGGGATTTCAAGGTGAGCATCAACCCAGTGCCTTGTACTGTGAAGTATCTCCTGCCACAAATAGAAGGTATTTTTACATCTTTGGCAGGCAGGGAGAGGTTTTCAAAGATTGATTTGTCACAAGCCTACCTGCAAATGGAGATTGAGGAGTCAAGCAGGAAGTTCTTCATGATCAACAGTCATAAGGCCTGTTCCAGTATAATTATCTTGTCTTTGATGTAGATCCAGCTCCAGCATTTTAGCAAAGAGCAATGGACCAAGTGCTCCAACGTATCCCAGGAACATAATGTTACCTTCATGACATCATTATGACTGGCAAAAATGATGAAGAGTATCTCCAGAACCTTGGTAAAATGCTTACCAGGCTGATCTCATATTATGGACATGTCATTGACAAGCATGGTTTACATAAGTTTCAAGAGAAGACTGAAGCACTGCTACAGGCACCCAATTGGAAAAATGTATCATAACTCAGGTCATACTTGGACCTTGTAAACTACTACCACCGGTTTCTCCCCAAACATTGCACAGGAGAAAAATGGGAATGTGAATAGTCAGAAAGAGATGAAGAAGCAAACAAGTAAACAAAACGAGTAATAAGATTTGATGAACTGATCACCCATTATGACCCATCCCTGCTTAGAGGATGGACAGGAAATCCTAGCACATGATTACAGAAAAGATAAGTGGACACCCGGTACGATAGCTACAAGAACTGGACCACTGATGTACACCTTGGATGTTGGAGATCAGACATGGAGATGTCATGTTGACCAGATACTGGTTACTCAACCAAAGAAAACACCCTGAGTGGACTGCATCCAATAAGATGGACACATTACAGTCACCAGATTTACCTCTCAGTGATGATCATGTCTCTGACAGCAACGTGACACTGGAAACCAAGAACATGGACAAGACACCTATCAAACCTGATGCCACTCCACAGGTCCAGAAGTGCAACGAGAACATTATCATTGACAAGATCCATGCAAAACCTAATGCCACTCCGCAGGTCTGGTGGCACTGTCCTGAAAGCAACAGAGTGCCACCCAAAAGACTGAATCTTTTGAACTGTGAAGTTAGTTATAGACTGTTATTGTGATAGCATGTTTATTTTGAATATGGGTTTATGAAAAGGAAATTGATCGTTTTGTACCAATACAGTTTTATGTTGCATTAATCTACAGCAAGATGTAGTTTAATGTATCGATTTATTTATCTTAGAGCAATGATCCCCTCCCAGCACTATGTATTGATCTGTTGACTATGCATGCACTGTTATCCACACATACAAGTTGTTCTCTCTCTCATTGCAATGTGAATAAACCAGTTAAAGCCATCTCCCATGTGCATGCTTTTATTTATTTGATGTATAGTTGTGCACAGACACAACAGTGCCCACCTAAGCTCATCCCGTTTGCTTGCATTTGGTCATGCCCTTCTAAACATTTCCTTTCCATACTTACACAAATGTATTTTAAATATGATTATTGTTCCTAAGTTTTTCACTGTTTCTCTGTAAATGTGACAATGATAATTGAATACCAATATCAATGCCTCAAGTCAGTGTGTCCATGAGTGATACAATCTGGGGAAGTTGACGAGACTGTTGGAAAAATAGAAAATAAATGGACTATTGTAAATGGGGATTTGGTGGTTGGCATGACACACTGGAGTTTATTTCCATGTGGTATGTCTCTGAATCTATAACTTTGATGCAGGCAAATTGTTCCCAAAAGAATCCTTTCAGATAAGGCTAATAATTTTTCACTTTACATTCCCCTTTCCTCAGATGGCCTTGTTGCTGAGGCCCTTTCTCTTTCCTTATCATAAAGTCAGATAGTCCTACAGCATGAAAACAGGCATCTCAGCCCAACTGGTCCATGCTAGCCAGGATTCCCATTTAAACTGATCCCCACATCTGGTCTATATCCCTTGAAACCTTTCCAACCTATGGCCTGTCCAACTGCCTTTTACTGGGGATAATTGATAAGTTTGTGGCCTAAGGTAGAAGGAGATGAGTTATAAAGTTCTCGTCACATGCACATGCGGTTCAACTCTTTGATTATACAGAAAGTTTGAAGTTAATAACTCATCTCCTTCTACCTTAGGCCATGAACTTATCAGTCATCCATGCTGTGGACACTTTCTGGAGGTCAAAGGTCCTTATGCTCCACGGCCGCTGGCCAGTGTGTAAATGTAGGAGGGGACTGTGTTGAAAAATAAATGTGCTAGGTTTTCTAAAATTGACTCCTTCTACATTAGACCACAAACTTATCAATCACCCCTCATGTGTCATGAGGTAACACGAAGAAATGGAATGAAGGCTCCACAAGATTGTGAGACAAGCACAAATTCCTCCAGCTGTCGTTTTCAACAACAGCTGAAGCTTACCTTTAATTACTAGAGTCGCTCCAAATATTCTCAAAATGCAGCATTATCCAAACATCATTTCCAGCATGCCAACTCTCCATCTAATCTGTCACTGTCAAACCATCAAGTAATTGATGGCTCACATTAACAGATCAGATCTGGATGTAGAGAGGGGAGGATGGTTCATCCATCTGTTAAATGCAGAATATTCCACATGTGTATAACAAATGCTGTTAGCTAGGTCATCTAGATCCAATTTAGCAGGGCTGGTGTCAAATAAGTGATTTATGAAGTAAAAACAGAAAATGCTGGAAGCATTCAGTAAATCAGGCAGCATCTGTGGAATGAGAAACAGAATAAATGGTCTGGGACTGGGACCCTTCATGTGAAATGGAAAAATATAGAAGTAAGCATGTTTTAATTTTCAGAAGGAAGGGGATGGAGAGATCAGAGGGACTGCCAATGTTACCACACTCTCCAATAATGGCCAGCGTTTTCTCTTTCAGGAGATTAGTTGCTACAGGAACATTTGCCCTCTTGCTGCTTTCTGTGTGGTATTTGATTTGTGAATTTAGTAGGTCTCTGCAGAGATTGTGGACTAGTTTCATTTAAAGTAAGAGTTCAAGTGACCCAGATTCTTCAGAGGTGAGTGATGGTAGTGTTTCACATGAGAGTTGTGTGAGGTTTACTGATGTCATTGATAGGAGGTGGGACTTATTTATTTATTTAGAGATACAATGTGGAAACTCAACTTCTTTGACTTTCCTCTCTCCACTGGGTCTCATAACCGGAGGCCTTCTTGGTCCTCTGCTGAAAGAATCCCTCTTTGCCCCACTAACCAAGATCTCCAGGATCATGTCAGAATATGAGGACAACCACTTGAATGCACATCCTTTCACCTCTTCCACAAAGTTACTGTTGCTTCTGAAAAGACTTCAACCATTAGTTGCTGCCACAATGCACTGACTTTTAAAAAGAGTGCAGGCTGTACTGTTCGGTGTCGGCAAACTTCAACAGGCACTCACCTCTCTCATAACTGGGCTTCATGCATAGGTTGTCGGGGAAGAAAGGGATTTGCATGGATGGTTGGCTGTGGGCTAAACTTGTTTACATCCTTTAGCAGGTCAAACAGCACAGGCTAATTACTCCTTGGGAATGCTGTGCCTTTGTGTACTGTTATCAAGTTTAGTTCTCTCACTGCTTACAGAAATTTTACAGATATACTGAAGAGATGTAGATGTAACTGCAGATCAGAGAGATGATCAAGCAAGTAAACAAGAGACAAAGAAAGGCTGGGAATACATGTCAAACATTCAAACTAAAATGTATTAGATATATAAGAGATAAAACAGAGATATGGGACAGTGGGACTGATTAGATGGTTGCTTCAAAGAATTCTTTGATGTAATGATAAGAGAAACTATAAAATCCAAATACTTCAGTCAGAGAAGCCCAAAAGCTCCACTGGCTGTTTTACTTAATCTAAACCAGAAGTCCACTGTCAAGTTTGCAGAAAGTACATTTTCAGAAGTTCATTACAGATGCCCTCTCTGCTGATGGTAACGTAAACAACACTGATTTACATTTATCAAGATCCATTAAAAATGGAAGATGAAAGGATCAACTGCACTCACTTCCAATGTTACATATAATACACAGAAAAGGTAACAAATGTGATTTCAAAGTTCAAATTAAATTTATCATCGCACTATATCTATGTCACCATGTAAACCCCTGAGATCCATTTCCTTGCAGGCACACTCAATAAATCTATAGAATAATAACCATAACAGACTCAGCGAAAGACGGCACCAACTTGGGCATTCAACCAGTGTGCAAAAGACAACAAACTGTGCAAGTATAAAGAGAAAGAAATAATAATAACAAATTAACAAGCAATAAATATTGAGAACGTGAGATAAAGAGTCCATGAAACTGAGTCCATTGCTTGTGGGAATATTTTAAGTGAATTTGAGTGAAATTATCCCCTTTGGTTTAAGAGTCTTATGGTTGAGGGATAATAACTGTTCCTGAACTTGGTGTGTGAGTCCCTAGGCTCCGATAACTCCTTCCTGATGGCTGCAGCAAGAAGAGAGCATGGCCTGGGTGCAGGGAGCCCCTGATGATTGATGTTGCTTTCCTGTGACAGTGTTTCATATAGCGTGACGGCTCATTGGTAAGGAAGATGTTACCCTTGATGGACTGGAGCATATTCACTACTTTTTGTAGGATTCTCCATTCAACGGCATTGGTGTTTGTATACCAAGCTGTGATGCAGCTAGTCAATACACTCTCCACTACACACCTGTAGAAGATCGTCTAAGTTTTAGCTGTCATGCCAATTCTATATAAAGGAAATAAAGGTGCTGCCGAGCTTTCTTCGTAATTGCAGTTACATGCGGGGCCTGGGACAGGCCCTCCAAAATGATATCACCAAGCAATTTAAAGTTGCTGACCTTCTCTACCTCTGATCCTCCAATGAGGAATGCCTCATGGATCCCTAGTGTCCTCCTCCTGAAGTAAATAATTAGCTCTTTTGTGTTGGTGACATGAGCTAAGAGCCAGATACTCCATTTGGGCCAAATGCTTTTTGTTGGTTTAACCTCCTGCAAACTGCTTGCTAGTCAGACTCAGGGACAGAAACTATAGGATCATTGGGGACTGTGGCAGTTTGTAATGGTTCCCCTGTGTACTGCAAGTATAGAAAACATTGAACTCATCTGGAAGTGAAGCTTTCTTGTCGCCTATGTCGCTTATTTAACTTTATAAGAGGTGATATTATTTGAACCCTGCTACAATTGTCGAGCAACCTTTGTCAATTGAAGTTTAGACCAGAATTGCCACTTCACCTGTAAGGTGGCTTTCCAGAGATTGCATCTGGACCTCTTGTAACTTGCTTGGTCACTGGACTTGAATGCCTCTGATCTGGCCCTCTGCAGATTGCTTCTGGTTGAGGAAGACTCCAAATGATTTTCTGGAGACACGCTCATCTACAATTGTTTTAATAAAGTCCATTACAACCATTATGTATTCAGTCAGATCCATGGTTGAATCCTTGAACATGGCCCAATCCACTGACTCAAAATAATCCCCTAGCCACTCCTCTGTCTCCTGTAACCACCTCTTAGTTGTCCTAATCCCTGCAGCTTTGCACATTAGCCTCGGCCTGTATGCAGCTTCAGAGGACAGCCAAGTGATCAGATTTACCAAAATGTGATCTAGGCATGGGATGATAGGTATTCCTTATCTTTGTATAATAGTGGTCTAGTGTTTTAGGGCCTCTGGTGCTACAGGTTATATGCTGATGGTAATTGGGCAGGGCATTCTTCAAAAAAAGACTTGTTGAAGTCCCTGACTATGATTTTAAATGCAACAGGATGGATCCTTTCTTATTTGGAGATAGACAATAGACAATAGGTGCAGGAGCAGGCCATTCGGCCGTTCGAGCCAGCACCGCCATTCAATGTGATCATGGCTGATCATCCACAATCAGTACCCCGTTCCTGCCTTCTCCCCATATCCCTTGACTCTGCTATTCCATAGATCCACAACTCTCTGGGTGAAAAGGTTTTTCCTGAACTCCATTCTAAATGGCCTACCCCTTATTCTTAAACTGTGGCCTCTGGTTCTGGACTCCTCCAACATCCAGAACATGTTTCCTGCCTCTAGTGTGTCCAATCCCTTAATAATCTTATATGTTTCAATCAGATCCCCTCTCATCCTTCTAAATTCCAGTGTATACATGCCCAGTCGCTCCAAGCTTTCAACATATGACAGTCCCGCCATCCCGGGAGTTAACCTCGTGAACCTATACTGCACACCCTCAATACCAAGAATGTCCTTCCTCAAATTTGGAGACCAATACTGAACACAATACTCCAGGTGTGGTCTCAAGCGCAGTATCTCAAGCACTTGATTATAGTTGACCTCTGGTAGTATATAAACTGTGGTCAGGATTATGGAGAAGAAATCCCAAGGAAAATAGAATGGGCAGCATTTGGCTGTTACGTGTTCATGTTTGGGGGAACACAAGTTCAACAAAACTGCCACATTGAAGCATCGTTGAGAGTTTGTTGTGAAACACACACCTCCATCTTTGGCCTTTTTTGAATCACCAGTTCAGTCCATTTGAAAAATCAGGAAGCCTTTGAGTTTGACTCACTGCATCTGACCTGCTTGGAGATAGCCAAGTCTCACTCCGACATAGAATACTACAGTTCCTCATTTTCCTCTGATACAGCAATCTTTCCCTCAGGTCCTCAATTTTGTTCTCCAAGGTCTGCACAATTGCCAACAAGATGCTGGATAGAGGCGGTCTCATCCCTGTGCTTTTCAGCCTAGCTTGGAATTTACCCTCCTACCTCACTTCCGGCCATGGTGATGAACCTTCATCCGCTTAGAGGTGCCATTCCTGTCTGATCCACAGAGAACTTCAAATGATGATGAAATCTGTAGACAAATTAAGTTGATTTAAAAATACATTACTTAGAGGGAAATTACATACTGCAGATTGTAGTGAGAGCAATTCAAAAGAGGTATATTAAGATATATTGTCCACAGCCCACAGAACATCGCTGTGGATCACCGGCGCCATTGTGATGAAAAGGTGGTGCAGATGAACACTGAATTTCACAATTCCATGAGAAATGGCAGACTTACTGTCAGACATAAATGTCCACTGAACCTCAAAGTTAATCAATAGGGGTCCGGATGGAGGTCAGAAACACAGGTGTTATGTTACATGACTAGTAATAAACTAAGCACCAAACCTAACTCTAATGCAGTGATTGTTCTTGTTAACTATTGTACTTTCTCATTAACTTTCTTTGACAGGCAAATCTCTCAACAAACTAATATTTACTCAACTCTCCCTTTCTAAAAATTTATTACATCATTTTCCCATTATTTCTGTTAATTTCACACTCATCCTTTCTCTCTTAGCCTCCCCTGGGGGCCAAACCCACCTGGATCCTCCTCCAGTTCCTCTGGGCTCCAAGGTTGCTGAGTGTGGGGTCTACAGATTATTCAAGTTCAAGTTTAGTATCCTAGACATACACACCCAGAGCCTAAACGCCATGAAAATTACCTGTTTGCAGCAGCAGATTAGTACATTGCAAAACATGACAAGCATAAGTGAGCAGAAATGTAAATAAAATTAATTATACATAACTTACATGACACCAAAATAAACAGAACAACACTAGTGCAAGTTGAAAGAGAGACATAAGGAAATACATTCCAATGGTCTGTTTCTCAGGTCAGTTCAGAACCTGACAGGAGTGTGGAAGAAATTGGTGTTGAACCTTGAGGCGTGGGTCTTCAGACCTCTATACTGTTTCAGCCACATTGGGAGTTAGACGGTGGGTGGGCATTTTGAGATGATCAAAGGTACTTAACCCATTTATGCAAGTCTTCTGCACACACTCATCAATGATTATCTTTTTCCCTCCATTAGACTATACTGTACTTTCCACCTCCTTTCTCAATCAATAAAACAGTCCGGATAATCCATTTGCAGCTAATTACACCTTCTTCACAGCTTAGCTCTGAGTTCATTTTCATACCCATCTCTGCATCTGTAGAATATTTATTTTGCTTTAATTGACTATGTTGACTGAGTCACAAGCTTAGTTTTCACTTCTAGGTGTCAATATAGCAGACTTCTTTAATTATCCTATACCTCACACGCAACGCTCAGCAACTTAAGATATGCAAAGTCTGCAATGAATCCTTTAAAGTAATATTAATATATTATATTTAATGAATATGTAGCATTGCTTTTAATTTTAGTTATAACTCATTTTTAGTTAATTGAGACACAGTTAAACTGTAAACTGTGTCTCAATGCATGTGACAATAGAATATCAATGCCAATACCACAAAAGCACAAATTACCTCCTGAGTTGGTATGGGTCATGCATTGCTCATCACTCATTTGTCATATTTACTGGAAGATTTTTGTTAAATCTATAATGCTCAAATCATTGAAGAACCTGAACACAATTATTAAGTTGAGGTAGTATAAGACAAGCTTTGTCCTGCTGCCTCTGTTACCACGAACACACATACTGTACGGGATGGAGTGGTTTGCATTTTTCATACTTCATTCACGACAACCATTCAAAAATTCTATTTGGTGTGAATTGAATGGAGAAATTTGAGCATGTCCAGATCTTTAGCATTTAACAGGCTGTGCACCTACTTGAACAGAAGCCCTCAAACTGGACTTCTGGAATTACAGTGGTCTACAAGTACTGATGGTGTATATTTTTTAATCAACTCTGAATTTCTATTTAATGATTCAAAACTAATCATATTACCTTGCCATCGGATAAAGCTCCACCTCAAATATTTTTCCACTCTGCAGACATATTAATAAATCGCTCTCATGTAGAGTGATAGAGCTACACAGCCTTTCAGTCTAACTCATCCATGCCATCTAGATGAGTTCCATTTGCTGTGTTAGTGCCATAACCATCCATACCTTACCTGTTCAAGTATCAATGTAAATGTCACTTAATTGCAATGATCATATTTGGTTCCACCTCCTCCTCTAGCAGTGAGTTCTAGATATTAAAAAAAACCTAGCAGATTCTCTTTAAACTCCTTTCACTGAACATAAATCTATTCTCTTTTTGATCTCCTTACCATGGCGAAGAATTCTATCTCTTCTATATATGCCTCTCATTATCTTATATATTTTAATCAGGTCACCCTTCAGTCTACTTCACCCCAAGGCTATCCAGCCTCACCCCATAACCAAAGTTCTCTAATCCAGGATACATCCCACTGACTCTCCTTTGCCTTCTCCAGTGCAGTCCTATTCTATCTACAGCGAGGCAGTCAGAACTGCGTGGCAATGACTAGAACTGTGCATAGGAGAGTGGGTGGGTGGAAGAGGGGAATGGGGCTTGTCTTACTGTTATTGTCTTGTTGCTTGTTGTGCTCTGTGGTTTTCTGTTGATTATTGTGGGCATGCATTGTTGGCACCAGAATATATGGCGACCCCAGCACATCCTTAGGTTGTGTTGGTCATTAATGGAAACAACACATTTCTCTGCATGTTTTGATGTACTGTCCATGTGAGAAATAAATCTGAATCAGAAATGCACACAAAACAAGTGCGGCCTAATCAGTGTTCTGTAAATTTGCAATGTCATATCTGAACTTTCATATTCAATGTCCTAACTAGTGAGTCAAGTGTGTCACAAACCTTCTTCACTACCTGATCTACCTGTGTTGCATCTTTCCGATAACTGTGGGCTTGAACCCCAAAGTCCCTCTGTTCATCAGCAATCCTATAGACAAGTATAAAGTGGGTTTAGTATCATCAAGATCAATATATATTTCAAATATTTGAGAAAAATTCTGACCATTGCAAACTTCAAAAGATAGAAATTTCTTGGCTTGCTAGAGAGATGCTGTTTTAGACCATTGACTTGGCATTTCATTTCATTCATACAATTTATTTAACTCTCAATTTTATATCGTCATGTCTGGTCTGGATTCTGCAATCTTTCGAAGGACTCGGTGGACTTAACTACTAAGCAAACAGGTAAGGCACCTTTAAGTGGATGAAGGTTCATCGCCATGGCTGGAAATGAGGCAAGAGTTGAGGACTCCAAGCCAGGTTGAAACACAGCAGAAAGAGACACCCTCTAATCATCATCTTCTCAACAAAGTGGAGATGCTGAGGTACAAAATTGAGGAACTGAGGGCAATGTTTGCTGTATCAGAGGGAAATGAGAGATTGCTGTATTCTATGTTTGTGTATACACGTGTAATGCTGGTCTGAGCTCGTGCGACTGGTTGCCACCCTCTTTATGAGAAAAATCAAATTACATAGTACTACACTACGTATTAGTGGGCCATCAGAAATTCTAGGTATCAGAAGGAGGCAGTGAATAGAAAACACACACTTCTGGAAGTAAGTCTTGCTTATAAAAATAGCAATATACACAAAATATTTAATAAGTAAGAACAATTCAAAATTCCAACATTCTATTTTAGGTTCTAAGTCTCAGATATTAACTGAAAACCAAATTCCTTTTTAGTTAGAATCAGTGAGACTCATTAAAATAACCTATATTACTCCAATTTCTCAAACAAATTAGATCTAGTGTTATTCTCTGTTTAAAGGTTTAGTGACTAACATTTTGCCTTTTTCTTTATTCCTAGGTAGTTAGGTAAACTAATTGAATTCCTATTTGAAGTATTATGGTTAACCTCAGCTTCATTTTTAAGTCAGAATGTCTACAAATTCAAATTCAACAACTCCCCCCCCCCAAATATATATCCTTTCATGACAAATTCTTCAAATAAAGTAAATCTCATTCTGTCATTTTTCAATGTCCTTGCAAGAATAATTAGTTCTTCCAGATAATCAAATTCAAAACCTTTGAATGAGAAATAAAATTATACATCCAACTGTATTAAATCCTGTATGTCTTTGAGCAATATGTTCCTGCACTAGCTCTTCGATCTCGGATGGCTCGCCAACTTGTTTATTGGTTTGATGGATGATTTGGTGGGTCACCCATGGAAAGTCAATTCGCAATGCATTACAAATAACACTGACCTGTATAAAACAGGACTATAGTCCATAAGTTCTTACGCACAATCTATTTTCTATTTCAAAATAACTCCATTTTACATTGTTATTTCTGAACATCTCTCAGTTATAACTTTGTCGGGGACTTCAACCAGGCTTGTCTGAAGAAAATACTGCCCAATGCCATCAGCATATAACCTGCTGCACCAGAACACTATTATAGTAAGGTAAGGAATGCCTACTGTTCCAAGCCCAGACTGTATTTCAGAAAATCTGATCACTTGGCCGTCCTTCTCCTACCTGCATACAGGCAGAGGCCAAAGAGCAAAGCTCCAGATATTAGAACAACAAAGGGGTGGTGGTGGGGGGCAGAGAAGTGGCTATGGAATTGCTTTGAGTTAGTGGAATGGACCATATTCACGGCCCCATCTTTGGATCTGAATGACTACACAGATGTTGTCATGGACTTTCTTAAACAGTTGTAGAAAAATGTGTCCCCACAAAATCATTCAAAGCTTTTCCCAACCAGAGGCCCTGGATGAACTATGAAATCTGCAAATCTGCAGAGGGCCGGGTCAGAGACAATCAAGTCTGGTGACCAAGAAATTTACAAAGGTCGAGGTTCAATCTCCAGAAAGTCATCTCATGGGCAAAGTGGCAATTCTGGACTACACTTGAATCTAAAAAGGATGCTCGACAGCATTCTTACTATCTTTCCTTTCGGTTAGTCCTGACAAAGGGTCTCTCCCCGAAATGTCGACAGCGCTTCTCCCTATTGATGCTGCCTGGCCTGCTGTGTTCCACCAGCATTTTCTGTGTGTTGTTGTTTGAACTTCCAGCATCTGCAGATTTCCTTGTGTTTGCTCGACAGTTGTGGCAGGGCTTGAATACCATCACCTCTTATAAAGTAAAACCAAGTGACATAGATGACAACAGGGCTTTGCTTCCACAAGAGCTCAATGCTTTTATGTTCACTTTGACCAGCAAAACATGGAGGAACCATCATGAACTCCTGCAGACCCATGATCCTGTGATTTCAGTTTCTGAGGTCAACATGCAAGCAGCCTTCAGGAGGGTGATCCCACAAAAAGCACCTGGAGTGTTCACTCAGATCTTTAACTTCTCACTTCAGAACTCTGAGATAAATACCTGCTTCAAGTAGACTTCACTTATACTGATTCTTGAGAAGAATAAGGTAACCTGCCTCAATGGATGAAGTGTTTTGAGAGGTTGGTGATGAAACATATCAGCTCCTGCTTGAGAAGTGACTTAGATCTGCTCCAATTTTCCTACTGGAGCAACGTGTCTACAGCAGATGCCATCTCATTGGCTTTTCATGTCAAGTCAAGTCACTTTTATTATCATTTCGACATTAACTGCTGGTACAGTACATAGTAAAAATGAAACAACGTCTTTCAGGACCATGGTCTTACATGACACAGTACAAAAACTAGACTGAACTACGTAAAAAAAAAAACAACACCAAACTCAATCCTGCAACACCTGGACAGCAAAGACGCATATATCAGGATGTTCATTATCAAATACAGCTCAGCATTCAATACCATCATCCCCTCAAAACATCAATAAGCTTCAAGACCTTGGCTTCTATAATTCCTTGTGCAACTGTATCTTTGATGTCCTCACTTACAGACCCCAGTCAGTTCGGATTGACAACAGCATCTCCTCCACAATCTCCAGCAATGCAGGTGTACTGCAAGGATGTGGGCTTATCCCCCCTGCTCTACTCACTTTACACTTATGACTGTGCGGCTAAGCACTGCTCTAATGCCATATTCATGTTTGCTGATGACACCATTGTTTGTAGGCCAAATTAAAGATGGTGGCAAATCAGCATATAGGAGAGAGATTGAAAAGCTGGCTGAGTGATGCCACAACAATCTCTTAATGGCAACTTGAACAAGGAGCTCATTATTGACTTCAGGAGGACACCAGAGTCTATATCAAGGATCAGAAGTGGTGAGGGTTAACAACTTTAAATTCCTTGGTGTTATCATTTTGGAGGACCAGTCCTGGGCCCAGCACATATGTAATTATGAAGAAAGCATGGCACTGCCTCTACTTTCTTAGGAGTTAGTGAAGATTTGACATAACATCTAAAACTCTGACAAATTTCTGTAGATGTGTGGTGGAGCGTATATTGACTGGTTGCATCACAGCTTTGCATGTAAAGGCCAACACCCTGGAATGGAAAACCTTACAAAAGTAGTGGATATGGCCCAATCCACCATGGGTAAAGCCCTCCCCACTATTGAGCACATCTACACAAAGCATTGTCGCAGGAAAGCAGCATCCATCATCAGGAATCCCCAGCACCTAGGTCATGCTCTCTTCTCTTACCGAAGAAGGTAGAGGAGCCTCAAGATTCACACAACCAGGTCCAGGAACTTTTATTACCCCTCAACCATCAGGCTCTTGACCCAAAGGGGATAACTTCACTCAACTTCACTTGCCCCATCACTGAAATGTTCTCACAATTTATGGACTCATTTTCAAGGATCCTTCATCTTATATTCTCGATAGTTATTGCTTATAATTTCTTTATTTTTGTATTTATGCATATACTGGTTGAATGCCTAAGTTGGTGCAATCTTTCATTGATTCTATTATGGTTATTATTCTATTATGAATTTACTGAGGATGCCTGCAAAAGAATGAATCTCTGGGCTGTATACGGTGACATATACTGTAGGGCTTTGATAATAAATTTACTTTGAACTTTGAATTTAAGATGGCAGCAGTCTCGGATGCAGCAGCCACTCGGGGTGCAATCAAAGGTGTAGTTGTTCATCCTTTATGTTCTTTTTATGATCACTGTCTCTGCTGGAGTCAACAAAAATTAAGTATTGCAGGACTACAACATCAGCGAGTTGCTTGATAATGACAGAGCTGGACTTACTGCGTACCATTTTTGTGTTATCGTCTGGACGTTGCGAATTGTTGTGTTGATGAGCTGATGGTGTGGACATTTTATTGTGATCGCAAGAGTTTTTGGACAAAAGTAATGTAGAAAACTGCTAATCAAGTTCATTGATTCATTGGTGAGACCAACGATGGGGGAGCTGTGTTGCACTGGTTGAGACAAGGACTAGGCTTTCACCATGGGATCACCTTTTGCAGTTGCCCTGGGGAGGAGATGCTGGAGGTGCTGTGGGAGAGTTAAGTGGCTTCTGTGGCTGTGCTGGAATCCATACTGGGTTGGGGCCTGACTCCTCCTAGTGGTGTTGCCCTCTAGTGTTTGCTTGGTGGAAGAACAAGCTGGACCAGGTCAACTTGACATCAGTCTAGAGGAATGCCACTCAGGAACTGTGCTATATTATTATTTTTTTCTTTGTGACTTATGTTTTTGTTTCCGGAATCATGACTACAGTATATGTGCTACTTGCGCTATGTGCTATGTGCAATGTGCTATGTTTATATATATACTTATAATGTATTTAGCACCTTGACCCCAGAAGAACGTTGTTTTATTTGCAAACAAGAGAAAATCTAAGGGGGGGGGTGTGTTGCTGTTTTATTTGGCAATATTCATGTATATTTGTATGATAATTCAACTTGAACTTGAATTAAACTTGAAATTGAACTTAACAGCACTCTCAAACGGTGCCCCAGTGCACAGACAAGAAGGCACCTCAGGTCAGCACTGAGCAAGGACTGTAACATTACAAGTACAATTTTCCAAATGAGATGTTAAATGAAATGTTAAAAAGTGGAGTAATGATAACAGAAGCAAAAAAGAAGTTGCTGGAGGAGCTTTGTGGGCTAGGCAGCATCTATGGAGGGAAATGAACAGCAACTGTTTTATATTGAGACCCTTTATTTGGTCTAGATTGGAATTGTTTTATTATTGTCATATGTATCGAGATACAGTAAAATACTTTTGTTATCACGCTAACCAAACAAATCATGTCCTTCATCAAGATAGTGAAAAAGGGAAATGGAATACAGAATATTCTGTTACAAATGGACTGCAATGCATGGTTGACAGATAAAGTGAATGGGCTATGTCAAGGTAGACTCTGAGATCAAGAATTTATCTTCTAGTGTATGAGAGGTCTATTCAAAAGATTGATGGCAACAGATTACATAATCAGCTGAGTTCTTCCAGCAGCTTGCTTTTTGCTCCAGATTCCAGCAACTGCAACCTCCGGACAAACAGAAATTCTGCTGCTTTTTTTCAGCCAGCTTGAACGTATGAAGCAAAACAGCCCCTGCTTGCTGTAAGCTTCTGCTCACATTAATCCCTGGGGCATTACTGTTCATCCCAAGCCCGCTTCTGAATCCTCATGTCCAGTTCAACATCCAGGTGGATCATTTACCTTTTCATCAACCAAGTTTATTTGGGTGCCATATAGTGAACCAGATTTATCTGTTCAAGAAACATTGAGGCTTGGCATTCTGCCTTTGTTTTAAGACGTGGACCGTGAAACTGCTGTACCATTGTAACTTTAAGTTGATCAGAATGCATACACAAAGGAGAAAATTAATTTTAATTCCAGAATTAAGAATTTATGGAGGTAATTTATGCAAGGCTGAATTGCATTTCTAAAATTATTACTTTGAATAATATCTTTAGATAAATTGAAGTTCATATTTTCCACTCAGTGCTCCAGATCTGTTTGTCATCTTTTAATTATCAGGCTGTTTTTCCATTAGAGAATCCTCAGCAACTTGGCTTTTGCTTTGGATATTTTGGCATTCTGGAATCCTGCCTCAATATGGCAGAAATGGAACTGAATGGTTTCTGTTTCATCAGCTAAACAAGTTAACATCTGCTTGAATAGATGAGCACATATTTGGGTCTGAGAACTAAAATGCTGATTTATTTGATTCAATCAAACTAAATACAATTTAAGGTTTGCTTAGTTTGGGTATATTCCAGTTGTTACATAATGTAAATTTAAAAAGCAATGCCAAACCAAAGCTTAAATTTGATGTGGTTATAAAATCTGCTTCCTTGAATTGTTTTTCAAAAGTTTAGTTTGCTCTAATTTATGCCACATTAAATTTTGAGCACGAGTAATTTTTAGATGGTATACAAACTTATTTTATATTAGGACTGCAGAAATATAGATTATCCTACTGATGTAACAAAATTGTGTAACAAGCCACCAATTTACAATATATACTATCTGGATGAACTATGTTTGGACTTCTGTTTTTTTTTTTGCTGTGTGTATTGATTCCTTCAAGATCGCTCTTTCTTTTAAACCCAAGTATCCTTCCTCTCATCTTTTTTTAGATACTTTCTTAGGATCAAGAATAATTTTTTTTCATTCCATTGCACTGAAGTCTGAGGCTGTCTGTTAAGATCTGCCTCAGATGATTGATATTGGGTCAGATAGGTAGGTAGACTGGGAGGAGGCACACTCAAGTCCTCCATAAATCACGACACACGATCCTAAGGATGGAGCAGTTTTCAATCAAAATGTACTTTGTGCTTATGATTAACATTGGATTCCCCCTAATAGTTTTCTTGATAATTTCTGTAGAGCTTCTTCACAATGATACATCTTCTTCAGTTGTCCATCAAAATCTGATGATGATGTCCACTCCTTTAACGGTGAGATCTTTGATGACTATACAGTCCTATCCTGGACCCACAAGCTCTATTGCAGGTGGGACATGTATATGTGGTAGTGGTGGTAGTGATGGCAGCCATGGTTGCATTTTTCCTTGTTTTCTTCTGCTGTCTTCTGGTTGTTCTTTCCATCTCCAGAATACGAACCCCATCCCTACATAGCTGTCACCAAGTGTTACGGTCAGCAGCAACATCCTCCAGGTTCTTGGGTCTGATCTTGCACTTCCTTAAAGCATTCTTCATCTGATCCTTATAGCGCTTCTTCGACCCTCCAGCTGAGCGTCGACCATGATGTAGCTGGCCGTGTAACACTCTGGGGGGTAGCTGGCATGGGAGCAACTTTATCACGTGCCCCAGCCACTGCAACTGACGTTGGGTGATCCTGGCAAAATCATTGTAAATTTTCCCTGTACTCTTTCAACCTTATTTACATCTTTCTTGTAGGTAGGTGACTAAAACTGCACACAATACTCCAAATTAGGCCTCATCAACATCTTACACAACTTCAACATAGCATCCCATCTCCTGTACTCAACCCATTGATCTATGAGGGATAATGTGCCAAAAGCTTTCTTTACGACCTTATTCATCTGAGACACCACGTTCAACTAGTTAAGTATGGACCTGTATACCCAAATCTCTTTGTTCTACCTCACTCCTTCCATTCTATGGTTAAGACGTACCCTGGTTGTGTTGCAAGGACGTGGCTGGGGACGAACCCAGGTGCAGGATACAGGCACTGAGGCAGAGTCATTAGGTGTTAGCACCACTGTGAACAGAGAGCTGGTATCCAGGCGAGTTTTTATACAGAGACAAGGTTCACATAGAGAATCCAGGAGATGATGCAGAACTTAGAACTCTGAATGGTAATCCATGTGTAGAGCCAAAACAGAAGGGGGAAATCTTAAATGTTTTTTTTTGCATCTGTATTTACTCAGGAGATGGAAACAGAGTCTATAGAAATGAAACAAAGTGGAATCAATTTCATGGATAAGTCACCAGGGCCTGTCAAAGTGTTTCTTTGGACCAAATGGGAGGCATGTCCAGAAATTGCCAGGGCCTTAGCAGAGATATTCAAATCATCCTTAGCAGCAGGAGAGGTACCAAAGGATTGGGGGGATAGCCAATGTTGTTCTACTGTTTAAGGAAAGCTCTAAACATAAAGCAGTAAATTATAGGCTGGTGAGTCTGACATCACTCGAGGGAAAGTTATTGAAAGGTATTTAAGGGACCCTCAGGTTCAGCCAGCATGCATTTGTCTAGGGGCCTGGCCCAGCTAAACTGAGAAATCTTGTTTGTGTGGATGCTGCGTGGTGTGTTGCCTGTTTACAAATCCGTACCGCAAAATATCAGACAGTACACCACATGCGATTAAACGATTGAACTTTATAAATCTGACTATAGGGTTAGTAAAGAAAATAAAAAGATAAAGGGCCCGCTTTAATGAAACAGTCTAAAGTGCATGTTGGAGCTCGCGGTTCCATCTGTTCATTCCCCATTGATCTCCTCCAAGTTTTGCTGACCCTCGGACTCACGCTCCAACTTCACTCCATCCGGTGGTCTACCAACTCTCTCCACTCACATCTTCTTTCTTCATCTCTTGCCGACAGAAGACCATGAAATCCGTTCTCTCAGACCCACAACAAAGAACAACATGCCTCTTAATGGATGGCGCACATTCCAAAACCCCGGTTATCTCTAGTCATAACCCAAACATTGCTGCTACAGAGAAACCATTACATTAGCAGGGAAACCTTACAGTTTTCTTTATGTGTTTTCTTTACCTTTTACTCTGACAAGCACATACAAGATTTGTACTCTTAGCATTTTGCTTCATACTTACCAAGTACCCTTTGCCAAAAAACAGCCTGTCCCAATCCACACTTGCCAGATCATTTCTGATACCATCAAAATTGGCCTTTCTCTGATTTAGAATCCCAACCGATGGATCAGACGTATCTTTTTGAATCTTTTCTCTGAAACTAATGGCATTGTGATTACTAGATGCAGACTTTTGTCACCTGCCCTTTTTCAGTCCCTATCTGCTATCACAAAGTCTCTCATTGGGATTTCTACGTACTGATGAAGGAAACTTTCCTGAGCACATTTGACAAACTAGACCCTACCTAGTCTCTTTGCAGTAAGGGATTCCCTGTCAATATGTGGGAAGCTAAAATCACCTTCTATCACAACCTTATGTTTCTTGCAACGGTCTTTGATCTCTCTACATATTTGTTCCTCTAAATCCCTAGGCCCTTGGGGTGGTCTGTAATATAGCCCCATTAACTTGGTCATACCTTTCTAATTTCTCAGTTCCACCTGTAAAGCCTCACTAGACAAGTTCCCCAGTATGTCCTGACTGGGCACTGCCGTGACATTTCCCTGACTAGTAACGCCACCCCTCCTCCTTTAATCCTTCTCACTCTGTGTGGGGTAGTGCAAAAAGAGAGCAAAAATAGTGAAGTAGTGTGCATGGGTTAGCTCATTGTCCATTTAGAAATGTGATGGTGGAGGGGAAGAAACTGTTCCTAAAATGTTGAGTGTGTGTCTTCAGACTCCTGTACTTCCCCTCTGATGATAGTAATAAGAAGAGACCATATTATGGGTAATGGGTGCATTTAATGATGGATGCCTCCTTTTTGAGGCATCGCCTCTTGAAGATGTTGTTGATAATAAGAACATAAGAATATAAGAAATAGGAGCAGGTGTAGGCCATCCGGCCCATTAAGCCTGCCCCGCCATTCAATAAGATCATGGCTGATCAGTCCATAAACTCAGTGCCATCTACCTGCCCTTTTCCCCAAAACCCTTAATTCCCCTACTATGTAAAAATCTATCTAACTGTGTCTTAAATATATTTAGTGAAGAAGCCTCAGCTGCTTCCCTGGGCAGAGAATTCCACAGATTCACCACTCTTTGGGAAAAACAGTTTCTCCTCATCTCCATCCTAAATCTTCTCCCCGAATCTTGAGGCAATGTCTCCTAGTTTCAGTCTCACCTACCAATGGAAACAACTTTCCTATCTTATCTACCCCTTTCAAAATTTTGTCTGTTTCTATAAGTTCACCACTCATTCCTATGAATTCCGGAGAGTATAGTCCCAGGCAACTCAATCTCTCTTCATAGGTTAACCCCTTCATCCCTGGAATCAACCTGGTGAACCTCCTCTGCACTGCCACCAAAGCCAGTATATCCTTCCTGATACTGGTTGATGCTGGGGAGGCTAGTGCCCATGACGATGCCAGCTGAGTTTGCAACCCCTGCATCTTTTTCCCATCCTGTGCAATGGTCGCTCCTTACCAGAGGGTGATGCAACCAGCTCGAAAGGAGATAAGCAGTGGTATAAGAATTATTAAAATTTTATGTTAGGAAGCCGTTGTTCCAGAATCACTCCTCTGTTGACATCATTTTATAATGAAAAGATAGATTATCTTGTGTGAATTCTCCCACCTACTGTGTAAAATTAATTGGTCTCCAATAGCTAAATTGCATAGTGTGACTGTATTTTAGAAATGACAGTATAGAAATTGTACATTGTTTTGGGGAGTTAAAGCAAAGTGAGGGAGATGGCATCTTACAACAGAGTTGAAGGAAGTTTGGAGAGCATTACTCCTTGTTTTAAAACTACTTCTGATTTATTTAATTGCATGGATCTGAAAACCTAAAATAAAGTGTCCAAGTCTGCAGGTGATGTAAATCTAGGATACTAGAATTGAAGGACAAAGCTCAGAAATTTACCAAGGATTTGCTGGGTTTGAAGTACCTGCATTGAAGGAAAATTTGAATAGATTTGGATTCATTCGCTGGAGCATAGGAGAATAAGGGGAGATCTTACAGAGGTATACAAAATTATGAAGGATATAGACAGAGTAAATGTATTCAGGCATTTTCCTCTGAGGTTGGGTGACATTAAAACTAAAGGTCATAGGGTTGAAGTGAAAGGTTAAACATTTCAGGGAACCTGAGGGGGAACTTCTTCACTCAAAGGGAAGTGCAAGTGTGGAGCAAGCTGGTAGACAGACGTCTAATTGCAGGATTTAAGAGAACTTTGGATGGGTACATGGACTTCACAATCTCCCACAGCCCCAACAAACCTGTGTTTCAGTCTCTGAGCTCAACATGAGAATATCCTTCAGGAGAGTGAACCCATGGAAATCATCTGGCCCAGACAGGGTAGCTGGCCAAATTCTGAAGGCCTGTGCTGTTAACTAGCTGGACCGTTCACTGATATCTTTAACCTTTCCTGTCAGCAGTCTGACGTGTCCACCTGCTTCAAACAGGTTTCAACTATACCGGTGCCCAAGAAGAATGTGATAAACAGCCTCAATGGCTATCATCCAGTAACGCTCACATCCACTGTAATGAACTACACACCTGTTTGAGGAGCAACTGGGATGTACTCCAATTCGTTTACTGTCACAACAGATTGACAGCAGATGCCATTTCATTGGCTCTTCACTCAGCCCTGGAGCATCAGGTTGGTCTTCATTGACTACAGCCCAGCATTCAGTACTGACATCACCTCAAAACAAATAAGTAAGTTCCAAGACCTTGGCCTTAATACCTCCTTGTGCAACTGGATTCTCAATTTCCTCACTGGTAGACTCCAGTCAGTTTGAACTGGCAATAACATCTCCTCCACATTATGAATCTGCACAGGTGCACCACGAGGCTGTGTACTTAGTCTGCTGCTCTATTCACTTTATACTTATGACTACTCATATACTTATGAGGCTAAGCAGAGCTCCAATGCCATATTTAAGTTTGCTGAAGATGCCACTGTCAATGGCCAAGTCAAAGGTGGTGATGATTCAGCTTCTAGGAGGGAGATTGAAAATCTGGCTGAATGGTGCCACAACCATAATCTCTCTCTCAGTGTCAGCACAACCAAAGAACTGATTGCTGACTATAGGTGGAAGAAACCGGAGACCCATGAGCCAGTCCTCATCAGGGGTTCAGAGGTGGAGGGGGTCAGTAACTTTAAATCACTCAGCGTTATCATTTTAAAGGATCTATCCTGGGTCCAGCATGTAGGTGCCATTACAAAGAAAGTGCAGCCCAGCCTCTGCTTTCTTAGATGTTTGTAAAGTTTCGGTATGTGATCTAAAAATTCAACCAACTTCTATAGATACACAGTGAAGACTATACTGACTAGTTGCATCATAGCCTGGTATGGAAATACCAATGCTTTTGAATGGAAAAGCCTCCAAAAAGTAGTGGATACAGCCCAGTCCGTCATGAGTAAAGCCCTCCCCACCATTGAGCACATCTACGTGGAGCGCTGTCACAGGAAAGGTAGCATCCATCATCAGGGAGCCCCACCATCCAGGCCAAGCTCTCTTCTCACTGCTGCCATCAGGAAGAATGTATGGGAGCCTCAGGATCCACAGCAGCAGGTTCAGGAACAGCTATTACTCGTCAACCATTTAGACTTTTGAAACAAGAGGATAACTTCGCTCGTCCCAGCACTGAATTGTTCCCACAACTTATGGGCTCACTTTCAAGGAGTCTTCATCTCCTGTACCTGGTATTTATTGCTTATTCATTATTAATTTTTTTTCTATTTGTATTTGCACAGTTTGTTGTCCTTTGTACATTGTTTGTCCATCTTGTTATGTGTTAATTCTCATTGACTCCATTGTTTTTCTTTTAATTTGACTGTAAATGCCCACAAGAAAATGATTGTTAGTGTAGTATATTGTGGCATATATGTACTTAGTTAATAAATTTGTTTTGTACTTTGCACTTTCAATGACAGGTATGGAGGAATATGGTCTCTGTACAGTTAGATGAGATTAGGTAGGAAAACTGTCTCGGAAGGACAAAGGGGCTGTTTCTGTGTTGTGTTGTATTGATATATTATTCTGTGACTTTAAATAACTAATTCTTTAAATGACTTACTAAATTAATTCTGTAAGAATGAAAGGTACTGCATTTTTGTGGATAATTGTAAAATAAAACATACATAATAAAGGTAATTGATACACACTCTTCATGGATGAAGTTGAAGTAAATGAAGTTGAACGAGATTCAAGGTTCTCGTCGAACTTATACAGACAGGTAATTTATACCATTTCTGTTTGAGATAAACAGTCAGAAGGAGGAATAATCAGATTACTTTTGTCAAAAACACCTTAAATGCTGCCTGTAGGTTTGGTGTCAACAATCAAGAGACATAAGCCGGCACTGGAAACAGTGGTGAGAATAAGTAGGGAGCTTACCTTCAGTGAAAAGGCTCTAACTGATGAGCAAAGATGGCAGAATCTTCAACATGAAGATAATATAAACCAGTATTTGAATTAATCTGCAAAATTTGGATGAGGGAACAGGAGAAAGGAGGGCTTCAAAGACACATTCTCCAAGAAGTGTGCATAATTTCAGTGGAGGAAAAAAATAATTGAAGTTATTGAAGGAACATTTAATTGATAAGTACAATGACATTATTAGCTGAATCAAGACAAGGCAATTATATTTATCCTTTGGAACTATTGTGTATATTTTAATAGTTCAACTGAATTAACTCCGAGCTACAGAACTGAATGTCAGATTTACAAGTGAAAGGTGTTAATAATCAAAACATGAATCACTGGACATAAATAACCTCGAACATATCCCTTCACACAACCACAGAGTGACCTTCCCCATCAGTACAAGAACAAATCTAGAATTGCTGAGTTTGTGCAAGAATGGGCAAAGGTTCACCAAGTAACAATGCCACATGCATTCACAGCAAAACACAGCTTTCACACCACTGCTTTCAGACTTCTGAACCAGTCACCTCTTTCTTGGTAGTGCCAACATGGCCTTGGACCCTTCACTCTCAGTTATTCTATCATGAGCATTTCTTTTTGCACTACTTCAGATTACACTACCGTCTTCACAACACTTATGGGTGAAGTTGGTGTATTTATCAATACCATGTATATTGTTTACTGTGTCAATTTCATACGAGCACCCTGCAACAAATTTCATTGGACCCTGGTGTATATTACAGTAAACTAGTCTGAACATTAAATCAATAGCTACCAGTCACCAAAGTAATTAGCAGCAGCATTGAAAGTTCCGTCTTTTGTTGTCTCGAAGCAATGGTAATGCTCACAACATATTACATACTTTTATCACAATGTCTGCCAAAGTGTATTAACTAAAATATGTACTGTAAGAATAAGACCAGTCTTTTAATTGTAAAGCACTTTCCAGGACCTTCTTCGTTTCTTCACATACTTCTCTCCTCGGAAGGTAATGTGTTCGAGACCTTGACAGAATCTAACAATGGTTCAGTAGATATTGACATACTGTAGTCAGGATAAAATTGAATCATTGAATGCACTTACTATTAGTGAGTCATTAAAAGAGCACCATAAGAGAAAACAATCTTCTTCAGAAGCACTTAGTGAAATAGCTGGAAAAGATATTTTGGAACACTTGATAGTTTCCCCATTACTTTTTTTTTAGTTATCGTGACTGCAAAAGATTTCTTATGCTAATTTATTGGTAAATTAGTTCACTCAGTGATTTTCATAATATTATCAAATGACTCACTTTTCTCCTTTTCTCCCAGTGGAGGTCATTTCCTTTTCATGTTAATAACTATTTATTCTCAAACAATATGTTCTCAATCACAAATGCCATTGTGTTGATAGACTTTGAGGGGAAAAAAAATCGACAATTATTAAAAAGGAACAAGATTCTGAGCCCAGAGTGATTTTAAAACTAATGTTGTGAAGTGAGGCCATTGCTTATGAGATGTACTTGAAAATAAATGCACATTATTTCACAGTTTTACGTGTCTGCACATAGAAACTTCCTCTGAATAATCAGCAATATTGACTATGGATTGAAACAATGAATTACTCAGTAATGTGTGTATCCCACAGGAAAAAATAATGAGGACACATGTGACTTTGATCCTTCTTGTTCCTGATTCATTCTCCTGTAAACATGTTGTAAAACATAGAACAGTACAGCATAGCAATAGGCCCTTTGGCCACAATGTCATGCCAAACTAATTAAACTAGTAATTAAATGCTTAACTAAACTGATCCCTTCTGCCTCCACAATGTCCATTTCTCTCCATTCTCTGCAAACCCCTCTCATGCATTTTCCACTGCTACCACACATGGCAGTGCATTTCAGGCACCCAACACTCTTTGTGTAAAATAATACTGCCCCATAATGTACATCTCCTTAGAGCTTACTCCCCTCGCCTTAAATGCCTGCTGTCAGTTGTAGGTCATTTCTGAATATGTCTGCCTTGGACTGACTGTTCAGGAAAACAGACTGTGACAGTGAGTTTCTCAATGATAGGGATGCCAGTTTACCCCTCGTTTGCTGCATGAGTCTCAAGTCTGTACCATTAGTACGAATCACATCGCCCAGCTTACTAGATAGGATGGTACCATGTATACTGACTGCACATGTTGACGTTGTCCATATAGGCAGCTGGCTTTCATGCAATGGAGCTCCGACATCACTGCTGTCAATTTGGTTGGTTACCATTCAGCTAATGCCTTGTGTTGTAACAACAGAAAATTCTGGAAACACTCTGCAGACCAGACAGCATGTGTGGAAGGTGAAATAATTATCATTTCTATTAGAAAGCCCTTCAACGTAATGCCTAGATTACATTGTGCATGGGGAGACTGGTATTTAACTACAGGAAAGAAAACAGGCCAGCATTCCACATCCCACCCAACATTTCCCTGCCCAACCCTAGTCCTTACACTTTCTCAATCCATCTGCAACACATGAAGACCATGGTTAGCTACAGAAGGGATTGAGAAGAAGATTCAGAAAAAGGTCAGAAGAGCTTTTTAGGGTTTGGGATTGGGTTACGTTGTGATTAAGGTCACACATAAACCTTTGGACATTGCCGCTTTAAATTGAAATGGGTCATTACTTCTCTTTCCTTTGGACCTCTGGTGTGAAAGGAAGGAGGACAAGAGGGACAACAAACTGAGCAACATGCCAGCAAAAGCAGGGAAAAGACCATCAGGAGAGAGACTAATGTCTCACATGTTTATGGAGCAATGTTCTGTGTTTCTGAGGGAGGGGCAATGCCTGTGGAGAATCTGTCTCATAATAGGTCTAACTACATGCATCAAGCACAACTATTGCTGCTGCCTCAAAGGACTACTTGTTTCAATAAGCCTGGCTGCTCCTCTTTAAGGTCCACAGCTTATGTCCCTTCAGTTTGGTACTGGGGATAGCAACAATGGAATATGATTTGCAGATCACTGCTTTACGGAGGTGACTAAGGACTGCATATGAGCTGGGCTTAGAAAGGACAAAGTTATTGCAGACATTTCATTGATGCAATGTATTTAATTCTGTCAGGGGATCAACTCCACAATGCAGACACAACAGGCTTTACCCTCTCAATGAAAAGAAAGTAATTTACATATTTCATATTGTCCAAAGTGTGCAACTTAAGTATTGATAATTGTTTCAAAGCCATGTATATGTTTAGTTTTATGTAATTGATAGCTACAAAATCATTTATAATTATTGCTACATATAATTCATTTATTTTGTGTCAATTAGCCAAGAGATTGGAATCAATTGAATCAAGTTCAATATGTTGAAAATAATGTCCAAAACCTGGGCCTCTTCACCCGCCTTTGCAAAAGGGTCCTTGACTTCCTCACCAGAAGAACACAGTCTGTGTGGATCAGAATTAACATCTTCTCTTCGCTGCTAATCAACACTGCTGCACCTCAAGAATGCATGCTCAAGCCATTGCTCTACTTCTTCTAGGCTAGGCAGAGTTCAAGCACCATCTACGTATTTGCTGATGACACAACTACTGTTGACAGAATTTCAGATGGTGATGAGGGGGTGTACAGAAGTGAGATCAATCAGCTGGTTGAGTGGCGCTGCAGCAATAACCTTGCACTCATCGTCAGTAAGACCAGGAAATTGATTTTGCACTTCAGGAAGGGGAGGCTGGGGGAACACACTCCAGTTCTCATCGATGCATCAGAAGTGGAAAGAGTGAGCAGTTTCATGTGTGTGGATGTCATCATCTCTGAGGATCTATCTTGGGCCCAACCTATTGATGTAATTACAAACAAAGCATGACAGCATAATTCTTTCAGAACCCGAAGCAGGTCAGCCTGAATGTCCATTCTTGACTTAAGCAGTAGATTGGATAAAACACAGGTTGGTAGAGGAATTCAGCAGGTCAGGCAACATTTATGGAGGGTAAAGGACAGACTATGTTTCAGGTCAAGACTCGTCATCTGGTCTTCATCTAGTCTTGAACTGAAAAGTCATCTGTCCATTACTCTTCATAGATGCTGCCTGACTCACTGAGTTACTTTAGAATTCTTTTTGTTGCTCCAGATTCCAGCACCTGTAGTCTCTTATGTCTTCAGTAAATCATAGAACACTAATTAAAAAGCAATAATTGTCATTTGATGGTACAATAAAAAAGTCTGTGTATTATATAGCTGGTAATATGCTGGCAGTTAACTTGATTTCCTATTTTTATCAAGAAATGATTGTACATTTTCTGTTTTCTTCAGCTAACGAACTGTCAGAAAGCTCACAGATCTTTGTTTATGGTGAATTCTAAGCCTAGGCTGTGGTGCCCAGGAGAGAGATGCCAAGGCGGTGTGGGCGAGCCTCTGTGTGATATGCGGGAATCCATGTTGGGTTAGCGCCTCCTGTTGGTGCTGCCCTCCAGAGTTTTTTCAGTGGAAGAACAAGGTGGACCAGGACAACATCCATTAAAGCTACAGTTATGCCACTCAAGGAATTGGGCTA
This sequence comes from Hemitrygon akajei, assembly GCF_048418815.1. Lineage (NCBI taxonomy): Eukaryota > Metazoa > Chordata > Chondrichthyes > Myliobatiformes > Dasyatidae > Hemitrygon > Hemitrygon akajei. Next base: position 50,679,467 of record NC_133129.1, read on the forward strand.
TATATAATTTTACCTTTATGACTGTATGTTTTTCTTAAATTGCAACCACATGTGCTATTGTGCTGTGTGCTGTTGATAATGTGTTTTGCACCCTGGACCTGGATGAATGCCGTTTCTTTGGCTACATTCATGTATGGTTGAATGATAATTAAACTTGAATTTGAACTTGAGAGACAGATATAGTTTCAGCTGAGATTCATGAAATGAAATACGTAAATCATAAAGGAGCTACAAAAGCATCCTTTAATATTTCTTAAATGACCATTGAACTACTTTGCTAGTGTCATCATTAGAATTGACATACGTTGTGCTGAGGTCATTTGCCAGTAGCTGAGAAACAAAATTCTTACCTTCCCTACAAATTATCCATGCTCTCAGATTCACCCAGACAGACCTGAACTTTCTCCTGAATAGCTTAAGGAATATTAGAAACAGAAGCAGGAGTGAATTATTTGGCTCCTTGTGAGTTCTCTGCTATACAATGAGACAATGGTTAGTCTTTTACTTCTGCCTACTATTCTGTACAAACTCTATATCCTTCAATTCCCTGAATATGTAAACATTCAACTGTTATGTGATATTGCACCTTAGCTTCTATTTGACCTGCATTCTTCTGTAGCTGTTTCACTTTATTCTGCATTCTATTATTGTATTTCCTTGAACTACCTCAATGCACAGTGTAGCGATTTGATCGCTCCGAGCAGTTTACAAGACAAGCTTTTTACTTACCTCAGTACATGTGACAATAATCAACCATTTCCATTTCCAATTCCAATAATTATCTGTTAAGTTTGATGTGGGCATGGTTTTCTATTTTTGTGCTTTTCTTAAATTACATCATTTATTTTTTGTAAGGGATGGCATAACACTTTTCAGTGCTAGAAACTCGGGTTAAATTCCCATTGCTGTTTGTAAGTAGTTTGTACCTTCACCCCATGACTGCGTGGGTTTCCCCCACATTCCAAAGACTTAAGGGTTAGTAGGTTAATTGGTCACATGGGTATAATTTGGCGTCGTGGCCTCCTTGGGCTGGAAGGACCTTTCACAGTGCTGTACCTCTAAATAAATAAATAAGATGATGGGAACCAAAACATATATTTGAATATTATATGATTCAAAGTAATTTTTTTTAATTCTAAGATATACTTCAAAGGAAGAAAAATTTGAACCACTGAAGGTTAGAAAATTAATAATTTATTGTTGTCCTCTTTTTAAATAATTTTTCAATGCTGTTAAAATTTGTTACAATAACACCTTCCCACGATTTCTGTGTTTTTGAAGATTAGGAGCTGTTACAATTTACCTGAATTTACCTCTCTGCAATATGTCTGCACCATGCCATGTTAAATATTTGACACTTCATAGTATTAACTTTTTATGATGTGGAATCTTGTTTGAGTAAAGTACACATGTAACTTTTTTACAAGTTTTATGAAAATAATCTCTGGCAGATCTAAAGCATACTTGAAGTATGAATTTTTGATTCATGTAAAAAATATTTCAATATAATACAAGGAAGTAAAGTTAAAATGAAATACAGTAAATGTCTGGTCTCTTCCTCAATACAGAGATGCAATGTAAGCAGAAAAAAAATGTGGAAAGAGAAACCTTTGGCAAAAGTACATGCCACTATTGACATTTACAATCATGCTCCTGAAGCAGGAAGATCTATTCTGTTCTTCTATCAATCCAACCATCTGCTTTGTATGAATATGAAAAAAGTCTGCTCAAAACAGCAAGACTCAGACACATCTGATCAGATTTTATAGGAGAGTGTCCTTTCACTCTAAACTTGAATCCACTTCTTTTATGAAGAGTCATTTTATTTGCTTTGGAATGTGAATACTGGAAATGACATTTACAAATACACTTTCAGAAACAGATCAGAGATAAAAATGTCAAAGCATTTTAAAATAATGTTTTTACAATATTGCAGCTAATATTAAATCTCAGGTAGGGTTCTATGATCAGCTGAAAATAGTTGGATTATTATCTCTAGAGCCAATTGTTACAATCCATACTGTGTGATGTCTTTTTGTATTCCAGGATCCAACTAATTGAAAGTATGACTCAACCCAGTGTTGTAATAAAGCACAAGAGTTAAACAATATAAGTCCTAATAATTTTCTTGCTTTCTCATCTCTGCTGGATTTAGCACTTCTAATTAACGTTCTAGATTGAATCATTACATCGAATAGCAATACTTTCAGTGGAGGTGAAAAAAATGACTACTGGAGGAATTCAGAGAATTAAGCAACACCTGTGGAGGAAAAGGAATGGTCAATGTTCTTTTATCAGGTCAGTTCCCTACATCAGGACTTGATGCAGGACCTCGGATTGAAATATTGACCATCCCTTCTCCTATCCCCCACAAATGTCACTTGTGCCTTCTGTTTTAATGCACTGATAGAACCTGCAGAAGTAATAAGGTCAATCATCTTGAATACCCAGTGAGATACAAATCGGTCGAAGAAAGCTGAGTGCAGGATGTTGAGTGGGTGTGGTGAACTAGATATACCTGTCTGACTGCTCCTGTGGCTCCTCCCAAGACCCTGCTGACTGCCCCTGTGGCTCCTCCCACAGACCCCTGTATAAAGGCGACTGTGGCCTGCTGCTCTCCCTCATTTTCCCAGGATGTAGTTGTTCTTCAGTCAATAAAAGCCGATATCTCACTTCCTAAGTCTCGGCGTGAGTTATTGATGGTGCATCAATTTTATTGACTGAAAGTTACAACATGGAAACCGCTTTACGCCCAGAACGCCTAGACTTGGACCCCCAAGACCCTGGAGCAGCTCTTGCCTTTGAACACTGGCTGGTGTGCTTCCAATCGTACTTAGAGGAGGTTCGTGCCACCGACTCGGCTGTTCGGCACAAACTTCTCCTCTCGAGGGTCGCCCCAAAAGTTTATTCGTTCATCAGGGACATATCCACCTACGAGGAGGCGCTTGCCGCCCTCAAAAGACAGTACCTGCGGCCAGTAAATCCAGTTTATGCACGGCACCGCTTGGCAACACGAAAACAGCGGCCTACGGAGTCGACTGCTGAATTTCTCCGAGAACTACAGGCACTCGCGTGGACTTGTGACTGCCAAGCGCTCACAGCGGAACAGCATAAGGAACTCTTGGTCCGAGACGCTTTTGTGACTGGGGTCCGGTCAGTGTGTATACGCCAGCGGCTGCTGGAAAAAGCTGATCTTACCTTACGCTCCGCGATAGAGACGGCCGATACGATAGAGGCTGCGCAGCTGTACGCCGAAGAGGTCCAGCCGCGCGATTCCCCGGTTCTGAGCGAATTCGCCAACGCTGCTGCCAGTCGCGGTATCTCAAACCCCACGAATTCGCCAGGTATGAAACTCTGTTACTTTTGTGGGCTTCAGAAGCATTCCAGAAACAGCTGCCCGGCGCGCGAAGCGACTTGTTCCAGCTGTGGGAAGAAGGGCCATTTCGCCAAAGTATGTAAGTCTAAACCGCGCCCGGGGTCGAGCAGCGCTGCGTCTGAGACCTGGGGGCCGCCATTTTGCATGACCGGATGTGGACAACCATCTTTGCCGGCGTCACCAGGCCCCGCCCCCGACTCGCCATCTTGCATGCCCGGATGTGAGCGGCCAACTTTGCCGGCGTCACCAGGCCCCGCCCCCGACACGCCCCGTTCAACACTGGCTTCCGTGACCCTCGACCAAAGCGCCCCACACCAGCTCACAAGGTCGATGATGGACATCCTGGTGGAGGGGCACAGGACTAGCTGCCTGTTTGACACGGGCAGCACTGAGAGTTTTATTGACCCGGCCACAGTGAAACGCTGTGGACTCGTGACACGGCCGGTACGTCAGAAGATCACCTTGGCTTCAGGGTCGCATTCCACAGACATCCGGGTGGGTTGTGTAGTGACATTGGGGGTGCAGGGCACAGAATATCGGAACTTTGCGTTCCTGGTCATGCCTCGGCTGTGCGCACCTGTGCTATTGGGGCTGGACTTCCGGAGCCACCTCGAAAGTGTGACTATGGCATATGACGGGCCCCACCCACCACTCACTGTCAGGAATCCTCAGTTTGGTGGGACTTCGCCATATACTCCGTTACCACACGCACATACACCCCGAACCCCACATCCCGCCCAGCACCATGCCGATAGCTGTGCTGCTGACACTATTTGCAACCTCTCCACCCTCAAGATCCCTCCCCCATCGCTGTTCACCAACCTGACCCCCGACTGTAAACCTGTGGCAACTAAAAGTAGGAGGTACAGTGCGGGGGACAGGGCCTTTATTCATTCAGAGGTGCAGCGGCTGCTCAGGGAGGGGATCATTGAGCTAAGCACAAGCCCATGGCGGTCCCAGGTGGTCGTTGTTCGGACTGGGCAGAAAAATAGGATGGTTGTGGACTACAGCCAGACCATCAATAGATTCACGCAGCTTGACGCGTACCCCCTACCCCGCATCGCGGATATGGTCAACCAGATAGCTCAGTACAAGGTGTACTCGACAATTGATCTGAAATCCGCTTATCACCAGCTCCCCATCCGCCCAGAGGACCACCCCTACACCGCCTTCGAGGCGGGTGGCAGGCTCTATCACTTTCTGCGCGTCCCATTTGGTGTCACAAATGGGGTCTCAGTCTTCCAGAGGGAGATGGACCGGATGGTGGACCAGTACAAACTGACGGCCACATTTCCTTATCTAGATAACATCACCATCTGTGGTCGCGACTGGTCGGATCATGACGCCAACCTCCAACGATTTTTCCAAGTGGCCGATGCTTTGAACCTCACTTATAACAAGGACAAGTGTGTTTTCAGAACCACCCGACTCGCTATCCTTGGGTATGTCGTGGAGAACGGGGTCATTGGCCCTGACCCTAACCGTATGCGCCCCCTGTTAGAACTCCCTCTTCCCACTACTCTCAAGGCCCTCCGGCGGTGCCTGGGTTTTTTTTCCTATTACGCCCAATGGGTTCCCCATTACGCAGACAAGGCCCGCCCCCTGGTCAAGTCTACCACCTTTCCCCTCTCTGCCGAGGCCCGCACGGCCTTCAGCTGCATTAAAGGGGACATTGCCAAAGCAACGATGCATGCGGTGGACGAGACCATTCCCTTCCAAGTAGAGAGTGACGCCTCTGACGTCACGCTGGCTGCTACCCTCAATCAGGAAGGCAGGCCAGTGGCGTTTTTTTCTCGTACCCTTCAAGGCTCTGAACTTCGGCACTCCACGGTGGAGAAAGAAGCCCAAGCCATAGTGGAAGCTATTCGGCACTGGAGGCACTATCTCGCCGGCAGAAGGTTCACCTTGCTGACCGACCAGCGCTCGGTTGCGTTCATGTTCAGCAACCAACAGCGGGGCAAAATCAAAAATGATAAAATTTTGCGATGGAGAATAGAACTCTCCACCTATACTTACGATATCCTGTGCCGGCCTGGCAGGCTCAATGAACCCTCTGATGCCCTATCCCGGGGACCATGTGCTAGTGCCCAGCTCGACCAGCTGTATGCCCTTCATGCCCAACTTTGCCACCCGGGGGTCACCCGGTTTTATCATTTCATTAAAGCCCGGAACCTGCCGTACTCCCTGGAGGACATCAGGACGATGACCAGGGACTGTCAGATCTGCACTGAGTGCAAACCGCACTTCTACCGTCCTGACACTGCGCAGCTTGTCAAGGCCACCCGCCCTTTTGAGCGATTGAGTATTGACTTTAAGGGCCCCCTTCCCTCCACCGACCGCAATGTCTACTTTCTCAGTATTATTGACGAGTACTCGCGATTCCCCTTTGCCGTTCCCTGCCCCGACACTGCTACCACGTCGGTCATAAAAGTCCTGCGCCAGCTCTTCACTCTGTTCGGATATCCCTGCTATTTCCACAGTGATAGAGGGTCCTCCTTTATGAGTGACGAGTTGCGCCGGTTCCTGCTTGCTAGGGGCATAGCTACTAGTCGCACCACGAGTTATAATCCCCGGGGGAATGGCCAGGTGGAGAGGGAGAATGCCACAGTGTGGAAGGCCATACTTTTAGCCCTTAAGTCACAAGGGTTGCCGGTCTCCCGATGGCAGGAGGTCCTCCCTGAGGCACTCCACTCTATCCGCTCCCTGTTGTGTACGTCCACTAATGCCACCCCTCACGAACGCTTATTCTCTTTTCCCAGGAAGTCTGTCACTGGGACCACCCTGCCAGTTTGGCTGACGTCCCCGGGGCCAGTGCTGCTACGTAAACATGCGAGGAGTAATAAGTACTCACCACTGGTCGAGAAGGTTCACCTCCTGCATGCTAATCCCCAGTATGCCTACGTGGTCTTGCCTGATGGGCGGGAGGACACGGTCTCTGTCCGTGACCTGGCGCCCGCCGGAGCAGCAGACCACTACCCCGAGCACTCCACGGTAACTATGCACCCTGTACCCGAGGTGACTCCGCACGCACCGTGCCCCACACAGACTCCGTATGCGTCTGTTCCAGGGACCTCGCTCACACGCGAGGGATCCCTGACACCTCCTGTTGGGACAGAATTAACCCACTCTCCGCCTCCGGAGCAAACACCACCTCCGGCACCTGTGCCGTCATCACCTCCGGCTCCTGTGCAATTGCAGCCGGAGCTACGTAGATCGCAGCGAACGATTCGACCACCTGATCGACTTAACCTGTAAATATGCTTGGGAATTTTTTTTTAAACAAAGTGGGGGTGAATGTGGTGAACTAGATATACCTGTCTGACTGCTCCTGTGGCTCATCCCAAGACCCTGCTGACTGCCCCTGTGGCTCCTCCCACAGACCCCTGTATAAAGGCGACTGTGGCCTGCTGCTCTCCCTCATTTTCCCAGGATGTAGTTGTTCTTCAGTCAATAAAAGAACTAAGTTACTTAGTTCTTCAGTAACTAAGTCTCGGCGTGAGTTATTGATGGTGCATCAGTGGGATAGATGGGAAATAGTGTTGTGGAGGTTTGACCCAGTGCTCTGGCTGTTCCTGCTCCTGTCCTATCCTCACTGACATCAGATCAAGCAAAGTATACCCATGCAGCCTGCGGCCTTAGTTATGGAGTGAAACTGTAACAGTATATCATTATCTGTGTTGTCATAGCACATTAACCAACAATTCAGTGAGAATAACACTGCACCAAGAGTTCTGTCAAAATGTTGTTGAATGCTTGGACTTCAAGCACAGTATACTAGTCATATAGTCTGGCTGGAGATCCTGAAATCTCTTCAACTTTTAAATTTACCTATCCCTTCCTAGTGGCTGAATCTTCGTTCAGATTCCAATAATATAACCCTCACCATTGCCAGAGCCCTTACTATTTCTGCCAATTTATCAGGCCTGGGAATTAAAAAACTTTCTACCCTTTCACTGAACTTTTCAAATTATCCTGAATACACTCATATTTTAATCAATCGACCAGGTTGGCTTATCAGGACAAATAATAATTGCAGTGGTTGGATGATCAGGGATCATCATCGTCATCATCATGATCATGTGCCAAACTCTGCCAGAGCCTCAGTGGCCACCTTCTTCCACCGCAATCTGTCGGCAGTCAAACCTCTTGGATCAGGGATCACATAAAACATTTTAAGAATTACAGTGGCAACCAGAATAAAATGGTTACAATTTGTCACTTTGCTTTAGATTTAGCAAACTTTAATTGCAAATAAAATACATGTAAGAAATGATTGTTGAGAGTAAGTCCCTCTAGATGGGGACAGATATTATTTTCAATCTCTATAAAAGATTTAAAATGCATTTATTTATATTTTTCCAAAACTTATTGCTTAAGGTGGCAGAATTTTATTCAAACCGAAATATAGTTAGAGGGAAATTCAACAACACAGGCATGGAATTAAGCTTGTGAATAAGTGATGCTCTAACACAGTATTTGGTTTGAAATGGGTTGCATAAAGTGGAAACAAACAGTTGCCCTTTGGTTTCAACCTTCAAGTGTTGCCAGCTGATCAGATAGGGATTAAGCACCATGGAACAAAAATGTGACTTGTAATACTCTAAGGAGCTCTGCCGCATGGTTTATGCTTCGTGTGTGATGGAACTGATGTTTCCAATCCATAAGGAAAATGACTAGTATGATGCTTTTTGCAAGTAAAAGGTCTCTTGCCTACAGTTCATTGTGGATAGCTTACTGACTGATTTGGCCTATGTAGCCAATATAAAATGGTGTAAAATTTTAATGCAGCTATGACCTTCATGCTCATGGGAAGAGCTAACTACATGGTACAATTTATCTGGGAATCATCCTCCAAGAAAAAAACATATCGATGTGACAGTCCACTTTGTGAAACAGATGTGCTAAAGGCGAGAATACTCTGAGCTGAAAAATGCTGGACTCAAGTACAAATAGGTTCATATATAATGTGTGAGCTGTGGTCACACTGCCCTTTGTATGTCCCTGGAAAAAATACGCTAGAAGTCCCATTGGTACCTTGAAAGAAAATCCAATCTGACTCGCTGTGATTCTTAAAAACTCAACAGCAACTGGGAGAAAAATTCTGTGTAGTTTCAAGTTGGAAATAAGCAAATTGCAATGAAATGAATCTAGACTGAATAACAAACAAAATGCTCTTTAGTTAAAATATGATGCACTGCTATAGGTATAAAGTAACATTTAGCTAACTACATTCACTTAGGATATCCCTCTAACAATAAATGGAGATCTTCTGAATTGTATACACCGGAGTTAGAGAGAAATTACGACCGCTAATGCACACATAGCAACCTCTCAAAGGACCAATGTGTTAGTGATATAATAATCTGTTTTTTGTGAAATGGTTGAGGAACAAATATTGGACAACTTATTGGAGAAATTGTCCTGTTCTGCCTTGAAATCACCCAAAACTATTTTTCTTATGTCTATGAGAGGACATGAGGCCTCACCAGAGTCCAGGATGTAGATAATTCCCTCAGTATTACATCAAAGTAGAGGTTGAGATTTTTTTTTTGTTTGCATTTGTGTCTCTGGAGTGGGGACGGAGCTTGATAATGTACCTGTTAAGACACAACTCATACAATGAAATCTGGACATTCACTTCCCACTTCAGAGAGACAAACACAAACATTTTGGTTGATTCTTGCGAATGTTACTGAGGGAGTGTTGTACCAACTGCAATGCAATCTTTCAGAATGGTCTCGAGAATGAATATCGGTCTGTCTTCCAGGAAGCTTCAGGATCCAATGGTACTATTCAGAGGGGAGCCAAATTTTATACGTCAATTAACATTATTTTTAAAATACTAACTACATACCTTCGCGTTTTCTTACTTGTAGTTCCATGCTGTGCATTTAAGTCCCAAATTAATCCAGCAAGTACATCATAAAAATATTCTAAAATGAGGATGCAAAGGTCTTTTTTTATTAAGACTTCCTGCTATAGGTATACATGTAGATAATACTTAATTAATTTAATTTGATGACTAGCACTCCAACTAAGACATGGAAGGTTGATATAAGAAAATGGTTTATTGCAGAAAAATAGATGGTGGGATATTTGAGGTCTGGAAGAATGCTAGTTTTGGCAGTGGAGCTAGAGGTGCCTGTGCTTTAAGTTACGCAGCTAAAGCTGGCAGTGTATGGTTAAACCACTGGTCTGTCAGATGCATTTTAGACTGGTCACTTGGACTTAAGGAAGGAAAGGTAGTGTCCATTTCTGTGGAAGTGGCCGGATGCAAGGCTGTTATGCTTCTCATGATGTCTCCAGGAACGTTCTGACCATTGAACAGATCAGATCACAACCACTTCATGCCAAGGTATTTTTTGACTAAGCGTTTGGTGGTCAAAGAGTATTCATTCCAATGCTGCTGAGCTGAAGTCCTTGGGTTTCCAAAAGGTGATTTTAAAATTGAGATAATTGTCTACGTTGTCTCTAAACAGCTATTAGATAGCTCTTTCCAGATTTGTAGACGTCTGGGACACTTTCATTCTGGAAGATGAAAGAACTATTGCATATTTCCAGAAACCTTGATCACATTGAGCTGGAAGACCTTCACGTGGTTGCTCGCTGGCTGTGCGTTCATAGAACATAGAAGACAGAACAATACGATATGATAAAAGCCTCCAATCAATGATGTTGTGTTGACTTTTTAACCTACTCTAAGATCAATCAAAAGCTTCCCTCCCACATAGCCTTCCATTTTTCTATCAGCTTTAGGACATTTAAGTGTTTCCTAAATCTCCCTAATGTATCCACCTCTACCATCACCCCTGGCAATGTATTGCATACTTCTCTGTGTGAAAAAATACTAGATCTAACACTTCCCTTGCACTTTCTTCCAATTAACTTAAAATAATTCCCTCTCGTATTAGCCATTTCTGCCCTGAAAAAAGTTCTGGCTGTCCACTCTGTCAATGCCTCTTATTATTTTAACAGTGCTATGAAGTCACCTCTCATCCTTCTTTACTCCAAACAGACCCCAGTCAGCTCAGATTGGCAACAAAATCTCTTCCATAATCTCCATCAGCAGGGGCTGTTTCCTTAACCCCCCTGCTCTACTTGCTTTACACTTATGACTGTGTAGCTAAGCACAGCTCCAATGCCATATTCAAGTTTGCGAATCAGCATATAGGAGGGAAATTGAAAATCTGACTGAATGCTGTCATAACAACAGCATCTTACTTAATGTTAGGAAGACCAAGGAACTAATGATTGACTTTTGGAGGATGAAATCAGAGCTGTATGAATGAGCCAGTCCCAACCAAAGGATCAAAGATGGAGATAGTCACAACTTTAAATTCCTCAGCGTTACTATTACAGAGGACCTGCCCTGGGTCCAGCACATAAGTGTAATTATGAAGAAGGCACAGCAGTGCCTCTACTTCCTTAAGAGTTTGCGAAGATTCGACTTGACATCTAAACCTTTGACAAACATCTATAGATGTGCAGTGTAGAGTATATTGACTAGCTGGAGCACGGCCTGGTATGAAAACACCAATGCCATTGAATAGAAAATCCTACAAAAAGTAATAGATACACCGCAGTCCATCACAGATAAAGCCCTCCCCACAACTGAGCACATCTACATCAAGCGTTGTTGCAGGAAAGCAGCATCCATCATCTGCGACCACCCACACCCCACCACATGGGACATGTTCTCTACTCACTGTTGCCAACAGGAAGAAGATACAGGAGCCTCAGGACTCAAACTACCAGGTCCAGGAATAGCTAATACCTGAAAACCCTTGGTCACTGAACTCCAAGCTCCATTTACTACCATCCTCTGCCTTTTGTGGGCAAGTCAATTCTGAATCCACTTTATATACATAACGAGTAGAAGTCTTTACGTTACGTCTCCATTTAAATGTGCAATGTGCATTCATTGTAATTTATAGTAAACAGTATGTACAACAGGATAGTCAATATAACATAGAAATACAGTTGCATCAGCATGAATTAATCAGTCTGATGGCCTGGTGGAAGAAGCTATCCCGGAACTTGTTGGTCCTGGCTTTTATGCTGCAGTACTGTTTCCCAGATGGTAGCAACTGGAACAGTTTTGTGGTTGGTGTGACTCAGATCTACAATGATACTTTGGGTCCTTTTCACACACCTCTCTTTGTAAATATCCTGAATAGTGGGAAGTTCACATCTACAGATGCGCTGGGGTGTCCGCACCACTCTCTGCAGAGTCCTGCGACTGAGGGAAGTACAGTTCCCATACCAGGCAGTGATGCAGCCAGTCAGGATGCTCTCAATTTTACCCCAATAGAAAGTTCTTAGAATCTGGGAGGCCATACCAAATTTCTTTAATGGTCTGAGGTGAAAGAGGCGCTGTTGTGCTTTTTTCACCACACATCCGGTATGTACAGATCATGTGAGATCCTTGGTGATGCTTATACCAAGGAACTTAAAGCTGTTCACCCTCTCAACCCCATATAGGTGTTAATCTATCTCCATTCCTCTTGTAGTCCATAACCAACTCCTTTGTTTTTGCGACATTGAGGGAGAGGTTGTTTTCTTGACATCACTGTGTCAGGGTGATGACTTCCTCTCTGTAGGCTGCCTCTTTATTATCTGAGATTAGGCCAATCAGTGTAGCGTCATCAGCAAATTTAATTAGAGGATTGGAGCTGTGGGTGATGACACAGTCATGGGTATATAAGGGGGCTTAGGACACAGCCCTGAGGGGCACCTGTGTTAAAGGTCAGAAGGGCAGAGGTGAGGGAGCCCACTCTTACCACCAGCTGGCAATCTGACAGGAAGTCCACGAACCAGCAACACAGGGCTACTTATGTTTTCAAAAGTTCCAGCATATCCTCTTCCTTAATGCTGACTTGTTCCAGCATATCCACCTGTTCTATGATGACCTTACATTTGTCAAGGTCTCTCTCATTGATGAGTACTGAAGCAAAGTATTCATTAAGGACCTCCGCAATATGTTCCAGGTGCATATTTCCTCTTTTATCAGTGATCGGACCTCCTCTCACACTAGTCATCTTCCTGTTCTTAAAGTACACATAGAATGACTTGGAGTTTTCCTTAATCATACTTGCCAAGGCCTTCTCACTTCCTCTTCTAGCTCCCTGAAGTCTGTACTTATGCTCCTGGCTACTTTATAATTCCCAAGAGCCTTGTATGATCCTTCCTTCTTCCTCTTGACTAAATATTTCATTTCTCTCATAGTTCATCCACTGACCATCCTTTCCCTGCATCAATAGGACAAAACTATCCACAACCGCATGCCATTGCTCCCTAATACATTGGTGAAGGTAGAACAGTGAATGTTGTGTATATGGATTTCAGTAAGGCATTTGATAAGGTTCCCCATGCCAGGCTCCTTCGCAAAGTAAGGAGGCTTGGGGTCCAAGGAGACCTTGCTTTGTGGATCCAGAATTGGCTTGCCTATAGAAGGTGAAGAGTGGTTGTAGATGGGTTATATTTGGCATGGAGGTCAGTTACCAATGGTGCTCCCCAGGGACCTGTTCTTGGGCCCCTCTTCTTTGTGATTTTTATAAATGACATGGATAAAGAAGTAAAAGGGTGGGTTACTAAGTTTGCTGTTGTCTCAAAAGTTGATGGTGTTGTGGATAGTGTGGAGGGCTGCCAGAGGTTACAGCAGGACATCAATAGGATGCAGAACTGGGCTGAGAAGTGGCAGGTGGAGTTCAACCCAGATAACTGTGAAGTGCTTCATTTTGGTAGGTCCAATTTGAAGACAGAACATAATATAAAGACCTTGGTCAGACTCCACTTGGAGTATGGTGTTCAGTTCTGATCACCTCACTACAGAAATAATGTGGATTCTACAGGGAGAGTGCAGAGGAGATTTACAAGGATGTTGCCTGGATTGGAGGGCATTCCTTATGAGAATAGGTTAAGTGTGCTTGGCCTTTTCTCCTTGGAATAATGGAGGATGAGAGGTGATCTGATGGAGGTGTATAAGATAATGAGGGGCACTGACTGTGTGGATATCCAAAGGCTTTTTCCCAGGGATGAAATGACTAACACAAGTGGGCATAGTTTGAAGGTGCTTGGATATAGGTACCGAGGGGATGTCAGGGGTAAGTTTCTCACACAGAGAGTGGTGGGTGTGTGGAATGCACTGGCGGTGGCAGTGGTGGAAGCAGATACAACAGGATCTTTTAAGAGCCTCTTAAATAGGTACATGGAGCAAAAAAAAATAGAAGGCTTTGTACTAGGGAAATTCCAGGCAGTCTCTAGAGTAGTTACATGGTTGGCACAACATTGTGGGCCAAAGGGCCTGCAATATGTTGTAAATTTCAATTGTAACCCTTAGGTTCAGCCAGCATGTGTTTGTCGAGGGTAAGACAGCCTCTGACCCAGCCAGACTGAGAAATCTCGTTTGTGTGGATGCTGTGTGATGTGTTGCCCGGTTACAAATCCAAACCACAAATTATCAGACAGTGCACCAGATGCAATTTAAGGCATGAACTTTATAAATCTTAATCTGCCAAAGGGCTAGTAAAGAAAATAAAAAGAAAAAGGCCCATTTTAATGAAACAGTCTAATGTACACGTTGAAGCTCACGTTTCCGTCCGTTCATTCCCCATCGACCTCCTCCGAGTGTCGTTGGCCTTCGAACTCTCATTCCCAGTCCACTCCATCCTGTCGTCTACCTACTCTCTCCACCTGCGCCTTCTCTCTTCATCTCTCGCCAACAAAAGACTGTGAAATCAGCAGTGAAACCCTATTGTGCATTACACTATGTTCTATGTAACATTGCTGTACATTCTCGATCTAGGAAAGCATAAGTAACCACTGTTTCTCTGCTCTTCTTCGACTTCACCTGAACTGAACCAGAATTATAGGAAGTTTACAATCATGATCACCAAAACCCTTAAGACATTGGAGCTCACTATTGTGTTTGCTTCATTTATTGTTTATTCCGAATCTGCATCCTTTTCATCAGCTCCAAGCTCAGTTTCACTTTCCGCAGTAGCCACAGTAGTGGTGAAGCTACTCCCTTTAGCTTGAGAATGATTTTGTGATGCCGTTTTGTTTACACCTTTATTTACTGGTGGTGATGTAGTTTTGTACACTCTCCCAAACACTGGGTATGTAACAATGTTTACTTGCCTTTCAATTAATTCAAAAACATCAGTGGAATTAACCTTACCGTTGTGCCTTGCTTGCAGTTCATCCACCAGGGAACTCCATTTTCTCCAAAGTTCCTCGGACAATATATCTGTGACAATCTCCATATTAGCAGCCATTTTCAAATCATGCATGCATTGCATATCTTCCATAGCAATGCAACAACTTTTAAGAAAAAGTTTGCAGTTTTGAAGAGGTTATGCATCTTCCAACTTGATATGTGGCCAAAAAAGAGCCTTTTCCATGTAGGCCACAGCGATTATCTGCTTATCACCAAAATGCACCTGTAGTAACGCTTGGACCTTTAGATATCCTTCCTCCAGTCTAGCCCACTGACAAATTTTGACAAGCTGTCTAGGGTAACTTCCAATGTACTGTTTGAGAAAATAGAGGTGGCCATCATAACCTTCAGTCTTGCTATTCTTTAAAGCTCTCATAAATGAATAATATTGCAATAGATCGCCATCGAAGATTTGAATCTCTCTTTTAGGCAGAGAAGCAATATGTTGTTGTTGATTCAGCATGCTTGATATTTCCTTTCATGTCCTTTTGGTCTTCAGCATGGCATTTAGACCTCCATCATCTGAAAAATAAGTATCATCAAACTATAAATCAATGTTCCCAGAAGCACTCTTTGCTCCTGGATAAGGCATTGGTTCAGAGTACCTCTGAATTACCCCTTCGGGTTTCAACTCATGACTCTTCGACTTTTGATTGTCAAATGTATCCACTTTGAGAAAGCTAGATTTTCTCTGTTCCATTCGACATAGGAACTCTCACCAGAGAACTGCTCTGCTGTAGGACCTTTAGCATCCTCGGTATGTGAGGCCCTTAGCACCTTAACTCTGACCATCTTGGCTGTGATTTCTTCCTGTAACTTAAGCTCCTCCATCTTTCACCAAAGCTTTCTGCCCATTGCTCCTGACTTCTTCAAAGCTCTTCCTGGTTTCTTCAAAGCTGTCCTGGCTTCCTCAAATTTAGTTCATCTGTTCCTCTAAGGCACTTTTATCCTTCAATATTTGTTGTCTTGCATAAAACGCAGATAAACCAGCTTCTATTTTAATGCATATCGATGTGGTATTTGATGCACGGGACGTCAATCTACTAGCAAGAAAATGTTTGACACGCTGTCCTCAGCGTGTATGCCATTCTGTAACTTATCAGTTGTCACAGCTTATTCTTTGCCATCATAAATATTTTCATTTTTCCCCAGGGGACTGATCTTCACACATTTGTTTATTTTCTCTCTTAGCTTCAAGGTCACTACTTCTAAATGGAATCATTTCATCTTCCAAGTTCGCAAATGAGACAAAACAATCGCTGTTTAGATACAACTTTTCAATGATAGAAGCAGTTCAATTATTTAAATTCTTCAGCATCCAACAGAACCAATGGTCAAACACATCAGGCAACTACCACTACAGCTTTCATGTTCACCAAATTGGACACAGCAGTGTTTGACCACTTCAAATCTGTGTTTCAAACCAAATATATAGTGTGAACCACAACACATTTGCTACAAGCTGCTCCAGTCTGGTGCTTCCAATTTCCTGGACACATCCGAGAGTTGTTGTTCATTTAGCATATCCGTCAAGATCTTTGCTGACAAAATGTGTGACAAAGATTGATCCGAAATGGAAACAAAATAATTGCTGCCAGCCTATGACCCCACAGAGTTGTTTTACTCACATGGCATGCCCACAGCTCCAAGATTCAAGTTCCCAATTCCAATCCTTTATTAGCAGTTAGCAAACATACAATTAAGCAATATTGAGCATTATCTCAGCAGTCACAAAGATAAGACTTTTGTGGTCCCAAGCTACAAGCTGCCGCAAAATAAGCATGAATACATAATTTATTCACTTCGCTATACCACAGCCCCACTCATGTGACTAGTTACCATAATACACATAATAAATACACAACACAGAATATATGGCTCCTACAGCACTCACCTATGCTCCTCTAACGTTCCCACATTTCACCCATATCCCTCGAAACCCCTATTATCCATGCACTCAGTAAAGTGTATTTTAAACTTTGTTATTATAGTAATCTCAAACTACTTTCTCAATCAGCTTTCTCCTTGTACTCACAGCCCTCTGTGTGAAGAATTTTCCCCGAAAGTCCCTTTTAAATCATCACCTTAAACCTATGCACTCTTGTATCGGTTCGCTTTCACTGAGAAGTAGTTTGTGCAGATTCACCCTGTCTCCGCCTCTCATTATATCATATACAGTAGCTCTATATTGTCACCTCCCATGTTACACTAAAAACAGTCCCAACCTGTTCAACCTCTCACTAAAACTCAGGCTCTTCAGTGCCGACAATATTCTCATAAATACATCTACTTTGGAAAGTTTAACGACACGTTTCCTATAACAGGACAACAGTAACTGAAGACAGTACTCAAATGCAGTTTCGCCAATGCCTTGTACAACTGCAAAATAGCATTCCAATGCCAGTAATCAATGCCCTGACTTATTAAGGCCTGTGTGTCAAATGCCTTCTTCACCCCCTGTCTCCCTCTAACATGACTTCCATTAAATAATATATTTCCATTCTTAGGAACCTCTGTTCCATAACAATCCAGAGGCCTGACCATTTACAGATTAAGTCTGCCCTGATTTGACTTTCCAAAGTGCAACAACTCACACTTATCTGAATTGAAAACCATTAGTCCTTCCTTGGCTCATTTTACTGATCAAGATCCCCTTGTAACTTTTGATAACTTCATTATTAATAAAACCACTTATTCTGAACCACTCTTCCAAGGACCTACTTATTTTGACTAGTATCATCGCAGACACAGTTAATGTAATTGCCTGTCCTGGCAAACAAGCTGCTAGCAACTTGGCTTTTGTGCACTGCCAACAGAAAGCTTCTGGAAATGTTTCTGGCACAAACACAGAATGATTGAGAGAAAGTACTGAGGGAATTGGTGTCTTCAACAATTGCCAGACTGTCAAATTCACTTCGTAGTAACAATTTTTTCTAGAAGCTTCCAAATGTCAACCCTATTAACATAATGTCCTGAGATACAGGCATCTTGAGGAAGCTGATCTTCTGTTTGGTCCTGTTGGACCGGCACTCGACTATCTGTTTCCTCTCTTCGGAAGGGCTGCATATGCATGATCAGCTTTGGATGCGGATAATCTTGAGATTGCCTTGGTCCTAATCAGAAGTTCAAAGTAATATAGCATGTGTGCAGCCAATCAGGCATATATAATGGACCAGAGATAAGAAGTGCAGATCACCCTTCTCAATGCCCAGAACAGTTAATAGAATTTTCTGCAGAAGTACTGCATTTAAAAACATTAATTTAAACAGGTAAGGCATAGTGGTACAGTTGTCAGAGCCCCAGAGACTCAGGTTTGGTCTTGACCCCTGATACCACCAGGATGGAGTTTTCAGGTTCTGCGATTGCGTGAATTTCCTCAGAGTGGTCTGGTTTCCTCACACATCCAGAAGGTGTGCAGGTTGCTGGGTTACATTATCCCTAGTGTGTAGGAAAATGACATAATCTGGGGGATGTTGATGGAAATGTGAAGAGAATGAAATGTGGGATTCACGTGGGAAGTGTGTAAATGGATGTTTGATGGTTTCCCTGTGACTGTGTGTCTCCATCAGAAGTAACCTATTGTGAGTTAAAACGATTGAATACAGAACCTTTGTGGGAGATGACCTCACAGGAATTGGGGTTTGTGAAAGTTAATGTACACCTGCATTAATCCCATTTTTGCTCTCCCCATATTCCCAAGATCTCTCTCCTAATACTATCCCTCAGCAACACAAGTTAGGAGTAAACGTGAATAAAACAGCACAGGGCATTGTTCATATGATCAGTAACACAGCATATTTTGTTTTATATGAGAATTATACAAGCCTGTGTTAAGCTGCCATTCCTTTGTTTAAATATCTTCAGACTTTTCCCTTAAGAGTGTGAGGTAGAGGAAGTTTGTGTACTGATTGTGTATGACGGACTGTCATGTAAACATTTATTGGATAGCTGTGAGCACCCTCACACCAGCTGGTTAGGTTTATACAACTGGAGGGCATTATCTACTGGGGAAAACCATAGAAGTGAAAGGATGAGAATTCACATGCAAGTACATGCCTCTCATCTCCACCAGAAACTTGTGGCAATCTCCAGTCAGATATCCTACTCTTCTTGATTGTTCAATCTCACACTCAACATCAGGAAGACCAAGTATCGACTGTGGATTTCAGGAAGGGGAAGTTGTGAGAGCATGCACCGATCTTCATTAAGGTGTTTTTGGTGGAAAGTGTGAGCAGCTTTGAGTTCACAGATCGACAGCACAGATGACCTATAGATGCAGTCATGAAGAAGGCATGCCAGCAGCTCCACTTTGTGAGGAGCTTGAAGAGATTCAGTCTGTCACCAGATTGCAAATTTCTAAAGATGTATGGTGGTGGGCATGCTGACTAGTTGCATTGCCATCTAGTTTGGAGACACCAATGGATAGGATCACAAGAGGATACAGAGGGGTGTAGATTCAGCCAGTTCCATCGGGTGCACAAAACTCCCCACCATCAAGATAGCTTTAAGACACAGTGCCCCAAGCAGTAAGGCTGATCTCCATTCATTAACCTACCCCTCCACACTCCCAACCACTACTACTTTAGTATTTCCAGTCAGTCACCTTATGTACAGACATTCATAGCATCACTTTATGGATATACAATCAATCTATCTATATAAGCTATATTATGTATTTATATTTATTGCGTTTTATTTATCTTGTTGAGCTTTTTTTATGCTGCATCAGATCCAGAGCAACAATTATTTTGTTCACCATTTCACTTAAGTACTAGAAATGACATTGAACAAGTTTTAATCTTGAATGTTGCAGGATTTATTACTTGTAATTGATAGTAATTATAGTACTTTCCTCTGTACTGTTGCTGCAAAATAACATTTCACCTCATATACGACTGATAATAAAGCAAATTCTGATTCTGCATCTGAACACTACCTGATATCTCATCAGTATTCAGAGTGAAACTCTGTATGATTACTGGTCCTTCAGACACTTCAATTTTTAATGTAGGTCCCCCATTCCTTCTCACTACAATGTACCCATATTGTCTGTTGAACTAGAAGAGTACAACAGTTAACATTATTGATGCTTTGACTGGGGCAATGCAAGGTGATGAATATTTTAGCATCCAGTGAAAATGATGTCATTATTTAAACAGCCTGGCTAAGACTAGCTAATGGTGTGTCCAGGGGAAGTGCAGACCAGTCTCAAAACTCAGTACTCTGTGACAAACCAAAACCAAAGATATACTTGAATGATAAGATCAAAGCTTTTCAAATGAAGAAACTAATCTATTTTATGAATGGATCAATAATCCAATGACACATTCAGTTCTCTGCTCATAGAACGATCTTCTCAATTTATCACCTCCTGAGGAAAATTTGTCAGACTTTACACCTTCCCCATCAACGTCCTTAAAACAGGGTTTCCCAACCCTTTTTGTGCCATGGACCAATACCACTATGCAAATGGTCCATAGGCCACAGTTTGGGAACTCCTGTTCTAAAACAATGACAGGGAAGATATTTAGAGAACTTTAATCAGTAAATTTACCTTTCAATTATTCATTGGAAAACCATAATTTAGGATAACTAGTTGCAAGATGGCACTGGCAAAAAAAGGCATTGTGTGTTATGGGCTGTTCACAAAACTTCTAAATATCTCTTTTCTGAATTACCATCATTGCAAACTGTAGCGTGTAACTTCCCTTTAATGCATTAGTGGTGAACTAGTGATTTCATGATCTTCTGAAGGACACGGTGGACAACTCTCAAGCTTGCAGGGATTGCACCTTTAAGCAGACAAAGGTACAGTACATCACCATGATTGGAAGAGAGGGAGGAAACCAAGCCAGACTGAAACACTAAGCAATGAAAGTTCCCCTACACAGCATCTTGTTAGAACTTCCTTGTGTACTGGAAGTTAAGTAAACAGCCTTGAATATACAGTTATTGAAGAACATGATTGAGGACCCATGGACAAGTTTGGAGGGAAATGATGTATTACTGTGTTTTGTGTTTCATGGAGACATGGCTTACTCTGAGCATGTCGGATACATTCATAAGATCTGGAGGTTTCTCGATATACAGGATGAACTGGACTGCTGATTCAGAGAAGGCGAAAGGTGGGTGTCTGCGTTTTGTGATAAACTCTTTGAGGTGCATGGATGTGGTGGTTTTGTTGCACATTTTGTTCCCTTGACCTGGAACTAATAATGATTAAGTACCAACCATTCTACTTACCAAGAGGGTTCTCCTCTATGAATTCAGCTTACATATTGCCAAAAGCTAACGTTAATCAGATATTTGAGATATTGAATGCTGCCATCATCAAGCAAGAAAAACCCACCTTGACATATTTCAAATCATAGTTGGGAACTTCAATTAGGTTTGTTTGAAGAAAGCTCTGCCCAATTATAATTAGCATACAAACTGCAGCACCAGGGGACTGGGGCTCCACAGGGGACTGTCCTGTTTCCCTTTCTCTTCACCATCTACACCTCGGACTTCAACTACTGCACAGAGTCTTGCCATCTTCAGAAGTTTTCTGATGACTCTGCCATAGTTGGATGCATCAGCAAGGGAGATGAGGCTGAATACAGGGCTACGGTGGGAAACTTTGTCACATGGTGTGAGCAGAATCATCTGCAGCTTAATGTGAAAAAGACTAAGGAGCTGGTGGTGGACCTGAGGAGGGCTAAGGCACCGGTGACCCCTGTTTCCATCCAAGGGGTCAGTGTGGACATGGTGGAGGATTACAAATACCTGGGGATACGAATTGACAATAAACTGGACTGGTCAAAGAACACTGAGGCTGTCTACAAGAAGGGTCAGAGGTGTCTCTACTTCCTGAGGAGACTGAGGTCCTTTAGCATCTGCCGGACAATGCTGAGGATGTTCTACGAGGCTGTGGTGGCCAGTGCTATCATGTTTGCTGTTGTGTGCTGGGGCAGCAGGCTGAGGGTAGCAGACACCAACAGAATCAACAAACTCATTTGTAAGGCCAGTGATGTTGTGGGGGTGGAACTGGACTCTCTGACTGTGGTGTCTGAAAAGAGGATGCTGTCCAAGTTGCATGCCATCTTGGACAATGTCTCCCATCCACCCCATAATGTACTGGTTAGGCTCAGGAGTACGTTCAGCCAGAGACTCATTTCACCGAGATGCAACACTGAGCGTCATAGGAAGTCATTCCTGCCTGTGGCCATCAAACTTTACAACTCCTCCCTCGGAGTGTCAGACTCCCTGAGCCGATAGGTTGGTCCTGGACTTATTTCCACTTGGAGTAATTTACTTATTATTATTTAATTATTTATGGTTTTATATTGCTATATTTCTACATTATTCTTGGTTGGTGCAACTGTAACAAAACCCAATTTCCCTCGGGATCAATAAAGTATGTCTGTCTGTCTGGACCAAACACATTCAACTACTCCAATATTGCAATAAGAAATGCTAACCTAGACTACATTTCTGGAAATATGATCTTTCAGCTATCCTTCTCCACCCTGCATACAGGCAGAAGCTAAAGGATGAGGCTCCAGAGATAAGGGCAACAAAGAGGTGGTCACAGAAGGCAGTGGAGTGGCTACAGGTTTGCATTGAGTCAGTGGACTGGGCCATCTTCAAAGATTCATCAGATGATCAAGGACCATGTCCATCCCAATTATATTCGCTTCTTGTGGCTCTCATCAGGAAGAAGGTACAGGCGTCTCAGGTCCCATACTAACAGGTTCAGGAACAGTTATTATCCCTCAATCATCAGGCTCTTGAAACAGAGGGGATAACTTCACATAACTTCACTCATCCGATAACTGAACTGCGCCCACAACTTATGGATTCACTTTCAATGACTCTTTATCTCATATTCTCAATATTTACTGTTTATTGATTTATTATTATTATGTTTTTCACTTTTGTATTTGCACAGTTTGTGTCCCTTGCACATTATTGGTTGTTTATCAATCCTGTTGGGCGCAGTCTTTCATTGGATTTACTGTATATGCCTGCAAGAAAATGAATCTCAGGGTTGTATATGGTGACATACATGTACTTTGTTAATAAATTTACTTTGCACTTTGAACTGAGAGCAAATATTTTGTATAGTGATTCAATATATCTAAATTATTCTAGGAGTCGATAAAAGAAGAGAATAGAAATTGCTGGTCAGTGTATGATGCTCACTCTTTCCAGAGTGAGTGTATAGTATGAACCATCTTGTATATTTCACCATCTATGTTGCAGAAATAATCTGCTAATGATTCCTGGATACTATTATGTATCTCTGGAATATATAATATTCTATAAAACTAATCAAAATTCATTATTTGTTACTCCACAGCTAACAATTCACACCAAACATATCTACTTCCCTGCTGCCCCTTTTAAAGTCACAAAGTTATCTTCTCTGAATTTCTTTTACTGGATCAATCCCCAGACTGTCAACATTTAGTCTGATTCACAGTTTGGATTGGGATCAGTAAATTTATACCTGCTGCGACAGTCTTCATTCAATCTCCAAAGCTTTAGTTCTGAATCCTCATTGCTGAAAGTTTCTTTTCTAAAGCATTTACCTCAGATGTTGATCTGCATCTCCTGTGAAATGTCCATGTTCTAAAGTTTAAACAGTTATTGACTTCTCCTCTGAATAACTTGTCACTGATTTTTTCCCCACTGTACAAGGAAAAAACATATCACTGCCCAAACAATACCTTTGCTTCAGATTATATACCAGTCATGCCAATTCTTTATACAACCTTACTCTGCACATCTGTACCTTATGCTTGTGTGGCCTCAAACAACTTCTGTCCCAGGATTTCACCTTCATCTGCTACACCCATAACGAAACTGACATCACATTTCATCGTAGGTAACAGGCAGATGTTCACTTTATCACCTGATGACTAGTACTCCAACTATGGGTAAGTGTCCAGCTGATGGGTAGATGTCCATCTGATAGGTAAATGTTCAGCTGATGGGTAAATGTCCATCTGATTAGTAGATGTCCATCTGGCGGGTGTGTGTGTGGACCCTTAACTCCTGGTGCAGTCTCACTCTCTCACACACACACACACACACACACACACACAGATGTGTTTAAGCAATTTTTGGGTTTGGCACATTTACATTTAGCAAATGGCTTCTCAGTTAGCAATCTTCACATCTGAATGTGAATTGTAGATTTAATTTAAATTAATGATAGGTTCCTAAAATCCATGAATCACAGACCAGGCCATGCTGATTAAAATTTATTTGTCTGTGATAGAAACATAGAACATAGAATAGTACAGCACAGTACAGGCCCTTCAGCCCACAATATTGTGCCGATCCTCAAACCCTGCTTCCCATATAATGCTCCGACCACTTTAAATTCTTCCACATACCTGTCTAGTAGTCTCTTAAATTTCATTAGTGTATCTGATTCCACCACTGACTCAGGCAGTGCATTCCACATGCCAACCACTCTCTGAGTAAAAATCCTTCCTCTAATATCCCCTTTGAACTTCCCACTCCTTACCTTAAAGCCATGTCCTCTTGTACTGAGCAGTGGTGCCCTGGGGAAGAGGCACTGGCTGTCCACTCTATCTGTTCCTCTTCATGTCTTGTATACCTCTATCATGTCTCCTCTCAACTTCCTTCTCTCCAAAGAGTAAATCCCTAGCTCCCTTAATCTCTAATCATAATGCATACTCTTTAAACCAGGCAGCACCTTGGTAAATCTCCTCTGTACCCTTTCCAATGCTTCCACATCCTTCCTATAGTGAGGTGACCAGAACTGGACACATTCCACAGTGTGGCCTAACCAGAGTTTTATAGAGCTGCATTATTACCTCGTGATTCTTAAACTCTATCCCTCAACCTATGAAAGCTAACACCCCATAAGCTTTCTTAACTACCCTATCTACTGTACCTGTGAGGCAACTTCCAGGGATCTATGGACATGTACCCCCAGATCACTCTGCTCCTCCACACTACCAAATATCCTGCCATTTACTTTGTACTCTGCCTTGGAGTTTGTCCTTCCAAAGTGTACCACCTCACACTTCTCCGGGTTGAACTCCATCTGCCACTTCTCAGCCCACTTCTACATCCTATCAATGTCTCTCTGTAACCTTCAAACAATGCTCTACACCATCCACATCACCACCAACCTTTGTGTCATCTGCAAACTTGCCAACCCACCCTTCTACCCCACATCCAGGTCGTTAATAAAAATCACGAGAAGTAGAGGTCCCAGAACTGATCCTTGTGGGACCACCACTAGTCACAGCCCTCCAATCCGAATGTACTTCCTCCATCACAACCCTCTGCTTTCTACAGGCAAGCCAAGCTTCCCTGGATCCTATGCAGGTGTGAAATTTGTGTGTACTTTCAAATAAGCCATTGTAGATACACTGTAATTAAGGAATTTTCCTTTGATGTTTAGCACATAAAATACAGCTCCAGGTTGGGCCAGCAGATGCTTTGACAACAAGGACTTCAATATGAAGCCTGCTGTATTTTCTTTTGCCCAATAAAGAAGCTGCTTCAACCTACAGTGCATTTCTCTGGTGACTTCATTCACGCACCAACATTGGGTGTCAGAAGTGGGATACCCTGTACCTTCCTGCGACCCATCATGTGGGCTGCAATCTTAGCAGTTTAAATGGGTGAGTATTTTTAAAATTAACACTCACACTTGGATATGTTCAGGTCGGTGGTACACGGGTAGGCGAGGTATCACCAACACGGAGAGCTGAACTGGTAGATGTAAAAGTATTGTGTGTACGTGCATGTGATTTATGTAAAGACTAAACTTTGTGAGTTAATTAGGGGAGACAGAGACACCAGTTGTGAAGGATGGTCATTGGTTTGGGATGCCAGTGGAGGTGTGTATACTCGTATGTGCTGTTTAACTGGCACCCGTCATTTATCTTTTAAATTGTGGAAATTAGTGTGGAGATATTTCAGGGAGAGGTTTACCCAGATTTATCTGTCAGGATAGCACATATTGAGGTCAGGCAATGTCAGGTGGAGAACACTGATGATTCAAGCCAACCCTTGACCCTGATTAGGACCATTCATAAGCCCTTCACCTGCAGGGAGAAACAGAACATATTGTCAGAGCAGTCCTCACTTAAAGTTGCACTTGGGAATTCGAAACTCTGGTGCAAGGTAGAGGAAATGGTTGACATTCACCAGATGTACCCTATAGATAGACTCGTGTTATCACAGCATGGCTGGAGGCAGTGTCTAAAAAGAAGAAAGGGAAAAAAACAGGTGAAAGTCACAGCAGACACACATCTCTCATCATATCAGCTGACTGTCTGATCCATTTGACAGTCGAGCAGATTATAGAACTGGTGAAGATTGTTTCTAGGTCAGAAAAAGAGGTGGCAGCCATGCCCATTGTCAGCGCTGGTGACCTGTGGATGTACCCAACAGCATTGTTAGGAGGCCGGCAATTCAACACGTTAGTTGACAGGGGCATAGATATTGATTACTGACTTATCCTTGCCAGTAACCAGACAGGCTATTTATATTACAGTGGCAGGAGGAAAAACAGTGAAAGCAGAAAGAAGCGAGTTGCAGATACTCGAAAACAGCAGCATGCAACTTCCAGTTTATTTCTGGGTCTGTCCAAATAATGAAGGTACTATCCTTGCACTAGTCATCTAAGGGAAGCAAGGGCCATTATAAATTCATGAAAGGGAGAAATAATATAGACAGGTCAGGGGCAGCAAACGCACATTGCCACGGAGAACACAACATAGCCTGCGTAGCCGCACTGACAGCTGTTGAGGTTAAAGTGAAGGAACTAAAACTCAAGGGAATTCTCAAAGAGACTGCGTCAACTACTAGCTCACCTACAGGGCCTATAAACAGTATTCATCCCCCTTGCAAGTTTTCATATTTTATTGTTCTACAACATTGGATCACACTGGATTTAATTTGGCTTTTTTTACACTGATCAACAGAAAAAGACTTTCCTGTCAAAGTAAAAACAGATCTCTACAAAGTGATCTAAATTAATTACAAATATAAAACACAAAAAAATTGGTTGCATAAGTATTCACCTCTCCCTTTAATATGGCACACCAAATCATCATCTATACAGCCACACACACAAAATGCTGGTGGAACACAGCAGGCCAGGCAGCATCTATAGGGAGAAGCGCTGTCGGCGTTTCGGGCCGAGACCCTTCGTCAGGACTAACCGAAAGGAAAGATAGTATGAGATTTGAAAGTAGTGGGGGGAGGGGGAAATGCAAAATGATAGGAGAAGACCAGATGGGGTGGGATGAAGCTAAGAGCTGGAAAGGTGATTGGCGAAAGTGATACAGAGCTGGAGAAGGGAAAGGATCATGGGACGGGAGGCCTCAGGAGAAAGAAAGGAGTGGGGGGAGCACCAGAGGGAGATGGAGAACAGGCAAACAACTAAATACGTCAGGGATGGGGTAAGAAGTGGAGAAGGGGCATTAACGGAAGTTAGAGAAGTCAATGTTCATGCCATCGGGTTGAAGGCTACCCAGCCAGTATATAAGGTGTTGTTCCTCCAACCTGAGTTTGGATTCATTTTGACAGTAGAGGAGGCCACGGGTAGACATATCAGAATGGGAATGGGACGTGGAATTAAAATGTGTGGCCACTGGGAGATCCGGCTTTCTCTGGCAGACCAAGCGTAGGTGTTCAGCGAAACAGTCTCCCAGTCTGCGTCGGGTCTCACCAATATATAAAAGGCCACATCAGGAGCACCGGACGCAGTATACCACACCAGCCAACTCACTGGTGAAGTGTTGCCTCACCTGGAAGTACTGTCTGGGGCCCTGAATGGTGGTGAGGGAGGAAGTGTAAGGGCAGGTGTAGCACTTGCTCCGCTTACAAGGATAAGTGCCAGGAGGGAGATCGGTGGGAAGGGATGGGGGGGATGAGTGGACAAGGGAGTCGCATAGGGAGCGATCCCTGCGAAAAGCAGAAAGGTGGGGAGGGGAAAATGTGTTTGGTAGTGGGATCCCATTGGAGGTGGCGGAAGTTACGGAGAATTCCAACATATAATTTCGCATTTCCCTCTCCCCCCCCCCACTACTTTCAAATCTCTTACTATCTTTCCTTTCGGTTAGTCCGGACAAAGGGTCTCAGCCCGAAACGTCGACAGCACTTCTCCCTATAGATGCTGCCTGGCCTGCTGTGTTCCACCAGCATTTTGTGTGTGTTGTTTTTTGAATTTCCAGCATCTGCAGATTTCCTCGTGTTTGATCTATACAGCCAATTGGTTTTAGAATTCACATAGTTAAATGAAGAGCTGTTTTTAGAGATCTGTGTCTGGAAGGTCTCATTGCTGGTGAGTCAGTATCCTGACAAAAACTACACCATGAAGACAAAAGAACACTCAAGTAACTCCATGAAAAAGGTTATTGAAAGGCACAAGTCAGGAAATGGAGACAAGAACATTTCCAAGTCACTGAATATCCCTTGGAGTATAGTTTAGTCAATCTTTAAGGAATGGAAAGAATATGGCACAGCTGTAAATTTGCCTAGTGCAAGCTATCCTCAGAAACTGAGTGACTGTGCAAGAAGAGGACTAGTGAGGGAGGCCACCAAGAGACCTGTGACGACTCTGGGGGAGTTACAAGCTTCAGTGGCTGAGACGAGAGAGACTGTGCATGCAACAACTGTTTCCCGGGTGCTTCACCAGTTGCAGCTTTAAGCAAGAGTGGCAGAAGGCATGTGAACTCAGCTGGAAGAAGGTTTTATGATGTGGTGAAGCCAAAATAGAGCATTTTGGCCATCAAGCTAAATGCTGTCTTTGGTGTTAGCCAAGCACTGCACATCATCCCTACCGTGAAGCAAGGTGGCGGCTGCATCATGCTATCGGGATGCTTCACCACAGCAGGCCCTGGAAAGCTTGTGGATATAAAGGGTAAAGTGAATGCAGCAAAATGCAGGAAAATCCTGATGCAGTCTGCAAGAGAACTGCAAC
Organism: Hemitrygon akajei; assembly: GCF_048418815.1. Lineage (NCBI taxonomy): Eukaryota > Metazoa > Chordata > Chondrichthyes > Myliobatiformes > Dasyatidae > Hemitrygon > Hemitrygon akajei. The sequence continues at coordinate 50,708,021 of NC_133129.1, forward strand.
TGGGAGAAGATTTGTTTCCCAGCAAGACAATGGCCTCAAGCATAAAGCCAAAACTATACAGGAATGACTTAAAATAGCAAAGTTAATGTCCTTCAGTGACCATGTCAAAGTCCAGACCTCAATCCAATTGAGAATTTTTGGCTGGACTTGAAAGGGCTGTTCATTCACAATCCCCATGCAATCTGACAGAGATTAAGCAGTTTTGCAAAGAAGAATGAGGAAAAATTGTAGTGACCAGATGTGCAAACTGATAGAGACCTATCCACACAGACTGAAGACTTTAATTGCTGCCAAAGGTGCATCTACTAAAAAGCAAACACGAGGAAATCTGCAGATGCTGGAAATTCAAACAACACACACAAAATGCTGGTGGAACACAGCAGGCCAGTCAGCATCTATAATGAGAAGCACTGTCGACATTCTCGGCCCGAAACATCGACAGTGCTTCTCGTTATAGATGCTGCCTGGCCTGCTGTGTTTCACCAGCATTTTGTGTGTGTTGTTTGCAGCTACTAAATAATGACTTCGTGGGCAGGGGAGAAGCGAATACTTATGCAATCAACTATTTTGTGTTTTATTTTTGTAATTAATTTAGGTCATTTTGTAGTGATTTGCTTGGACACAAATGAGTCATTTTCTGTTGATCATTGTCAAAAAAGTCAAATTAAATCCACTGTGATTCAATGTTGTAAAACAATAAAACATGAAAACTTCGAAGGAGGGTGGTGAATACTTTTTAGAGGCATTGCATATGGAAGGTAAAGAAGCCTTTACCTTCCATATATGGATCGTAGAAATAGAAATAAAATATCAGTTTACAATAGACTATACCGCCCTTAATAAGACTATGTTAATGTTGCATTCCATTGTGGTGAGCTCTGCAATAATTCTGATATGTCTTCAGACATTTTTTTTTCAGTTCTGCATATCACTGATGGATTTTGGGGGCTCCTTTTATCATCTGAGTCCCAAAACTGATTTGCCTTCATCATGGGTGGGCAACAATATACATGGACCACACTCGCCCAGGGATTCCATAATAGAACAGCTATTTTTTAAAGCCATGGTGCAGATATTGGAAAAACTCAAACAAGAGCTGGAAATCCAAGCAAACTACACAAAATGCTGAAGGAACTCAGCAGGCCAAGCAGCATCTATGGAAAAGCGTAAATAGTTGACATTTTGAGCCTAGACCCTACAATGGAAAAGCTCAATCAAAGGCCCAACCAGTCAACCATTTTACAATATGTAGATGACCTACTAATTGCTTTGGAAGATGAAGCAGGACATTTCAGAGTGATAGCCAGTGTCTTAGATATAGTACAAAAGCAGGGGTTTAAAATCAGTACACACAAAGCTCAGATAGGAAAGCAAACTGTACAGTATCTAGGCTGAACCATTTCCTAGGGTCGTGTTAGATGACAGACGTTTGGCAATCAGCTTCAGACGAGAAAATTTCACTTATTTCAACATCAATTTTTATTGCAATAATTCCAAAAACAGACCAGGAATCTGAACCCAGGAGAGAACCCACTCAGTCACATACAGACAGAAGAGGTGATTATTATACCCCTGTGTTACAGTCAGGGTGACCCACAAACATACAAGTGAATAACTGTATAACCCAAGCTAAAACATAACAATAAATGAACTTGAACATCCCACCATAACCTCACAAAAGTATTTTAACATGAGAACAATAAATAATACTGGCCACTAGGAATGCTGGGGTAGATTGTCATCAATGCCCCTTCACTCCAGAAACTGTACACTGCCCCTACCTGAGGGATCAGCGGTCCCCAGCAACCCCAGGGTCCGCAATAAAGTCCTAGTGGTGGTTGACACTGCTACCTGGGATACAGTGGGACATCTGTAGCCCCCCATGGGAGACACTGTTTGGTGAGGCAAGTGACAGAGCACCTAGAGTGTTACTTCCTTCCTTTAGCCTCGCTGGGTTGGTGGTGGCCAGGGGGGTGATCGGTGCCAGCATGACTTCATTCCAACAGTCTACCAGCTGCAGGAGATGCCTATGATTGTCTGGAAATGGCCACAGCCAGACCACACATCTGCAGCATGCCCCAGAGCTTTGGTCTCTGCATCCAGGGAGATCTCTGCCCACTCAAGTCACTATCCCATGCTCAGCCATCCCCTCACCCATGCCAGCACAGGATCACTAAGCTGCTCGCTGCACAGCTGCTGGTCAATGGTGGGAGGTCTACCTCACTGCTGACTGCCACCCAAAGTGCCACCACCGCTTGCCTGTGGTTCTGCCATGTTGCATTGAATCACTGAGGGGTGGTGGATGTTGCTGCCCCCACAGGGTCTGCTTTCAGGTGTTTCCTGCCAGAGAGTCACGGACTTCACTGGTGAGGTAGAGCACTGCCTCCCCGCACATCCACACAGCCCCGCTAGCAGGACAGCAGGTCCAGGCCAATGAAACAGGACTCCCGGTTGTCAGCCAGCCACTCCTCGTGCTCCACTGTGCTTTTCCCCACTGCAATGTGCAGCCACCTCTTCCCTCTCAACGTCACACAGTTGTCGGTGATTGTAGGCAGCTGGACCACTGGTTAATTCCATCCAGGAGGGGATGGCTGGCCTGTGCTGGGGAGGACACCCAGATGGATGATGGTGATGATTAACCCCGTGTCCAACAACGCACAGCATCTGATACTGTCCACCATGCAATCCACATAAAAGCCAAACGAAGAGAGGTGATAACAGAGGGATTCTGCTGGTGGTCTCAGGCGGCCCTGTCCGATCAGTGTTTCCTGATGGCAGCACGGGGCTGTGACATGGTGCTAGTGTGGGGCGGTCCAGAACCTAATGGTCTGGCTCTCCACACCGGTAACCGAGATCGTTCCATGGCACACGAAGGAGTCAGCATTTTGCTGGTTAGACCTGTCCCTCAGGCTTCTCCTCATGAGTTTCTTCCTCTGTTTCAGTAACACAGGTCTGAACTTGTGACGTGTGAAGCATTCGCCTTGGGCTTCTGCCCTCTCCTCCTCTGCCAGAACCTCAACCAGCGATGATCGTGATGTCAGGCAAACAAGTTGCCGACAGGGTCTCAATATGATGCCTGCTGTATCTTGCTTTGCTGAATAAAGAAGCTGCTTCATACCTACCAGTACTTTTTCTCCAGTGACTTCAGGTGTTCATCTGATGGGTGAGTCCATATCTAACAAGAGTTAAATGCTATCTACAGACTTAACTGATGCACTAATTAACCTTCTTACTACATAACAAAATTCCTAATTAAATTCCTAGCTAATTCTCTTGTAAGTTGAAGTGCATCATGAAGTAGTGATTTATTTACCTATTCTGTTTATTTGCCTAAATGAATTTAAAATAGGGATTTTATCCTCTTTTATATTTTCATTAAATTATCATAAGCCAGAAGCCAGCCTAGGCTTTATACAGTGGATTGGAATTAGTCACCAGGTCATAGAGTCATACAGCACAGAAACAGGCACTTTGGCACAACTCATTCCTACTGACCACGTGCCTAGTTCTTTATGTCTGCATTTGGCCTAAATACCTTTTCTAACCAAGTACCTGTGGAAATGTTTTATTTGGAAGGTTGCATTTGAAGCTGCTTCAACCACCTCTTTTGGTAGATCAGTCCATGTGCCTAACACCATCTGTGTGCCCTGTAGATCCCCTTTAAATCTTTCCCTCTTCACCTTAAATCTGTACGCTCTGGTTTTAGATTCCATTACCCTTGGAAACAGACTGTCACATCTATCCAATCCATGAGTTAGATCATCTTAGCTCATGATATAGCTACTATCAATGCCATTATTTTCAGTAACAGAGACACCAATGGATTAGTTGGATTGTACTGGGCTAACTGGAGTTGTGGCATTGACTCTGTCTACCCACTCAAGAAATGTTGGCTCTCATTATCCCACTACAACTGATGACTGCATCTGACAAACGACTCTGATGAATGATTGCAGACCTGAAACATTGTCCGCTTTTCTTTCTGCAGTTGACGCCTGACCTGCTGAGTTGCTCCATCACTTCCTGTTTTTATGTCAGATTTCCAGTGTCTTCAATTCTTTTGAACTTTCAGTGCAGGCTGCTGCTGTTCAAGGTGTGAGGGGAAGTAGTGCAGGTATAGTTCCAAGTCAGGAATGCAATCTTGCTAGGATATAGTTAATCCGGACATTGTCCTCTTTACTGGTAAAGATTATCGGTTCAACAACTCCTGTCAAGGACATCTTGTCAAGTTGGTGTGGTACATTTTTAGATATACGCAGTACATTGTACACAGAAAATTTATGGATGAAAGAGAAAAAGGTAGTTCTGTGAATGAATATAAACTCAGGGAACTCAACCTGTGCCATAAGGAAATAAGGAACATGGAGGTAATAGATATTGCAGCCTGGCTATAGGTGTTGTGGAAGGAAGAAGTTTTTAGGGGAATGGATTGCTGCCAGTTACAAATATTGTTAAGGCTCCTAAACATTATTGGATCTTTAGATGGCAGTGTTCCCTATATACCAACTTCCCCTGCCACTTTTAGCAGTACAGGATGTGGATTTGAGAGCTGGTCCTTTGAAATCCTTCCCTCATATTAACTAAATCCAAAACAAGTACATGGAATGACCTGCATATGGTAGAAAACATACAATAAGTTTGAAAAGCATACAGTAAAGTCAACCAGATGATTTATTTTCAGGTGAATCACCCTCAGGACCTTGGGAGATTGAGCAATGAATTGTCTAAAAACTATGTGAAGAAATCACTTTAGTCAGAGGGTGGTAAGTCTGTGGAATTTGTTGCCACGAGCAGCTGTGAAGGCCGTCATTGGGTGCATTTAAAGCAGAGACAAATAGGTTCTTGATCAGCCAAGGCATCAAAGGGTATGGGGAGAAGGGGAGTTGGGATGACTGGAAGAATTGGATCAGCCATGATTGAATGGTGGAGCAGACTCAATGGGTCAAATGGCCTACTTCTGCTCCTGTATCTTGTGGTCTTATATCAAGAAGCATCACAAAGTTCTGAAGTGCTCCAATAGAAGTAAGCACAGTGTTTCTGCTCACCCATTACTCTTGGACTTGTAGAGTCCTCATGAGTGGTTTTCCATTTGTTTCTTTCCTGTCCTTTCTTCTGTCACTTTTTATAGTTTTTGTGACATTGATTATGGATAGCCTTTCTTGGATCATTATCACAGTCTATAGATTTTCCCATGGAAAGATCATTGGAATCTCACACAGAAGGAAAAAAATACATGTAAATATGAAGGGTATAAACATTGTTGAAGGAAGAATAGATTAGTCACTGGTCAAAAAAGTATATGGTTGAAAGCACTAAAATGTTATATAAAACATCAACTCTGTTAAATCCAATTCTACTCTGATAAATTAGTTCTGCTAACTTAAGTGAAATTCCAGATGGTAAATCCCAAAGCCCTGCCCCAACTACTGCTGTCAAAGGGCCTTTTTACAATTTTATATGCCTGATAACACCAGACAACGTCTTTTTTTGGAAGTGTTGCTTCCTTAGTTTTTTATTTGTTAATGATAAACTGCTTGAAGGTGACAGAGATGCAATTTCAGACTACTTGCATTACATAGGAATTTGGAGAAACCAGAAATTAACTTTTATTGAATATAATGTGTTTAATTGCATAATGGTGCTTATGATTTGCAATAGTTTAACTAAGCTAAAAATATTTGTTGATGATTTTTGTTTGTACTCAGTGTCTGAGGCATCTCGCATAAGTCTTCAAAAATAATCAGCCAGCATTGATGGATTCTAGTTGCCCTGATACCATTTCTTCATGACCGCAACGTCCTGGTGAAAACTTTCACCATGCTCATTACTAATAGCGCTAGGATTTGCAGGGAAGAAATCTAAATGGGAATGCAAAAAAGGAATCTTTAGTGACATGATGCACTTCATGGTTTTGTCTGCTTAAAGCATGTTGCCAACCAGCTGCACGTAGTTTTGTGCTCTGTGGTTACCAAGAAAATTGCCATGAATGCCTTCTATGCAATTTTCTGCAGTCCCACTGAAAGTTCTTCGAATTTCCTGTCATCAATGACCTGTTTGATTTGTGCCCCAACAAAAATTCCTTCCTTAATCTTGGCATCCATTACTCTGACTTGAATTATGAGTTGAAATAATGAATATAGGTAATGTTAAAAAATCCTGCATGATAGGGACGTTTCATGGCAATTTTCAAGATCTGCAGTCCAAAATCCATAAGATACAGCCAAAAGTATTCAGGAAGCAGAATCTTTGTTGTCCAGTGTAATTACCGAGTTATAGCTAAAGAGGAGAAGGGGACATGGATTTAGTATAAATGGGGATAGATCCTGAGGGGAACTATTTTTACCCAAAGTGAGGTGAGTATTTGGAATACACTGTTAGAGACAGTGATGAAAGACTGATGCTACTTTTGAGGTGTCTTGATGAACACATGAAGCAGCTGGACATTGAAGGCTACAGGCCAAGTACTGGAAGAAGCATTAATACAAATGAGTGTCTGCTGGCTGATATGAGCACTGTGACTCGAATGACCAGTTTCCATGCTATATGACTCTACAACTCTACTGTTAATCAAGCAGAATTTAAATATACCAAGAAATAAAAATAAACAAATAACATTATTTATCCCATCATTTTAATTGTCAGTGATCCTACTGAAATGAATGTTAATATACGACATAAGTCAATAATGGCTGGAATAAAGCTGAAAGGCTAGATACAAACATACACCTGAACTTAGGATGTTAGATAAATCACTGCACTTCCCATGGAGCCCAGAGTTAGAGTAAAGGCGTTGATGCACCACCAGCTAATTCCATTGCATTCTTTATTTCAGAGTGCTCTCTATTATAGTCTTCAGCAGGAACACATTTATTTTAAGATAAACACCAGAGATTTTGCAGATCCTGGATGTCCAGAGTAACTCATCCAAAATGCTGGAGGAACACAGCAGATCAGGCAGCATCTGTGAGGAGGAATCAACAGATGACATTTTAGACAGAGGCCTCATCATCGGGAACCCAAAACATTGACTGTTTATTCCTCTTCTTAGATATGGTCTGACATGCTGAGTTCTTCCAGCATTTTGTGTGTGTTATCTTAAGATAAAATGGGTCGAGTAGTTGTACTCTGAGGGAATTTTGAGGGCTTTACATGTTACCATTGACCCATGTCATATCCCAACATATCTGAGCTGACTCAATGGATATCTGCTAATGTTTTCAGTAAGCATGACATGACTGTTGGGAAAGCCAGCCGCCTGTAGGGCCTACTACGCAGAAGAATGCTGCTGAAAAGAGTTTCTTAACTAGAGAGATAACCGGTATTTTCCTAAAACTGTGGAGAAGATGGACATTTCAAATGATACTGTGAGGGACAGGAAAATTGTTGAAAAGTAAATCAGTGGTTAATCAAACAGAGAAGAAAAGAAGAAAAACCATGGAGGGACCCAGTAAAGAAAGGGGCTGACATCTCAGAGAGGTACATTCCAGTCAGTGTATCAAGGGAGATACAGAAGGGCAAAACACTAAACACTATTCCTGAAGATTTAGTGAGACCAAGCTCTGATGTATCCATACGGATTGAAAATGTTTATGCTAGATCCATACTTGACACAGGTTCTCCAGTTACTTTGCTTTGTACATCCTTTTATAACCAATATTTGACACATTTACCATTGACACCACTCAATGCCCTTGAGATTTGAAGGCTGAGATGATGGTTATGATGGTTACTATGATGGTTACCCATGATGGTTACTTATCATTGAATCTGAAGTTTTCAGAAGTAGATTTTGGAGTAACAGTGAATATTGACACACCTTAATGTGTCAATATTGGTCTCTCCGGATCTGGTTCAAAAGGTGAGGCTTCCACTCTTGTGGAAACAAATTCTCCCATTGTGGGAAAGCTTGTGGGAGTATGCAAGAAGAGAAATGAAGAGAATTTATTGAAAACCTTGTTCATTCACCTAGTGTTCACAGCTGCTTTTGAGAAGGTGCAAGTTCCTCCTAAGCAGAATGATGAGTAGAAACGAGGAACTGTGTGGTACACCCAGTCTAAACCAGTCCTGTTACATCTTGGAGGAGTAGCTAGAGTGACAGAGGACACCCCTTTCTGAGAGAGGTCTCGCCAGTTAGCACCAGTGGAGGTTGAACATGTTCGGCATTACCTGCTTAAACTGACGGAAGCTAAGTTCAGTCATGGTGTAGGGGTACCTGAGCTTCTGGAAATTATGAGTGATAGATGGATTGGGGGGACATCCTCTAGTGGAAAGGAAAAATCAGAAGGAGTGGCTGAAGATGGAAAAGCTGAAGATGAGATAAGGAAGTTTCAGAGGGTAGGAAACCCCTTATTAGGCTGGCAGAGGATGCAATTGGAAAACAAAGTGTTTTGTCAATTCCCAATGGTGAGATATCTTTCTTCCATTTACAAATGGAATCGGGGGTCCTGAAATCATGACACTCATTTGAAGACCATGTTATTAATAATAGTTTAGAAAGTTCTAAAGTCATGAGGACATGACTATATTTTGGTGGGGGGGATGTAGTGCCCATGTTAAGATTTTTACTGCTATGCTGTGAGTTACTTTATTTTAACAGTTTTCTATAAAAGCAGTGTGTCCTGCTTGTCAGAGTGTTTAGGATTCAGCTAAAGATAAGGAGCCATGTTGTCCAACTTAGGAATGTGGTCGATGCACCATCAATAAGTCTCAAAGACTGGAAGTGAACGATAGGCTTTTATTAGCAGCAAAAAGGGGGCACGACATCTCGGAGACTGAGGGAGGAGCAGTGCCCCAATCGCCTTTATACAGGGGTCTGTGGGAGGAGCCACAGGAGCAGTCAGCAGAGGGGCGTGTCCAGACAGGTATACATAGTTTACCACAGTGGTGTCAGCCAATTGTAACTTTCTGCCCAGTGGAAGAGTTGGGAGAGCTGGGTGGGATCAGATCTGAAAGACAGTTGTCTCTTTAGGGGTCTTTCGGCAGGAGGAGTGGAGTGGGGCACAAGGGAAGATGCTGCAGAATGCCGTTGCAAGGAGAGTCCTTGTTGCAAGAAGTGCTTTGTGCAGATGAATGGATCCAAGGAGGAGTGGCCAATACTCCTGACAGAGCCAGTTGGATCGAGATGGTGTTTGAGGGAAATTCGGACTGTGGCAGGTGCACTCACACAAATTGTTGGTCCAGAGTGTGAGTAAAGCAATACACCACATTTGTGTGGACAGTTAGATTGGTTTAATTGTATTAGCTGTTTGATAAAGTTGAAAATTGGCAAATACTCTTTATAATTTTATGCTGGTGTACAATCTGTCATTTCTGGGCCACTGAAAACTGTGTATGGGCAGTATTTACACAGCATTTGCTCAAGTGAAGTTTCTTTTAAATTGGAACATCCCGACGTTTCTGTTTGGTTGAACCTCAAAGCACACCCACCCTAGGTATGTATTGCTTATGAAAGGCGGCCTTCTCACCACTGAGTCATGTGGCTGTTGGCAGAGTTAGCTAACGAACCAAGTTAGTGTATGAGCCCCAGTGAGAGGGTTACATATCATTAGGGACCTAATAGTATTTAAATTACATTTTTTAAAAAGTCTGTGTGCTGAATGAAGTGAGCCAACTGCTTCTGTTCTGAACTGATATAGTTTGAACATTCTCTGCACGTGCAAATTGATATGGAATTTGCAGCCAGAGTTCCACCAAATATGGATTAATTCAAAAATCTTTTGGATATCTTAATGCTTGAATTATCTTAAATGAATCTTTTCATCATCTTTCACAATTACTTCCTTAACTGGTGTTTTTGCCCAACAGGACACCTTCATGTTATAGTGGTCAAAGCTTCAAACAGTATACTTATGACACAATAATGATGCAAGGCTGAGTCACTGACATGGAAGGGTGTAGAGATCATTTTAGTAATGTCACACAAACAGATGAAAATCATCATACAAACAAACCAACTTATGGGCATGAAGGTGTGTGTTGTTTGAGGAGAGGGAAGTTGACTTCTTCTATGAAGGTGGGGGTTCATACAGAAAGTAATAAGGGTTCAGAACAAGCTTTATCAAGGAAACTGCAGACAAGGTTGATTCTTCTTTACAGTTAGGAACAGACACTTTTGAATAATCACCATGGTGAGTTATGTTCAAATTCCAATGGAGTTAATGGAAACTGTACAAGAGTAACATTGAAAGTTAAAGGGCAGCTTACAAAGGAAAAGCACACAGGGGAAATCTCTGTGACTGATCGCCAGAGTGTCAGAGCTCTACAGGAGTGCATGTAGATTGAAATTACAGGTACTGTTAAAGGATTAAGCTGTGCATTTTTTTTTCAGTATAGAGGTCATACTAGTGCATGATATTTTGCTGTTTTGTTACATCATATTTTCTTTGGTAGTTTCTTGTAATATCTCAGAATCAGAATCAGGTTTATTATCATCGGCATATGATGTGAAATTTGTTAACTTAGCAGCAGCAGTTCAATGCAGTACATAATCTAGCAGAGAAAAAATTTTTAAAAAGTTAAAATGATAGTAATAATAAATAAACAAGTAAATCAGTTATGTATATTGAATAGACTAAAAAAAGTGCAAAAACAGAAATACTATATATCTTTTAAAAAGTGAGGTGGTGTTCAAGGATTCAATGTCCTTTTAGGAATTGGATGGCAGAGGGGAAGAAGCTGTTCCTGAATCTCTGATTGTGTGCATTTTGGCTTCTGTACCTCCTACCTGATAGTGACAGTGAGAAAAGGGCATGCCCTGGGTGCTGGAGGTCCATAATAATGGACACTGCCTTTCTGAGACACTGCTCCCTAAAGATGTCCTGGGTACTTTGTAGGCTAGTACCCAAGATGGAGCTAACTAGATTTACAACCTTCTGCAGCTTCTTTCAGTCCTGTGCCGTAGCCCCTCCACACCAGACAGTGATGCAGTCTGTCAGAATGCTCTCCACGGTACAACTATAGAAGTTTCTGAGTGTATTTGTTGACATGCCAAATCTCATCAAACTCCTAATAAGTTATAGCCACTGTCTTGCCTTCTTTATAACTACATAGATATGTTGGGACCAGGTTAGATTTTCAGAGATCTTGACATGTGGTAACTTGAAGCTGCTCACTCTCTCCACTTCTGGTCCCTCCAGGAGGATTGGTATGTGTTCCTTTGTCTTACCCTTCCTGAATTTCACAATCAGCTCTTCTGTCTTACTGAAGTTGAGTGCCAGGTTGTTGCTGCGACACCACTCCACTAGTTGTCATATCTCACTCCTGTGCGCCCTCTCGTCACCACCTGAGATTCTACCAACAATCATTGTATTGTCAGCAAATTTATAGATGGCATTTGAACTATGCCTAGCCACACAGTTATGTGTATATAAAGAGTAGAGCAGTGGGCTAAGCACACCCCCTGAGGTGCACCAATGTTGATCATCAGCGAGGAGGATATGTTATCACCAATCCGCACAGATTGTGGTCTTCCAATTAGGAAGTTGAGGATCCAATTGCAGAGGGAGGTACAGCGGCCCATGTTCTGCAACTTCTCAATCAGGATTGTGGGAATGATAGTATTAAATGCTGAGCTATAGTCGATGAACAGCATCCTGACATAGGTGTTTATATTGTGTTTATATTATAAACACGTAGGTGTTTATAAAGCTGTGTGGAGAGCCATTGAGATTACGTCTGCCCTTGACCTATTGTGACGATAGGCAAATTGCATTGGGTCCAGGTCCTTGCTGAGGCAAGAGTTCAGTCCGGTCATGACCAACCTCCCAAAGCATTTCATCACCGTCAACGTGAGAGCTACCGGGCGATAGTCATTAAGGGAGCCTGCATTATTCTTCTTAGACACTGGTATAATTGTTGCCTTTTTGAAGCAAGTGTGAACTTCCACCCTTTGCAGTGAGAGGCTGAAAATGTCCTTGAATATTCCCGCTAGTTGGTTGGCACAAGTTTTCAGACCAGGTACTCCATCAGGACTTTCCACCTTGCGAAGGTTCACTCTCTTTAATGACAGCCTAACATCAGCTTCTGAGATGGAGATCATAGGGTTATCAGGTGCAGCAGGGAACTTCACAGTATTAGTTATGTTCTCTCTTTCAAAGTGTGCATAGAAGGCGTTAAGTTCATCTGGTAGTGAAGCATCGCAGCCATTCATGCTATTGGGTTTTGCTTTGTAGGAAGTAATGTCTTGCAGACCCTGCCAAAGTTGCCGTGTATCTGATGTCACCTCCAACCTCATTCAAAATTGTTTCTTCGCCTTTCAAATAGCCCTCCGCAGATCATACCTGGTTTTCTGATATAGGCCTGGGTTGTCTGACGTGAATGCCACTGATCTAGCCTTCAACAGATGACATAACTCCTGGTTCAACCATGGCTTTTGGTTTGGGAATGTACAGTAATATCTTACATTATTTGAGTTTCTGTAACATAGAGTTACATTTATAATACTTACCCAGTCTTAAACTTTGAGAAGAGTAATCGATTCCAATGTTGCATGTGTCCCAATCAGCTGTATCCTACCTGAATGAGTTCACGTCAAATTTATCTCTCCACAGATGCTGAATGATTTGCTGAGCATTATGTTATTCTCCTTCTTTATTTCAGGAGTTCAATATGCCAAATATTTTGCTTTCATACTTTAACATTTAACTTACAGTGTTTTTAAATGTTTAACTTTGAAATATATTAGGAGGAACCTGTTGAGTTGCTTAATACAGCTGAAAATACTTGAGAATAAAATGGATTTTAATTCAACTTCTGTAAATAAATCTAATATGAATAACAGTAAATAACTCAAGCAAAGCTGTTTTCCGGCTATACTAGGTTACAACAACCAGTTCTTTATTATATGTTCCAAATAAAATGTATTTCAAAACCCTTCAAAGTGTAACTATTATTGTTCTGACATTTGAAACTTCCTGCCTAATTTCTAAAACCTCCTTAAAGATCTGCAAGCAGGTGCAATTAATACAAACCTCCAGGGATGATTAATTCACCCTGGAGTGGTGCTGCATTTTATTGTAGTTTTACTTCTATTTCAATGGTTTTTAAACTAGTTATTTTTATGAATAATGGGGAATCAACTAAGCTACAAATTTGTCGTGTTTTTTGTATGTTATACCGACATTGAATGAGTAACACTGGACAAATTACCATAACCAAGTGGAAAAACAAGCTCTTGAGGAAAGAGGACAAAAATATTTGGGACTATACTTTCTATAGCATGAATTGTTCGGGCAAAGAGAATGACTGAAATGAGGAAAATTGGATCATTACTTCAAACAAAAGTATACAATCAAGAAAACAAACAGGAGAATGTGACTACTTTTAGATGTTTAGAATAATGGATTTAATGTCCCTTTCCACCATTACACAATTCTTACATCTTTGATCATCTGTGGATCAAAGAAACTGCCTACATTCTCACAACTTGTCTTTCTTGGGCATAGTGTATATCCCCAGGATATTTCAGTTTATTGAATAGACACACTTACAACAAAACAATGAATCCTCTGACTGATTTCAATATCGATTTCATTACTATAGATGGAATTCTTTGATGTTTCATGGGAATAAAGGAAAGTATGCAGATAGCTGAAATGCAAAAAGTGCAATATTAATGCTCCTGACCTACCTTTAACCAAAATAGCAAATGCTCTATTTGTTCCGACAATTTCTGAATGTTTTAGTTGAACTGCAGTATTTGTGAAATTAGTTTGCAATTATTTACATTCCATTTTAAAGAAAGATATCAATTTCAATAACCTGGCTTATCATACTTTGGGCTTGCCTTGTGAAATGTATCATTGACTTCATTTTCTGTCAATAGTCAGGTTATAAGTTCTGTACTCTACCCAATACATGCATTTGTAAAACATAATAAAAATACAAAATGTAGTAACCTGCTCTTTAAGGCAGATTGCTCTTGACAGCTTATTTCAGTCTGAGTTCAATTTCCCATGTTTTGCAATGTGCCATAGCTTGCTGAAACATGTTCATCTATAAAGATTGAATGTAAATACCACAACCCAGTAGGCTTTAGTAGAAAATCAAAATAATCCATTTGAATTATTGAATTACTTTTAGCATTATTTCAAAGTCAAAGCCATGGTGAAAACTGAACATATTACGCTATTTACAGATGGATGGATGTGTTAATAGTACTGATGCAAGTCTGAGAGTCAATTATGTTTAAAATTTACAGGTTTGCACTTTCCATCTATTTTTGATTGTGAATTAAATATTTATTACCAATCTTTATCAGTGTTCGGTAAAATTAGTTAATATATCATCTTTTTACAAAACTAGTCTTACATACTGTTAAGTTTCCACTTCTTTTGGTATCTCTAAGCACAGCTAAATTATAGAGCAGCAAAGTCCACAGGCTGTTGTGATATATTTCCTTGCTGAGTCAGCAAGCTCCACAGTGAAACAGTTCTGTGATTTGAAATCAGCTTACTCTGCTTTTAGGGGAATCTATATGTGGGACACCTGCCATTTATTAGAACAGTGATAAAGCCTGACCTTAATTCAGCTTCTTTTCAAAAGATGGTGCATTTCATACTGCAGCAACACACACAAAATGCTGGGGGAGCTCAGGAGTCCAGGCAGCATCCATGGAAAAGAGTAAACAGTCAACGTTTCGGGCTGAGAGCCTTCAGCGGGACTGGAAAGGAAGAGGAAAAATCAGAGTAAGAAGATGGGGGTAAGGGGATAAAGAATTACAAGGTGGCATGTAATAAGTGAAACCAGAAGAGGGCTGGGGGTGAAGTAAAGAGCTGGGAAGTTGATTGGTGAAAGAAATAAAGCACTGGAGAAGGGGGAATCTGATAGGAGGGGACCTTTGCTGCAGATTCAAGCTTCTGCAGACACACGCATCTCCAGATTGTAAAAGGAGCTCAAAATTAACCATTCTTTCTATCATTGGGTTCTTCCTTATTTATTTCAATAGAACACTGACACAATGGTAAATCAGTGTGAGATAATTTGGCACCCCTCAGTGTACAGTAGGACCAGACATGCTTTTTATTTTATTACTGCTCAAAAATATTCTAAGAGTTGAGTCTTTAAAAATAAAACATAAAATGCTTGAAATGCATAGCAAGTTGGTAGCATTTGATGTTAATGACATATGACGTGCAACATGGACTTTTTCTCTCCTTCCTTATTTCAATCTCTCTATTTCTGTCTCTCTCTCACTCTCCCACCTGACCTGCTGAGCATTTTCAGCAAGTTTTTTTTGTTGGCCATTGTTACTTTTATCCATCAGATATGGACTGCGGCTTTTTTAGCCAACCTTACATAACACTAAGGCAAAACTACAATGACAAACAATTACAAAATACAGTGGTGTCTGATCTTCCTTTCTGGGAGAAAAAATTGACAGGCTCCCAGAAATGAGTGCAAGGCTAGCTCACGCTCATACCTCCTGAAGCAGGCAGATGGATACAACCTGGGTCATTGTGGACTAATAATGGGATGAACCAAGCTGACTGACGACTTGTGAATCATCAGCCATCTGCTGTATATGACTCCGTTCACCTCCAACTTCCACTCAAATGTTGTGTGGAATATGGAACTGCTTGCACCTTATGTTACATTTGAATTCTTGTGTGGCATCACCTCATTAGAGCCAATCCAACTTACATAACTGCTGCAAGAAAACTGAGTGTTGATGTGAATTGGTATATAATTCATATGTACCGAGGTAGAGTGAAAACCTCTGTTTTGCATGCTATCCATACAGATAACTTTCATCAGATCAATCCATCGAGTTAGTACAAGGGAAAAGCAATAACATTATACAGAATATAGTGCTACAGTTACCGAGGAAGTCCAGTGCAGGCAGACTATAAAGGTCAAGGTTCGTGATGGGGGCAGGGTCATGATGAGGGTGGGAGGAGTCTTTAATTATGTTAGCTGCGAGAGGTACAGGGAGAGTCCATTGAGAGGGGGCTGGTTTTTGTGATGTGCAGAGCTATATCCACAATGCTCTGCAGTTTCTTATGGTTTCATGCAGTGCACTGAAAGTATTTGACTTTCAACAAAATTTCTTGATGTATAATTTTCATGCAATGTCACATTGGTAGACTGCACTTAAGTACCATGTAATTTTCTGGTCACTATACCACAGGGAGAGTGTGGCAGGAGAGATTCACTGGAATGTTGTTTTGAGTGGAGGGCTGCTGTTGTAAGGAAAGATGACATAGGCTGGTTTATTCAAACATGATTCTAGAACACTGAAGGTTGAACTTAAAGAGGCTTAGAAAAAGATGAGAGCCATTGACAGGATAGAGAGTTTGTGTCTTTTCTCCCCCACCAGAGTCCAGCATTAGAGGATACAAGTTTAAGGTAAGTAAGGAGAAATGTAAATGAGGTCTGAGTGAGATACTGCATTTGTCACACAGTGGTTGGTTGTTACCTGGAAAAAGCTACCAGAGGAGGTGACTGACGCAAGTACGACTGCAAATATTTAAAAGGCATTGGACAAGTACTTAAAAAAGAAAAGTGTAATAGGTGTCTAGTGTAGGCATGGATGGATATTATGGTTTGTATGGACAAAATGGATTGTAAAGGCCTGATTCTGTGCTATATGATCCCATAAAACAGCAGTATTTGTGAGCTTCTGTGATTTGTTTCAGAACACTACATAATAATTCCACCAAAGCCTCTTTCACTGATTTATGAAGTTCTACATCCATTGAAATATTCAAGCTCACAAGTAGTATGTGGAAATACCATCTCCTTAGATGCACAAAAAGACAAATTTATCTGGTATCATGGATTGTGATTTATGGAGGTGATCATCTTCTAGATGTATTTTAAATCTTATTATCAGAAGTTAACTAAGCAAAACTGTTGCCTCTCAGTACACAGTAAACAAGCCTTACTTGGCAAAAGTATTATAACATTGGAACTGAATTGGGTTAAATATCCCACTTCCTTCCATGTCCAATAGGAGTTAGCAATAGAATAGCCACTCCTAACAACAGAGGAGAAAGAGCAGAGGACAATGAGCTGTGAGATACTCTGGCAAACTCTACTGGTCTTTCACCAATAATAACATTGCACTAGCATCAGCTTTTACGTTTTGAAACAGGCAGATGAGCGTATTAGGGAAATTGAGGCCCAGGATCGGTATTGGGACCTTGTTGGGACCAGTGTTGTGATTGGTGTTCTTTTCATGTTATATGCCAGAGATTTGGATGGCAGAATTGATGGGTTTGTGGACAATACAAAGATAGGTTGAGGAGCAGATAGTTTTGAGGAAACAATGTGTCTGCAGAAGGATGTGGACAGATCAGAAAATGTGCAAAGTTGTAGATGGAATACAGTCCAGGAAGGTGCATGGTCATGCACTTTGTTAGAAGGAATTAATGTGTAAATTATTTTCTGAATGGAGAGAAAGATTAGAAATCAGGGGTGCAAAAGGAGTTAGGAGTCTTTGTGCAGGATTCCCTAAAGGTTAACTTGCAGGTTGAGTGGATAGTAAGCAAGGAAAGTGAAATGTTAACATTCATTTCAATGGGCATGGTGTGCTGGCTCTGGAATATGTGGTGACAATTATTCCTGCCCACTGCAAATCCTGAGGCTGCGCTGGCTGTTAACACAAATGGCACATTTCCCTTTGTGTTTCAATGTCCATCTGAGAAATATCTGAATCTGAATCATTTAAAAATCATTTTGAGCTCATAAGTACTGGCTCTAGCTCCCTTGCCCTTGAAGGTCCGGTTCCCAAGCCCTCACTGACATCCTCAATAGTTCCAGAACACTAACATTTCTGTTTTCCTGTCTAAGCCATGCAACCTCCAGAAAACAAGTAGATTCTCTGCTTTACTGTGCTACAAGTCTCCAGTAAATTTGCTTAAACATTTGAAAAAAAACACAGAATACCAGTGGTCCGATGTTACTTACTTCTCACCATCCCATGGGACTCATTATATTTGTTAGTCCCTTCTATAGCAGATACTATACCACAGTCATTAGCCATAGCTGCACTGGTAATCCTTAATCACCAATCAGCCATACTCAGATGTGTCTTGAGCCATCAGGCTGATATGATGGATTGTTGCATGATAACGGCATCATTACTGGTTCCAACCAGCACGGTGACAGCTCCTGGTCAGGTGAATGGCGTTTCATTCAATATCCCATTAGTGAAATTGAGGCAGTTGTCAAACAGGACTTTTCTAGGCTACAGAGGTATCATCAGCTATTCCCAGACCTGTGCGCACCTTGCCATTCTAAAGAATTGACTGCATATTTTCTTTGTTTTGCAGGTTTTATTGAGAAGATAATGAATTGCAAGGGTCACTTAAATAAAACATCATTTGGGTTTATGCTGCTGAAAGCTGCTATCTAATGAACATGACAATAATAACCAATTCCAAGAATTTCTAACAGCAAAAATATGGAGTGAAGGTTGTGGTCATTTCCCTGCTGCCTCTGTGACTAATTCTTGTGACTAATAGGTACACAAAAAGCAGAGCAATAATTATTTCCAATAATCTCCTACAGGTAGAACAGCTCACAGATAGATAATTCCAGTGCTTTCATGGTCATTAAGCCCTATGATGTGAATGTTCACTTTTTTCAGATCTACCCCAACAAGTTAAGCTTCATCCATTTCCATGGGCATAAAGAAGAGAATTCTACTTGAAAAACCTATTCATCAACTCCAGTAGCTAATGACCTGG
This sequence comes from Hemitrygon akajei, assembly GCF_048418815.1. NCBI lineage: Eukaryota > Metazoa > Chordata > Chondrichthyes > Myliobatiformes > Dasyatidae > Hemitrygon > Hemitrygon akajei. The sequence continues at coordinate 50,726,710 of NC_133129.1, forward strand.
TTTAGCAGAGAAGGGTTGCTGCTCACGTTCACCTCCCAGATTTCCCAATACCAGTCTTTCTATCCAAAAGAGTAATCTTTCTGGCTGAGAAGGTCCTGGCCTCAGTATAGCATATAGTGACTGAGCAGGCCACTTGGCCCCTCAAGGCTGTCCCACCTTCAGAGAAGGTAAATGAAGTCTGGGATTATGGTTGATCTACCCCAGACTTAACTTCTTTCTTTGTGTAGTACCTTATCATCCTCAGTTCCCTGATCTTTCAAAAAAATTATCTACCATCACTTTAAGTACAACCAAAGATCTACACCTCACAAATTTCAGTTGAATTTAGATGAGTGAAAAGTGATCTTATCATAACATGCAAACTTCCAGGGAGGCTTGACAGGGCAGATGTGCAAAATCTTTTTCATTCTGGGCCAGAATGAAAGTTGACCCATTTAAGATGGAGGTGAAAAGGAATTTCTTCTTTATTTGGCTTAAATCCTTGAAATTCTGTGCGCTGTGAAGGTTTAGTCAAGGAGAATGACTGAGATAGATATTTGTTCTATTGGTGAGTTAGATATTATGAGAACAGGCAGGAATATGGAACTAAAGCCAAACTCCAATTAGCCACAACCTTGCTGAATGGTGGACTAGGCATCTAATATCATACATCCTTCTTTATCTTGTTCTTATTACTGCATGTCAGAGAACTGTGTAAAAAAACGGGGACTGGGTCCTACTCCAGCAGTGTCTTTTCACCTTGCTTCTCTTCCCTGAGTTCTTTGGGTTGTTCTGTTTGATAGATCCTATCCTTATTGTCACCATCACAAGTGACTCAAAGGGTCCCTATCAACAGACTATCTATGACTATTGACAGTGTGGTAAGTGTGTTGCCTGTGAAGAGTTTTCACCTATCCAAGGTTTATGTTTCAACACAAATTAATGCAACTCTAACAAGAAAGTGTGTTCTAGACAATGCAGCAAATCCAGTTGCCTTGATTTACTACTGCTTGATAGCCAACAAGCAAATTTGCAAGCAATTAAAAATTTCCTTAAATTTCCTTAGATGATCCATGTTAGTATATTTCATTAACAGTGGTTAACATTTCACCAAGTGAGTGAGGTCTTCTGCTTTCAAAATTTTCAGTCAGGTCTATAGGTACTGTTACGTACCCCATAACTGGGTCACTTACCAGCAAAGATAGAGAGGTCCGTTGAAGTCTGATGGTACTATTTTTAACAGTATTTATTGATAAAAAATACACAAAATAAGGTCAATGCAAACATGCAGATAATATATGTCGTCAATACTAAATCTAAAAGCGCGGGTATAATAATAATCAATAAGAAATAGCTCTATCGTTGTCTAGGGGATAATGTATCGTCCGATGGAAATATAAAAGTCACTCAGTTCATTCAAGCTGCAGCTTTTGGGTTGGAGAGAAAGACGGGTTTAAAACTTGCCCATTCCTTTTATGATGTCAATCCTTCGAGAGTCGTCGGGAGTTGGTTTCCCCGTTGTTAGCTAAAAACCTTTCAGCCGTGGAAAAGGGCCCACCGATTCCAGGGCAAATGGAACCGGACGCACGTGGACTTTCCCTTGGTTTCTTGCTATTACGGGATTGCTGGCGTTTCTTCTGGTGCGTCTGAGGGGCTGTTCCCCAGGCCCTCTTTTTATCCTGACTCACAGGGTCTCAGATGTCAATCAGGTTGGGATGATGCAATCCCTCCACCAACCTCCCCCTCGTTTCATTGCCTGGGGCGTCGATGCATCGTACAGAATGCAATACACAAGTACGTCTCCAAGAGACAATAGCCGGCATCAATGGGTCTGCCTCTCAGGGGCCAAGACACATTCCAATGACTTGTGGATTCTGCATGTCTTTCTCTCATTTCCTGGGTCTCCAGAATGGACTCAATAGTGATCTTGCAATTCTCACAAAGGAGGGGGCTACCCCACACCCTTCGGCCCCTCCGAGCTGTGGTACATTCATAACAGTACCAAGTGCAGCTCCTGTTGTGCAGTGTACTGTTGACTTCCAATCAGGACTGCACAAAGAACATCATCAGTTTTCCCATTCTATAAAATTCCACAATTTACACACAATGTGTGTGGAATCACCTTCTACATTTGCCAGGTATCACAATTTATAATAACAATATCACAGTCACTCAGAACACTAAGTAGAAAAGAACTCTAATACCTTAGTTGTAGCATCCTGATTAGAAGTTATCTTCCAATACCTTAGTTCCATATTGAAGCCCAATATTGAGTTCCCCAATCATGACCTACTCGGTCCATTCCAACTTGAACTCCTTTCCCAAACCACAATGCAATATAGTTGTTTGTATCAAACACCACTCTCATGGTCCAAATCCCTTCTCCCTTCTCACTCACAAAAAAAAATTACCAGGATGTGAGAGTCAGCATTATAGGGAGAAGTTGGACAGGCTAGGACTTCATTCCTTGGATAAAAGATGAGGACAACAGAGTGTTGAACGTATACAGGAAAATATGATATAACGAGGTGAATGCACCCATTCTTTTACCCAGGGAAAGAGAACCAAAATGTGGAGGATGTTGGTTTTGAGAGAAAGGAAAAAGATTTTAAATGGACCTGAGGGAAAACTTCTTCAGGCTGCAAATTGTGTGCATATGAGAAAAAAAACAACCAGATAAAACAGTTGAAGAAGGTACAGTAATGCCATTTAAGGGACATTTAGATAATTATTTGGTTATGAATGGTTTTAAGTGATATCAGCTGAATACAGGCAAATGGGACTACCTTAGGAAGGTGTTGTAGTCAGCAAGGACCAGTTGGGCTGAAAGGCCTGTTTCTGTGCTGTACTACTCTATGACTCTATGTTAAGATCTCAGACTGCCTTGACACTTGACAAAGTGTGAGGTTATCCACTTTGGGAGTAAGAACAGGAAGGCAGATTATTATCTGAACGGTGTAGAGTTGGGTAAGGGAGAAATACAAAGAGATCTAGGAGTCCTTGTTCATCAGTCACTGAAGGTGAATGAGCAAGTGCAGCAGGCAGTGAAGAAGGCTAATGGAATGTTGGCCTTTATTACAAAGGGAATTGAGTACAAGAGCAAGGAAATCCTCTTGCATTTGTACAGAGCCCTGGTGAGACCACACCTGGAGTTCTGTGTACAGTTTTGGTCTCCAGGGTTAAGGAAGGACATCCTGGCTGTAGAGGAAGTGCAGCGTAGATTCACGAGGTTAATTCCTGGGATGTCTGGACTGTCTTACGCAGAGAGGTTAGAGAGACTGAGCTTGTACACGCTGGAATTAAGGAGATTGAGAGGGGATCTGATTGAAACATATAAGATTATTAAAGGATTGGACAAGATAGAGGCAGGAAATATGTTTCAGATGCTGGGAGAGTCCAGTACCAGAGGGCATGGTTTGAGAATAAGGGGTAGGTCATTTAGGACAGAGTTAAGGAAAAACTTCTTCTCCCAGAGAGTTGTGGGGGTCTGGAATGCACAGCCTCGGAAGGTAGTGGAGGCCAATTCTCTGGATGCTTTCAAGAAGGAGCTTGATAGGTATCTTATGGATAGGGGAATCAAGGGATATGGGGACAAGGCAGGAACCGGGTATTGATAGTAATTGATCAGCCATGATCTCAAAATGGCGGTGCAGGCTCAAAGGGCCGAATGGTCTACTTCTGCACCTATTGTCTATTGTCTATATATAGATAAAGAAACAATGTTTTGAAGTGAGCTCGCTTGAGTTGAATGCCAAACAGCTCTAACAAGCAACTATTGCTTCCTTTCTTTCAGTCAGTTTGTCACTGATAATCAGGCAATAGTTATGCAATACAAAATGAGCCAATCTACCAAACTGCTCTGTTTCTGTTCTATTAAACACCCTCTCACACAAGCTGCATCTGACCATTTGGTCAGTTTCTTCAGGCTCTGTCAGCTGTTTTCAATACATTGCTCTGCTCCCAAGTGTTTTGTTGGTTGAAGTAAATGTTGTGGCACATTAAAATGATGTTAGTGGCATGGATGAATCATTAAAACCTAATTCATGTCTTCTGTTACTAATGGTTCTTTAATGACCATTGTTGGGAAATCTACACTTCATGCAAAGAATTGTTTGGTTGGGGAACCACTTGCAGAAATGTAGCAGGAGATGCAAGAGACGACTGAAGATTATGGGTCAGTCAGCACTTGTAGAGGCAGAGGTCAATGTTTTAGGTGTAGACCCTGCATCACGTGGAAAAATAGCTTGGTGACACAAGCAGCGAGGAAAATGCTGGAGGAACTCAAAAGGTCAGGCAGTGTCTATGGAGGGAATAGACAGATTATGTTTAGGGTCAAGACCTTTCAGTGAGACATACTGAAAGTCACAATGATTGAAAAATAAGGAAGATAGCCCAGATAAAAAGATGAAGCGAGGGTGATGAGCAGGAGCTGAAGAATGATAAATAGATCCTGGTGAGAGGGAATTGATAAATAGATGGGGGAGTGGAGAGTGGGGATAATAGAAAAGCTGAGTGCTGATTGTTGGAAGTGACAAAGGACTGAAGAAGATGTAATCTGATAGGAGAGGACTGTAGACCATGGAATAAAGGGAAGGAGATGGGGAGCAGAGCCAGATGGAGGAATGTGTGGGTGATGGGCAGATCAAAAGCATGGGGATAGGGAAAAAGAAGGGGCGATAGGGCCTGTGGGATAAGGGACATCATAAAGGGGGTATAGAGCAGAGTGTTTATCACAAGTTAGAGAATTTGATGTTTGTGAGTCATTGAAAAACATATGAGGCAGAATGAGATGTTTTATCTATAATCTGCATCCAGCCTCAACTTGACAGTAGAAGAGGTTATGAACAGACATGCCAGTGTTGGGATGGGAAGAGGAATTAAAATAGGTAGTTATGGATGGACTGAAGGTGCTCAACTTTTGGGGTGTTGCTTTGTTAAGCAGTTTTGCTCTGTCCACTGTAACAGCCAAGATCATCCCGTGCCCAGCCATTTTAATTCCACTTCCTGTTCCCACAGTGACACATCTGTCCACAGGCTCTCTTACTGCTAAACTGAGGCTAGATGCAGATTACAGGAACATCACCTGATATTTTGCCTTCGTAGTCTCCAACCTGATGAACTAAACATCGATTTCTCTAACTTCCAGTAATCACTTCCCTCTGTCCCTTTTTGATTTCCCAGTCCTCACCATCCTCATCAGCCTTTTCTTTCCCCTTGCCCACCCTCTCAATCGGCCCATTACCCATAGATCCCTGCCTCCAATGCCAATCCTCACTTCTTTCCTTTAATCCATGGTCCACTGTCCTCTTCTATCAGAATGCATGTTCTTCAACTCTTTGTCTCTTCTATTACCTCCCAGCTTCTTACATAATTTGCACTCTCCCCCTCACCTAGATTCACCTATCACCCTCCAGCTCTTGCTTCACCCTCTCCTCAGGCTTTTATACTGGCTATCACCCTGATTCAATTTCCGATCCAGATAAAGTCTCAACTTGAAATGTCTATCATCCATTTTCCTCCTTAGATGTTGCCTACCATTGAATCACTCCAACTTTTTGTATGTTGCTGTAAATGTCTAGCGTCTTTTGTCTTCCTTGTGGCTCCACTTTGCTGATATATATATTACAATCTGCGACTATAAGCTGGGTCTCAGCAATAAAAGTTGACCTTGAAGTGCATGAGATCTTGCAATGAGTTTTACTGGAGAGAAGACATCCAGGTTCAATAGAACTTTCTAAAATTATGGGAAGTTTGGACAGTTGGAAAATAAAATCATCTCTTCTCAGCAGAAGGATCACAAAGGTCTTCTGATTTGGAAATGATTTTATTACAGTCGAGAAAGTTTTTTGAAAAAATATTTTAAATTTTATTTCCTGTCAGTCAACTTATGTACAGACACTCTTGCATCTAGTGTTATTTTAGGGGCACGTCATCAATCTAAGTGAATAAGTTATCTTATGTGCTTATATTTATTGTGTTTATTATTATTATTATTATTATTATTATTATTATTATTATTATTATTATTGTTATTATTTTGGTGTTTCTTTATCTTTTGTGTTTTTTTATGCTGCATCGTATCTGGAGTAGCAACTATTTCATTTTCTTTTACACTATTGTACAGGAAATTACATTAAACAATGTTGATCTTGATATCTTTATATGAATTAGTTCAGTTACCAGGCTCAAGGACAGCTTCTATCCCGCTGTTATAAGACTCCTGAAGGGGTCCCTTGTACAATAAATGTGAACTCTCAGTCTATCTTGTGGCCCTTGCACTCAATCTGTTTACCTGCACTGCATTTCCTCTATAACTAACATTATATACCGTGTTTGATTTATTTTTCCTTTTATACTACATGGATGTATCTATGTATTGAATGATCTGGCTGGATGACATGCAGATAAAGTCTTTCACTGTATCTCATTACATAAAAAAATAATAAACCGATTACCTATTAAGGATGACAGACTGGCGATTACGCTGAATGGAAAATCAAAGACACAATGTAGTCCAATTCAACAATGTTATAATTTTAAGTACTTTCTCAGCAGTTTAAGAAGATTAGCTAGACTCTATGGAGGTATTAAGGGAGTTAATAAATACTATTGCAATTTTCACTCTTTCCTCACAATATATAATTAGTTGTTACACAAAACCATAAGATACAGGAGCAGAATCAGGCCATCTGGCCCATCCACTCTACTCTGCCTCTTCATCGTGGCTGATCCAATTTTCCACTCACACCCAGTCTCCTGCCTTCTCTCCATATTCCTTCAAGTCCTGACCAATCAGGGATCTATCGACCTCTGCCTTAAATACGCATGAAGACTTAACCTCCACAGTGTGGCAAAGAATTCCACAGATTCACCATTCTCTGGCTGAAAAGATGTTCCTCTATTCTGAGGCTTTAGACTCTCCCAGCATTGAAAACATCCTCTCCACATCCACTCAATCAAAGCCTTTCACCATTCAATAGGTTTCAATGAGATCACCACTCATTCTTTGAATTCCAGCAAGTACAGGCCCAGAGCCATCAAACACTTTTCATATGACAATCCATTCAATCCCAAAATCATTTAATTATTTTCATGAACCTACTTTGAACCCTCTCCAGTTTCAGCACCTCCTTTTCAAGATAAAGGGCCCCAAGCTGCTTACAATAGTGGTCAAAGGTTACAAGAGGATATAGACAGGCTGCAGAGTTGGGCAGAAAAATGGCAGATGGAGTTCAGTCCAGACAAGTGTGAGGTGATGCATTTTGGAAGGACAAACCAGAAGACAGAGTACAGGATTAATGGTCAGTTACTTAAGAGTGTGGATGAACTAAGGGGCCTTGGGGTTCAATCCATACATCCCTCAAGGTCACTGCACAGGTTGATAGGGTAGTTGAGAAGGCCTATGAGATGCTAGGCTTCATTAACAGGGGGATTGAGTTCAAGAGTAGAGAGGTCATGTTGCAACTCTATAAATCTCTGGTGAGACTGCACATAGAGTATTGTGTTCAATTCTGGTCACCTCATTATAGGAAGGATGTGGAAGCTATGGAGAGGGTGCAGAGGAGATTTACTAGGATGTTGCCTGGTTCGGAGAACAAGTCATATGAAGCAAGGTTAGCAGAGCTGGGACTTTTCTCTTTGGAGCGTAGAAGAATGAGAGGGGACTTGATAGAGGTCTACAAGATTATGAGAGGCATAGATAGGTTGGATAGTCAGTACCTGTTTCTCAGGGCACCAACAGCAAACACCAGAGAGCATATGTACAAAATTAAGGGAGGGAAGTTTGGGGGAGACATCAGGGGTAAGTTTTTTTACACAGAGGGTTGTGAGTGCCTGGAATGACTTGCCAGGGAAGGTGGTGGAGGCTAAAACATTAGGGGTATTTAAGAGCCTCTTGGACAGGCACATGGATGAAAGAAAAATGGAGGGTTATGGGGTAGTGTGGGTTAGTACTTTTTTTAAGGATTATATGGGTCGGCACAACATGGAGGGCTGAAGGGCCTGTACTGTGCTGTAGTGTTCTATGGTTCTAATACGCCAGGTGAGGCCTCTCCAGTGCTTTATGAAATCTCAACATTAGCTCTTTGCTTTTGTATTTTAGTCCTCTTGCTAACATTGCACTTCCCCTTTCCCTACCACCACTCTGCTATCCTGTGTCTCTCAGGTCCTCAAAATTCCATCTTTCTCTCAATTCAACTCCCTGAACACCCCAACCCTGCCCTCTGAAACTACCAACCCCCTTACCTCCTCTGATCCCAGCTGTCATCCATGTCAGGTCTTCACATTCCTTTGATCTGCCCCTGTCTGAGGCAGAATGTTCTCTCCTCAGAAAGGACCTTACCCTCCTACCCCTGCACCCACATCTCAGTGAGTTCCTCAGCCCACCATGGCACAGAGCTCTTCTTCCTCTGCCTCTGTCTCCCTGCCTACTTTTTTGGCAAGGACTTTTCACTTTGTACTGATGACCTCTTTCTTCCGTCTTCAACCCTCCTCCTCTTCCTGGACACCCTGCTCTGGTCTTCTGCCTGCTCTGGACCTTCTCATTGCATTCTGCCAACAGGACATCAACCATCTTGACTTCAACATTCCTCTCTCCTATTCCAACCTCACTCCGTCTGAATGCACTGTTCTCCACTCTCTCTGCACTAATCCTAACCTCCCCAGCAAACCCACAGACAAGGGAGGTGTGGTAGTATTCTGGTGAACTGACTTCTACATTGCTGAGGCCAGGTGACATCAGTCAGACACCTCCTCTTACCTACCCCTTGAACTGGACCCCACTAAGAGACCCAGGACATTGGCTCTCATACCATAACCAACCTTAGTAACTCTGGTGATCACTCATCCACTGCCACCTTGTTCCCTCACCCCACACCTTCCATTTCTGTCTCCTACCCAAGATCCACAAATCTGCCTGTCCATGTAGACCTATTGTTTCTGCTTGTTCTTGCCCCACCAAACTTATATCTGCATATCTAGACTCAGTTTCATCCCCCCATGCTTCAGTCCCTTCCTACTTACATCCGTGACATTTCACACGCTCTTGATCTTTTCAATGATTTCAAGTTCCCTGGCCCCAATCATCTTACTTTCGCTATGGATGTCCAGTACCTACACACCTCTATTCTCCATTAGGAAGGCCTCAAAGCTCTCCATTTCTTACTGGATACCAGACCCAACTAGCTCCTCTCCACCAACATTCTCCTTTGTCTGGCGGAATTGGTCCTTACTCTTAATAATTTCTCATTCGGCTCCTCCCACTTTCTTCAAACAAAAAATGATTTTTTCTCTAGATTGCATTTGCCTTCCTCACCACAGACTCAACCTGCAAATTCACCTTCAGTGAATCCTGCACAAGGACTCCAAAGCCCCTTTGCACCTCACTTTTTTTATATTTGTCTCCATTTAGAAAATAGTCAATCCTTTCATTTCTTCTACCAAAGTACATGACCATACACTTCCTGTCACTGTACTTCAATTGACATTTCTTTGCCCAATCTTCCAACTTGTCTTATTTCTTCTGTAGTCTCTCTACTTCCTCAAAACTATCTGCCCCTCTACCTATCTTCACATCATCTACAAACTTTGCTACAAAGCCATCAATTCCGTCATTAAAATCATTGATGTATAATGTAAAAAGAAATGGTCCCAACAAAGACCAATGTGAAACACCAATAGTCACCAGCAGCCAACCAGAAAAGGATCCTTTATTCCCACTCTTTGCCTCCTGCCAATTAGCCACTGCTTTATCCATGCTAGAATGTTTCCTGTCGTACAATGAGCTTGTAGCTTGATAAGCGATTTGATGTGTGGCACCCTGTCAAATGTCTTCTGATAATCCAAGTACACAACATCAACATATTCTCCTTTGTCTATCTTGCTTGCTAATTCTTCAAAGAATTCCAAAAGATTTGTCAGGCAAAATTTTCCCTTGAGGAAACCATGCTTACTGCTTATTTTATTATGTGTTTCCAATTACCCTGAGACCTCATCCTTAATAATTGACTCCAACATCTTCCCAACCACTAACTGGCTGAGATTTTCTTTTTTTCTCTCTCTTGTTGAAGAGTGGATGTGAAACTTACAATTTTCCAATCTTCTGGAGCCATTCCAGAAACTAGTTATTCTTGAAAGATCATTACTCTTGCCTCCAAGATCTCTTCAGCCACCTCTTTCAGAACCCTGGGGTGTACACCATCTGGTCCAAGTGACTTATCTACCTTCAGACCCTTCAGTTTCCCAAGAACCTTCTCTTGATTTCGGGCAACTTCACAAACTTCATGATCCCGACACTTGGAACTGCTAGTGTCTTCCACCCTGAAGACTGACACAAAATACTTATTCGGTTGTCCACAATTTTATTATCCTCCATTACTACTTCTCCGGTATCATTTTGCAGTAGTCCAATATCCACTCCCTGCTATAATATTTTTTCAGCTATGATTCAGTGATCAACATCATACCTGTCTATCTGCAACTGTGCTACAAGTTAATCGACCTTATTCCTAATACTGCACGCATTCAAATACAACACTTTCAGTCTTGCATTCACCCTTTTCGATTCTGTCCACCTTCTGCATTACAACTCATCCTGTTGACTGCAATTTTTCTCTGTTAACAGCTTTTCCTCACTATATATTGCCAGTGTTTGTAAACCAGCTACCTCATCTTTAGCACTATTAACCACCTTTCCTGTGATACTTCTTGCTTTGAAATATATGCAGCTCAGGGCACCAGTTGCACCATGCTCAAACTTTTTATTCCTAAATTTGTCTGTGGACTCACCAACGCCTGTTTCCACCACTTCTCCATTAACTGCTCAGGCACTCTGCATCCCATCCTGCTTTAACTCTCGTTTAAACCACACCATGCAGCATTAACAATCCTTCCCTCTAGGATATTAGTCCGCCTCCAGTTCAGGTGTATGCCATCCCTCCTGTACAGGTCCCACCTTCCCTGGATGAGAAACTAATGCCCTCCCTCCTACACCAACTCCTTAGCCATGTATTAAGCTGTATAATCTTCCTAGTTCTGGCCTCACTAGGGCATGGCATGCATAACAATCCTGAGATCACAACCCTGGAGCTCTTGTCCTTTAACTTAGCACCTAACTCCCTGAACACCCTATGCAGAGCCTCGTTACTCATTCTACCCATGTCCTCGGTACCTACATGGACAACGATTCTGACAGTTCACCCTCCTTTTAAGAATGCTGAGGACTCAATTCGAGATATCTTGGAGCTTGGCACCTGGAAGGCAAAATATCATCCGGAATCTCGAAACCCGACCACTGTGAGGTCCTCCTCCCTGACAGTATCCAAAGTGATATATTTGTTGCTGAGGGGGGCAGCCGCAGGGGTACTCTACACTAGCTCCTTAACCCCTTCCTCTTTCCTGACTGTCACCTACCTTGGGTGTAACTACCTCTCTGTGTCCTATCTATCATTCCCTCAACCTCCTGATTCATCCAGTTCCAGCTCTAACTCCTTAACCTGGTTTATTAGAAGCTGCAGCTGGATGCACTTCTCACAGTGGTAGTCATCAGGGACACTGGAGGTCTCCCTGCCTTCCCACATCCCACAAAAGAAGCATTCCACTATCCTGATAGTCATCTGTATTGTCCTAGCTAAGCAGATGTAAAGGTTGAACATAATCAAGCTTTTCTTTCCTTTGCTTTCTCTGAGTGAAGCCGCTCTTCACTGAAGCCTCGATGAGCCAAAGCCTCAAGGTCACCAGTCTTTGTCCACTGAGATGATGGGCGCTGTGATGATGCCTGCTATGTTGGCCCCTACCTTCCTTTGATTTGCTCTTGCTAATCAATCCCAAATGCCGATTGGTTGCTGGTCCAAGCTCTTTCTCATCGTAAAGACCTGCTGCTGCCTTTTATCCTTGGGAAGTGGACCTAATTGAAGTCCCCTCCTCTCAAAACCTGATATCTGGATTGGCTGCTGGTCAAAGCTCCTTTTCACTGAACTAATCTGCTGCTGCCTTTTTTCCTTGGGAAGTGGACCTGATTGAAATCACCCTCTTCTCAAAACTTCCAACATCCGGATTGGCCTCCTTTTCATATCTCATCTCATCTGCAATATTTTTTCACTTGTGATGGTTCTGTATTTATCAGTTGAAGACTTGACATCCCTAGTACATCCAGCTTTCCATTGATGTACATTCAAGTCCCATGATTTGCATCCTTGTCTTCAGATAATTTTCATCTTGTCAAATTAGTTTAGCTAATGCTTGGCTGTAAATCAACACTAAACATAACTTACTTCAATAGCTGAAAAAGAAGCATAAACTGTGTTGCCTTTATGGCATTCGTTTAGTTTATAATATTTTCGCTTAGTAATTCGTTTGTTAGCATTTTTTAGTTAAAGTTAGGATTGTTTAAAGTAAATTCATTGTCTGTGATATATCGTGGCATGCAATAACATCACATCCGGTTTCGCCGCGTCTTGTGGGAAAATACCGGTTTGGAGAAACGGGAAGGGGGGGCTCACATGTGCAAGATCAGCGCAAGAAAAGTTGTCTTTCTACACATTAGAAACATAGTGAAGCAACGCCTTAAGTTCATGAGATAATCGATATGTTGAATTAAAATGTTAACGCTGATTCTGTTAAAAGTAATGACGGTTGATAAGGTTTATGTTTTCGTTAGTTAAAGAGTTGCGGATAGTTTGTGTTGAAGTGTATTTAAAGCAGTCAATGGCGTAGGTAGATTCTGACTGTATGCTGCATTTTAATGTAATGTAGTTGTTGTAGTTTACTTTTGCAAGTATTTATGATGTAAATGTGATATCAAGAAGGAAACAAATACTGTACAAATTTTGTATTGTTTTATCAACAGTTTTCACCATACGTTAATGTGGAAGAGTGAACAGTAAACGGTTAATCTTACTGCGGTCCTGTTTTCATTGACTACGGTTTACCTCGGTGTTTAGTTCAGCGTTCTCTTACACCTGAGCGAGAACACTATACTGTCATATCTCCTCACCATCTCATTGAAAGTTGACCTTTAAAGGGCTGTTTATTCAAACATTACACACCCTTAGGTCAGAGTAAATACAATTAGATTGTTTTCTCCTTTTACAGTTTTTTTTTGCTATTACTTAAAATTTGTTTACAAATGTGATAATTCAGTTTAGCATTCTCCACAAAGTTATTCACAGAAATGTTGCTTTTCTCAATAAAGTTATGTTATATAGAAGCAAAGATGGTTGATTTTGATAAAACATCATAATTTTAGGAACATCTTCGAGAGATGGACAATCTCTTGTTCATTTCTTGGCGTTAAGGCTTTAATATTTTCAAACTGCATTATCAACTATATACAGATTTAGCCAGTAAGAGCATCAGTAAAGTCTGATTGTGACAGGATTGGATGAAAACTTTTGAAACAAAACAGTGGTTGAGTTAAAACATTCTGAAGAGTCAAACAGAACCTATAGGGAAACCACAAGGAAAAATGGTGCAGAAAAGTAACCTTGGATGTAGAACATTGCTTAATTAAAATATGTCATAACAGTAGAGAAGCAGTGGATTCTACTAATGCCTATGACTTGGATTTTATTCATTTCTTGCTGAGTCATAGAATCACACAGCACAGAAACAGACTCTTTGGACTACCGTCTCTTTTTTTTCATTTTTACATCTTTTTTATTAATTATTATTGAAGATCAACAAAAAAAGATATGTTAAGTCAATATGTCATTATATACAATGAAGAATTAAATCAGCAAATAACCGATTAACAAAGCTAAGCAATATATCAATAATGATAAGAAAAAATTAAGTGTTAATCTCTATAGCATCTCTATGCTACCATCGAGATTTCTCTGGTCCATGAACCTATCTTGATATTCCTTTTCTTTTTGCACTATTCTTTTATTTTTGTAATTTCTTGTAATCTTATGTGTTTGCTTTGTACCACTGCTGTTGTAAAACAAAAGATTTCATATCATATAAATCATCAATAATAAACCTGATTCTGAAGTATTCATCCATTAATAAAGCTGACAATGTCAATCTTATTTCATAAGCAAGCTATAAATGGATATGATTAGGTTAGGTGAGTGGGCAAAGATCTGGAAAAGTGTTATAACATAGGTAAGTATGTGACTGGCAATATTGACAGGAAAAAGTATATATTAATAAAAAAAACTGTCTGAACGGTGAGATATTGCTGAGCAATGAGATACAGTGATCTGTATATCCTGGTGCAGAACTCACAACAGAGTAATAGGCAGATATTGCAAGTAATTAGGAAAACTAATAGAAAATTAGAACTGACTGCTCAGGGAATTGAATAAGTAAAGAAGTTGTGTTTCACTTAAACAGTATATTTATGAAAGCACATTGAATTGAATTGAATTGACTTCATTTCTTACATCCTTCCCATACATGAGGAGTAAAAATCTTTACATTACGTCTCCATCTAAATGTGCAATCATAGTAATTTATAATAAATAGAACATTCAATGTAATATTGAGTACACTCAAGTCAGCGTGAGTTCACCAGTCTGACGGCCTGGAGGAATAAGCTGTCCAGGAGCCTGTTGGTCCTGGCTTTTATGCTGTGGTACCACATCCCAGATGGTAGCAGCTGGAATAGATTGTGGTTGGGATGGCTTGGGTCCCCAATGATCCTACGGGCCCTTTTTACACACCTGTCCTTGTAAATGGCCTGAATTATGGGAAGTTCACAACTATAGATGTGCTGGGCTGTAGGCACCACTCTCTGCAGAATCCTGCGATTGAGGGAGGTACCGTTCCCATACCAGGCAGTGATGCATACAGTCAAGATGCTCTCAGTTGTGCCCCTGTAGAAAGTTCTTAAGATTTGAGGACCCATACCAAGCTTTTTCAACCATCTGAGGTGAAAGTGAATTTGTTGTGCCTTTTTCACCACACAGCTGATGTGTACAGACAACGTGAGCTCTTCAGTGATGTTTGTGCCAAGGAACTTGAAGCTGTTCACTCTCTCAACCCCAGATCCACTGATGTCAATAGGGGTTAGCCTGTCTCCATTCCTCCTGTAATCCACAACCAGTTCCTTTGTTTTTGTGATATTGAGGGGCAGGTTGTTCTCCTGACACCACTGTGTCAGAGAGATGACTTCTTCTCTGTAGGCCACCTCTTTATTGTTTGAGATAAGGCCAAACAATGCAGTGTCATCGTCAAATTTAATTAGCAGATTGGAGCTGTGGAAAGCAATACAATCGTGGGTATACAGGCAGTAAAGGAGGGGACTCAGTACACAGCCCTGAGGGGCTCCTGTATTGACAGTCAGAGGGTTGGAGGTGAGGGAGTCCACTCTTACAACCTGCTGGCAATCTGACAAGAAGTCCAGGATCTAGCTACACAAGGCAGGGTCAAGTTCAAAGTCCCTGAGCTTCTTGTTGAGCCTAGATGGAACTATGGTGTTGAATTCTGAACTGTAGTCCAAGAACAGCATTCTCACATAAGCATCCTTCTTCTCCAGATGTGTAAGGACGGTGCGTAGAGCTGTGGCTATTGCATCATCTGTCGATCGACTGTGTTGGTAGGCGAATTGTAGGGGGTCCAGTGTGGGTGGTAGCAAGCTGCAGATGTAGTCCTTGACCAGCCTCTCAAAGCATTTGCTTATTATTGAGGTGAGTGCAACAGGACGCCAGTCGTTCAGGCATGTTACCTTGGTCTTTTTTGGTACAGGAACAATGGTGGATAATTTGAAGCAAGAGGGCACTCTACACTGGGAGACAGAGAGATTAAAAATGTCTGTAAACACACCTGCCAGTTGTGCTGCGCACATCCTAAGTACTCGCCCTGGGTTGCTGTCCAGTCCTGCAGCCTTGCAACTATCCATTCATTGGAAACATCTGCGTACCTCAGCCTCAATGGTGACCAAGTTGCAGGTTGTAGCGGTGGCTTTCCTCAGAGGCTCAGAGTTAGTGACATCAAACTGAGCGTAAAAGCGATTGAGCACACTAGTCACATGTGCTATTCATTGCGAATCTTGACTCTATCTTCTCCCATATTGCTGTTTCGCAGCCTTGATAGATTTGCGCAGATCATCGCTGCTTTTCTTGAGCTCTAGTTGATCGCCAGCAACGTAAGTTCGAAGCCGCACTGTAAATGCTGCAAGTGCTGGAATACTGTGTGCTATATAAGCCACATTATTTAAGAAAGAAAATTAATGCACTGGAAGAAGTTCAGACAATATTTACTGAAATAGTACAAGGAATGAGCAGGTACCTTATGAGGAAAGTTTGGAGAAGATAAGCATGTTTAGAAATGTGAGAGGACTTCTCTAGTGCCTTTAACACCATCCAGCCCAAGATCTTAAGGCACAAACTAACGGAGATGGGAGTAGACTCTCACATGGTGGATTGGATAGTGGACTACTTGACAGATAGACCTCAGTATGTGCGGTTGGGAGACTGTAGGTCTGACACGGTGGTCAGCAGCACAGGAACGCCACAGGGGACCGTGCTCTCTCCGGTCCTGTTCACCCTGTACACATCAGACTTCCAATATAACTCGGAGTCCTGCCATGTGCAGAAGTTCGCTGACGACACGGCCATAGTGGGGTGTGTCAGGAATGGACAGGAGGAGGAGTATAGGAAACTGATACAGGACTTTGTGATATGGTGCAACTCAAACTACCTGCGTCTCAATATCACCAAGACCAAGGAGATGGTGGTGGACTTTAGGAGATCTAGGCCTCATATGGAGCCAGTGATCATTAATGGAGAATGTGTGGAGCAGGTTAAGACCTACAAGTATCTGGGAGTACAGTTAGACGAGAAGGTAGACTGGACTGCCAACACAGATGCCTTGTGCAGGAAGGCACAGAGTCGACTGTACTTCCTTAGAAGGTTGGCGTCATTCAATGTCTGTAGTGAGATGCTGAAGATGTTCTATAGGTCAGTTGTGGAGAGCGCCCTCTTCTTTGTGGTGGCATGTTGGGGAGGCAGCATTAAGAAGAGGGACGCCTCACGTCTTAATAAGCTGGTAAGGAAGGCGGGCTCTGTCGTGGGCAAAGTACTGGAGAGTTTAACATCGGTAGCTGAGCGAAGGGCGCTGAGTAGGCTACGGTCAATTATGGAAAACCCTGAACATCCTCTACATAGCACCATCCAGAGACAGAGAAGCAGTTTCAGCGACAGGTTGCTATCGATGCAATGCTCCTCAGACAGGATGAAGAGGTCAATACTCCCCAATGCCATTAGGCTTTACAATTCAACCGCCAGGAGTAAGATATGTTAAAGTGCCGGGGTTGATTGTATTAATGTATTTAAGTAAACTACTTAAGAACTTTTTAAAAGCTATTATTAATGCTTTTTGAGAGAGTGATTTAGATGCATATCATATTTTTACTGAGTTAAGTATTGTATGTAATTAGTTTTGCTACAACAAGTGTATGGGACATTGGAAAAAAATTTTGAATTTCCCCATGGGGATGAATAAAGTATCTATCTATCTATCTATCTATGATAGAATCATAAAAGATCCTGATGGATTTTGACCCGGTGCAAGCAAAGAGGAAGTTTCTTCTTCTGGATGAATATAGCTCTAGGCCTCACTGTTTAAATAAAAGGATTGATAATTTAAGACTGTACTTTTTCTATCTCTCTTTTTAAAAGTCCTTGAACTTGTGGAACATTTTCCCTCAAAGTTAGTGGACACGGAGTTATTGAACAGTACAGCTCAGCCAACAACTGTGCCAAAGGTAATTAAACTAAATCTCTTCAGCCTGTGTATGATCTAATCTCTCTATTCCTGACAAATTCATGTGTTTATCTAAAAGCCTCTTAAATGCTACCACTGTATTTTTAAATTTTTTTAATCTCAATCAAGATTGTAAGACATGACCTGCCCTGCATAAAGCCATGCTGACTCTACCAAAACAATCATGAATTTTCAAATAAATCTAAATTCACATAAAAAGCATTCCAACGGACTTTTAACATTGTAAGTGGTGATTTGTTTGTTATGTCTCTCCTCTAGCTGTGAAATTGAGACACCTCTTTCCCTTATTAGGGGGAGAGAGAGAGCCTGCGGTATGTCGAATACCGAGTGAACGAGTAGTCTTTGGGGTACTGCAAGTCTGTGTCTTTATTGATGTTTTGCTGCACGCTTGAGTGCTCGGTGGGGGATGCTGATGCTTTTTTTGCTGGTGGGGGAGGGGGGGTTGTTGTTTTGCTGCTTCTTACACGCATGGGGGGGGCTTTGAAGTTCTACATTTAAATGCCATTCATTCTTTGGGGACTCTTCTGTTTTCGTGGATGGTTGCAAAGAAAAAGTATTTCAGGATGTATATTGTATACATTTCTCTGACATTAAATATACCTTTGAAATTCTATTCCTAAGAATCCTCTCCAATAACTTCTCTACCACTGATGTGAGGCTCATTATCATATCACTTCCTGGCTAATCCCTATTTCTTTCTTGAACAAAGGAACAACATTGACTATTCTCCAGCTCACTGGGACATCATCTACTGCTAGTGAGGATGCAAAGATTTTGGTCAAGGCCTCATCAACTTCTTTTGCCTATTTTAGTAACTTATAGTCATTTGATAACTTTAAAAGAAAGGTTAAGACATTTTCATAAAGTAAGGACATGGAATATATTTGCAGATAGAAAACAATAGTGAAATGGACGTTAACTGATACAATCTGCTGAAGGAAAAGCGATAAATGAACAGAGCGTGTTGAGGGTCAGGGAAAAGCTATGCACTCAAGGATTAAATGAAATTCACTACTCACATTAGCTATATCATTCCAGTTAAACATTTGCAGAATCACAGTGTGCACATGAGAAAACCCTAAACTTGACATTGTGATTGAAAGCAATGCGATGAAACAAAATGTTTATCTTTTACTTATTTGGAAAAACTACCATTAAGGATCACTCTGCAGCTTAGCTTTTCAAAGAGTAATACACGGAAAACCAACTCTCGAGCACATCATCTTAGCTGTTGTCCCACTGAAACTATCATTTCCCCATTTGTTAATGATCTCACCTTTATTGTAGAACCAACCCCCACAAGCTCAAACATCCATCATGTCAAAGTGGAACCCAGCACAATTTTTTTCCAAGAATCGATAGACATATCTTCTCTCAGATACTCGACATAAGACTTACTGCTTTCTGTCTTGAAACCTATCATCTTCATTTGTTCAGTCATTTCTCAATACATTCTCAGCATTTCTAAAGTCCTCCAGTTCTTCAATAGCAATCAGTCCAATCCATTTCATTTACAACATGGACATTCAACGCCCAACCCCCCACATCTGTACAGCCCCTGCCAAATACATTTTATTGACAGAGACCCACCCAGTTTTCTCCCGTACCATTCCTTCTTCACCTTGCAATCATTTGTACGTTATCTTCTCTTTTGATCATGCATACTTTGCATTCAAAAGCATTGTTATAGAATCTTAAATGCATCTCAGCTAAAGCTGAGTTTCCATGGGATCAATGGAGCTTTGTTTTCCAAGCCATTTCCATTCATATTGCTATTGCACATACAGATCAGACATTATGAGAATGCATGTGATCAATCGCGCAATGATTCATTTACCTTAAACAGAATGGTCACAACCTAAAGTTGATCAGCAAAACATGAGTGTTAAGGACAATAGAACAGTTGCAGAACTGGGAAGTATGGCTTAGATTATCAACAGCAAATGGTTTATTATTGTCACATACCAAGATACGCTGAGAATTTTCATTTTGAGTGTCATCCTGTCATGGTCGGGAATGGGTTTCCTTTAAATTTACCTTGCTTGCCCTACAATCCGGACCGTTGACTCCTTGTTTCCCTTTAATTCCCTGTTTTCCCATGTCCCTCGGGCTTGGTGATTAAAGGCAATTTACTCTCGACCGAGCCGGCAGTTTATAAGTCTCCGGCTTCAGCCGTTCGGGACGAGAGCGTTATGGAGCGTTAACGAAGTCACCGAAGCTAGTGCGAGCCTAAGTCATCTAGCCGGAGCCAACTAGGTTTCTTGCCGGAGCAAGCCAAGTCTCCCGAAGCAAGTACCAGCAAGCCGCCTTCCCTTACCAGAGTGGGTCCGGCAAGGTTAAACCTCTGGGGTGAGTCAAGAGCTCACCGCTGCTTGGAGTGAACTTGTGCCCAGTTATGGCACTGCCTATCATTGTGTCATCTCCATATCCATGTCCTGTGTCTAAAAGGGGTCCTGGCCCTGTACCCTAAAAGGGTCCTGACCCTGTGTCAAGAAGAGTCCCGACTCTATGCTGTGTCTAAGGAGGATTCCCGGCTCAGTGTTTTATGTCCTGTATTCAAGTATCAAGTCCTGGCTCCGAGGTTCAAATATCAAGTCCAGGCTCCGAAGTTCAAGTATCAAGTCCTGGCTCCGAGGTTCAAATGTCAAGTCCAGGCTCCGAAGTTCAAGTGTCAAGTCCTGGCTCCGAAGTTCAAATGTCAAGTCCAGGCTCTGGTGTTCGTATCAAGTCCTGGCCCTGAAGTTCAAGTGTCAAGTCCAGGCTCTCGTGTTCAAGTATCAAGTCCTGGCTCTGAGGTTCAAGTGTCAAGTCCAGGCTCTGGTGTTCAAGTGTCAAGTCCAGGCTCCGAGGTCTGTGTTCCGATTGCTGGCTCTGATCCTCGATCTCCGAATCCTGGCTCTGATCCCCGAGCTCCAAGTCCTAGCCCAGACCCTGAGTCCCAGCCTAGTCCAGGGCCTGAGTCCTTGTCCATTATGCCTATTCCCGTTTCCACTTTGCTGTCCTTGACCTCTCCCTGTTCTATCCTTGTGTCACGGCGCTCCTTGTAACTAGTAATAAACTCTATTTAGTTAACCCCACAAAAAAGTGTTTTATGTCCTGCATTTGGATCCTCCCCCAGCACCCTTGCCCCCACATTGTGACACATCCAGACAGATAATTTCAAAACAAAAGAACATCAAGGTAGTAAAAAGGGAAACAGAATGCAGAATGTAGTGTTACAGATATGGAGAAAGTGCAGTGCAGGTGGACAATAAATTGTAAATGTTATCACAAGGTCGACTTGTGAAATCATGAGTTCATTTTTATTGTACAAGAGGTCCGTTCACTAGTTCTATAACAGTGGAACAGAATGTATCCTTAAACATGTTTTCAGGCTTTTTATCTCCTGCCCAATGGGAGGGAGAAGAGGGAATGGCCAGAGTGGGAAGCGTCTTTGACTACGTTGGCTTCTTTTCCAAGCCAGCGGGGAGTGTAGGCAGAGTCTACTGAGCAGAGTTTGGTTATCAGGATGGGCCAAGCTACAATTCATCAAAATTGCTTGCACCTTGGGCAGAAGCAGACTCATTGTGAACTGCTTGACCATGTACGAATATCACCCAGCAATCTGCCAAAGCAACTCAATCTCTTTGCTAGAAATCCTTCTCCTGATGATCTTTATCCTTACCACTGTTGTCATGTGTCCCTTCAGTTCAAGCGATTCATGTTCTAATGATCTCCATCATCTGGCTCCAAGGGTAGTCATAGCTGAAGGGTGCTAGTGGGGACGAGCTCCCAGTGCTAAACAAATGCTCTTCATGGCGTGTATCTCAAACAGCCTCTGACAACCAAGTCCAACTCCTGGCCTTCACGTGTGGCATAATTCTTATGCCTGCTGGAGCTGTTCTCACTGACAGGAGAAGGGGCAAAGGCAGACCACTGGCACCTTAAAACCAGTTGCTCCTGGCAGATGGGGCTCATTAACCATGGATGGTAGCTCATCTAGTAGAGGGAAAACTCCGATTTCAAACCTCCGCTGCCTTGCAGCTATACCCACTCACAGGAAAGGATTTGGGAGTAAACCCCAAGGAAAAATCTGGAGTCGGCATTCCAAAGGTGGCTGACTGCTGAACCCAGCACCGGCACGGCAACTCCTGTGATGCTGCTAGCACCAATCTGTATCGACTTCCGTCGTTCTTTTTGACTGTCATCAGCATGGAGAGGGGCATCCCACTGCATGGGCAACAGAAGGATCTCCATATCAACTCGGCCCTGGTTTGCACCCTGGAGAAGCCACTCCTGGTGACTACCAGAGGAGCAATACCCATGGTCGATCATGACCGACGGAGGCCACAGACCTGGGCTGTCATCCCAAACTCCTATCAAATTGTCAACTAATTGATACCTTCACCTTACTGATCCCTGGACTGTCAGCAGCTTTTTACAATCCGCAACCCTCCTCCCACAACTTTCATGATTTCCTCCCACGATCTTTTAGATCAAGCCGATCCTGAAGTTACTTATTTTGTTTCATGTACTCCATGCCTCCAATGCCTTAGTTGATTAATCTGTTATTATTTCAGTTTTGCATTTTATTGAAAACACAATTCTGCTTGTGTTCAGCACGGACTAGAAGGACCGAGATGGCCTGTTTCCGTTCTGTAATTGTTATATGGTTAATGTTGATGAGTACACACAATGGACATATGAATCCAAACAAAAACCAGCTTCCTTTCCATCAACTCCAGATACACTTCCAACCAAATTTGAAAAACAGCCAATAAAATCAAGGACCGCTCCTGCCACAGTCACCCTCTGCTCTTCATTGACCTTTGCACTATTTATCCACTAGCACTGCACTTTTTCTATAACAGCAGCACTATATTGCAGTTAACTCTTGTTATGCCCTCGGCCCCCTCCTTTGTGAGAATCACAAGAGCCCTAGTCGAGGGGGGGTCAACTGACCCAAGAGAGAAAGAGACGTGCTGAATAGACACAGGAAAATGAGAGAGAGAGAGAGGGGGACGTGCGGAAGACCATGTTCTCCCAAGAAGCAGAATAAAGGTGACATTGACTATTGTCTCACGGAGACCACGTGAAAAGCCCTCGGGCAAAGTGGGCTGGTTGAGAGAGAGATCGCATTACCTGCAACCTTGATTGACACCTGCGATCCCGTGACGAAGTATAAAGCAGGGTCTGGGGGGGGGGGGGATCCCTCAGACGCACCAAAGACGCACCAAGGAAGCACGATACCGATTCCCGTGGGAGCGGGAAGCCATTTTTGAAGGAAGCCACGTGCGTTAGATTCCAACTTTTGAATCTGTGGCTAGAACCAACGAAAGACTGCTTTTAACTAACAACGGGGAAGCCTGCTCCCCTGATTCCAAGGATTTGCTCTGCAAAGACAACGGGCAAGTGTTCATCTTTTCTAAATCATCTCTCTCTCTCTACAACATGAAAACCCCAGCGGTTCCCGAACGGGAAAAGCCTGCAAACTTCTGAGTGACTCTTTATATTTCAATTGGACTCAGTATTACCCCTAGACAACTATAGAGCTTATTTCTGATTGATTATTATTACACCGGTGTTTTAGATTGAGTTTTGACGATGTATATGATCTGAATGTTTTGGTATTAACCATACGTTTGTGCCCTTTTTGAATAAAACGTTTGAAAATAGTAGCATCCGACTCAGCTGATCCATCTATCTTTGCTGGTAAGTTACCTGGTTACGGGGTTACGTAACACACTTCACACTTAAACTGCACTGTTTTCTTATTGGATAGCACAGAAAAGTTTTATATCATACCTCTGTACAAATAACAATAATAAACTAAAGCTACTCCTTGCTCATTTAAGTCTTAAGTCTGAGTAACACACAGTTATGGAAAGCAGCTTCACCTTCACAGCTGATCCAATTATTTAGAGACATTTGGTAATATTTGTGGGCATTGATTTTCATGTTTCCATGTATTTATGAGAAGATAGTGAACAGAAATTTCCTTCTACTGATATCAGCCACACCGGATCTGACAAAGGTCCCTTAATGATTCTTAATTTATTATTTTTATCCCTCAGAAATGACGCAGGTATCCAGAAATATTGTGTCTTTTTCTATTTCTTCTCATTTGAGTAAATCTTTAAGTGTACCTGCGTGGTGAGGCAAGCAACACAGTTACTGGCTCAAATTGTAATCTCCAATTTCTTTTAAGCAAATTCTAATTAAAAATGTTGTAAAAATAGTACCATATATTGTTTTTAAATCGATCAGATCACATAAAGCTTACTGTCTCAGAATCGTCTCGGATTATCCATAAGAGTGGATTTAAATTGGCTTGTCCAACAAGATGAAGGAGAAGCTGAACTGAAATTCTGAAACTGAGTGCTTGCTCACCTCAGTAGGTGAGCTTGTTAAGCTGATTCCATGTGGTATTATAGTGACAACACTCACAGCAGGTTGGCTGTCGCTAACTGGAACACGTCTTTCCATTATAACTGTTCTGGGTCCAAAACCCATTTGAAATGAGAAGTTTTATTTTTAATCTGTTAGATTGTGGGATGTCAATTTACATCTAACTGAGTCATAAAAAGCGCAGGTAATGCTAGCCCAGAAAGTTAACCACATAATGGTAAATTTCAAGATTACTTGTTTTGTTGATGCCACTAATAATCCGTCAGCTTGATACCTCGCTCAGTTGGAATGTGTTCTGCCACAGTATTCTTTATTCATGTATCATGCTCATTAGGTGCTATGGCTGAGAAGTAAAAAATGCCCCATTCTCTTTATTATTGATTAGGACCACAGTGCTAAAGCAAAGGTTTAAAAAAGGCTACATCAACCTTGAAGGTTTTTAGCTATACTCAATTAATTTAAAATAAATGAAGGTTATTCTCTGAAATAGATAAACAGTTTATTATGAAAGCATGATTTTAAACATGCAGAAACATGCTCTTTTACCGGTAATTTGATTTTCATTTTCCCCAAGCTCAGAGGATAGACTTAAATGAACTTCAGTTATTTAAAATGACAAAGGTGATTTTCAACAGAAGCTGTTTTCTGAATTATTCCACTCACATGACTTTTTCCTCTTTCCCAGCCCCATTAGAATTCAGTATTAGGCAATGACAGTCCTACAGCATCAAGCCCAAGCGTTCAACTTTCACAAGTCAAACTAATGAGTCTCATTAGGTCATTCAACCAAGGATGGCACCATTGATATCCTGCGCTGAATTTATCCATTCATTCCACTGGAGTTAGTAGAAGTGAAAGAGCTGTAAGAAGCATATTTGGTTTTTCTTTCCCTTCTCTGACCCAGAGACAGTAAGGGCTGTTCTGTCTCTGCTCTAATTAGTTCAAATTAGAGCCACAGAAGACAAAAGACAAGTCCTTCAGTTGACCATGTGCAGGCTGACCATCAAGTATTATCCACATTAATCCCACTTACCAGCTCATGGTCCATAACCTTCAACAGTTCAATAGTTACATTCAATATCAGAGAATTATACAATATACAACCTAAAATTCTTGTTCTTAACAGTCATCCACTAAAACAGAGTACCCCAAAAATGAGTGACAGTAAAAACACTAGAACCCCAAACTCGCTGTACTCCCCCCTCCCAAGCACAAGCAGCAGCAAAGTATCGACCTTCCCCTCCCCAACTTACTTCAGCAAAAAAACATCAGCACCCTCCACCCACCAAACAAGCAACAGCAAAGCCCCCAAGAAAGACCATGATCTGCAGTACAACAAAAACTAATTGTTCTCCTGACAATTTGACTTTCCAAGGGCTCTCTCTCCCTCTCCCTCCTCAATAACAGGACAGAGAGGTGTCACCCTGTCATAGTGAGAGGGGAAATGCAAACAAAACAACTCGCTGATTTGCAGTGATAAAGTCTGCCATATTGCTTTTTCCAAGTTCTCCGACTCAAGAATGGGCAACAAATTCCCCCTCACCAATGAGATAAGGAGGGAGTGCACAGTTCACTGAGTACAGCCGATCTACTGATCCCAACGTTCCAGTTTTTCCCACGACGCTTCAGTCAGTGGTAGCAGCATAGAACCAACTCACCCACCATTCCGCGAAGTCTCAGAACCCTGAAGCCATGCTCGTCTTTTAGGCTGTGTCCTTGGGATATTGAAAAATGGTCAGTGGCTTCCACCACCCCAAGGAACTGAAGTCTGAGTGTGGATCCAGGTCAGGGTCTCTGACAGAACCCCATTCACCTTGAAAAGGGAAAAGAGAGACATTAAAGGTAGAAATTTAGCTGTTTCTGTAGATGAGCATGTATCATTTGTATGCACTAAGGATTCAAATGGTCTGCTGGTGAGAGTACCTACATCTACCATTCCCTCTGACTGTTTGTTTCAGATTCTAATTACTTTCTGTCCTGGGACCAGCGCATAAGTGCTATTACAAAGAAAGTCTCTACTGTCTCAGAAGTTTGTGCATATTTGGCATCTCAACTAAATCTTTGACAAACTTCTACAGATGCATAATGGGGGCTATTCTGATTGGTTGCGTCATGGCCTGGTATGGAAACTCCAATGCCCATGAACAGAAAAGCCTTCAAAAAAGAGGTGGATACAACTCAGTCTATGACAGGCAAAGGCTTCCCCTCCACTGAGCTCATCAACATTGAATGCTGCCACAAGAAAGCAGCATCTATCATCAAAAATTCCTATCACCCAGGCCATGCTCTCTTCTTGCGGCTGTCATCAGGAAGGAGATATAGGTTCAGGAACAGTTATTACTCTTCATCCTGTAATGTTTGTTGCTTTTGAATGGAGATAGCACTAGGAATATGGTGCCATTCAGAATATTAGCTCCCCGTAGATTATTCACTCTACTCTCGGATGCAGTCACAGGCACTCTGTGATTATAGCAGGATTTCCACCACTAGTCCACACAGGAAAACACACCAGTCCCTATCGAGAATTCTGCAGTACAAAGGGAGCAGTTTCAAGTTCCTGGGTGTCAACATCTCTGAGGATCCATCTTGAACCCAACATATTGATACATTTAAAAAGAAGGCATGACAGTGGCTATACTTCATTCAGAGTTTGAGGAGAATTGGTATCTCACATTTTCCTATTGTCATCTTCAGGAAGGAAGTTTAGAAGTCTGAAGGCACACAGTCAGTGATTTGGGAATGGTTTCTTTCCCTCTGCAGTCTGATTTCTAAATGGACATTGAATCCATGAACACTACCTCACTTTATTTTTATTGTTTCTGTTTTTGCACTATTTTTTAATTTAACTATTTAATACGTATATGTACACTTTGTATATATGTGTGTGTGTACTTACCTTAATTGATTTACTTTCTTTTTCTATATTATCATGTATTGTGTTGTACTGCTGCCTCTAAGTTAGCAAATTTCACAACATATGCCAGTGATATTAAACCTGAATCTGATTCTGAAGACACTCACAAATTTCTACAGATGTACCATGGACAGCATGCTAACTGGTTGCAACATTATCTGATATTGAGGGACAACTGCACAGTTTGGAAAAAGCTGCAGAAAGTTGTAAATTCAGCCATGACTATCATGGGCACGAGCCTTGCCAGCATCAAGGCCGCTTCAAAAGGTGATGCCTCAAAAAGATGGGATCCAATATTAAGGACCCTCATCTCGCAGAACATGCCCGAATTGCTACCATGAAGGAGGAGGTACAGGAGCCTAAAGACACACACGCAATATTTCAGAAACTGCTTCTCACTCTATACTGTGTCATTTTTGAATGGACAATGAATCAATAAACATTACCTCAGTTTCTTCCCCTCTCTTTTTACACTACTTATTTAATATAATTTTTTTATATACTGACTGTAATTTATGTTTATGTTATGATTACAAATGGCAATTTACTGCTGCTGCAAAACGGATTTCAGTGATATTTCCTGTGATCTCTGTTCTCGGAGGCCGATGTTAGGTTATCTTTAAGGAGGTGAACACTCGCAAGCTGGGAGGCCCCGATAAAGTACCTGCGAAGGCTCTGGAAACTTGTGCCAACCAACTGGTGGAAGTATTCAAGGACATTTTCAACCTTTCACTGCTACAGGTGGAAGTTCCTACCTGCTTCAAAAAGGCAACAATTATACCTGTGCCTAAGAAGAATAGTGTGCGCTGCCTTAATGACAATCATCCAGAATCACTCTCATCAACAGTGATGAAATGCTTTGAGAGGTTGGTCATGGCTAGAGTGAACTCTTGTCTTAGGAAGGACCTGGCAGATGCAATCACAATGGCTCTTCACACAGCCTTAGACTACCTGAACAATACAAACAGGATGCTGTTCGTTGATTATAGCTCAGCATTTAACACCACCATTTCAACACTCCTAATCAACAAGCTACAGTACTGGGTCTCTGTACCTCCCTCTGCAACTGGGTCATTGACTTCCTAACTGGAAGACCACAATCTGTGTGGATTGATGATAATACCACCTCCTTGTTGACAATCAACACCTCACTTAGCCCACTGCTCTATCCCTTCTATGCCCTTGATTGTGTGGCTAGGTGCAGCTCAAATATAATCTATAAATTGTTGGTAGAATCTCAGCTGAAGATGAAAGGGTGTACAGGAGCGAGCTACTGTATACCAACTAGTTGAGTGGTGTTGCAGTAATAACCTTGCACTCAATGACAGTAAGATGAAAGAGCTGATTGTGGACTTCAGGAAGGGTAAGATGAGAGAACATGAATCAATACCCATAGAGGATCAGAAGTGGAGAGAGTGAACAATTTCAAGTTCCTGGGTGTCAAGATCTCTGAGGATCTAGCCTGGTCCCAGCTATATCAACACAGCTATAAAGAAGGCAAGGCAGTGGCTATAATTGATTAAGAGTTTGAAGAGATTTGGCTTGACAACTAAAACACTCAAAAGCTTTTATAGAGGTACAGTGGAGAGCATTCTGACAGGCTGCATCACTATCTGGAATGGGGGGGGGTGCTACTGCACAGGATCAAAAGAAGCTACAGAAAGTCAGAAAATCCATCAGCTCCATCTTGGGTACTAGCCTCTGTAGTACCCAAGACATCTTCAAGGAGTGGTGCCTCAGAACAGTGATGTCCATTATTCAGGACCCCCATCACCCAAGGCATGCCCTCTTCTCATTGTTACCATCAGGAAGGAGGTACAGGAACTGAAGGCACACACTCAGTGATTCAGAAACAGCTTCTTCCCTCTGCCATCGGATTCCTAAATGAACATTCAACCCATGAACACTACCTCATTTTGTTTTTTAATATATATTATTTCTGTGTTTGCACTTTTTTTTGCAATTTATTTTTTAATTGAAGTTCATCATCAAACAAACATTTCCATAAGATGTATTTCAGACATTGTACATATACATCATATAATCATATATATCACAAATCTCCACAAAGTATTTATCTGAGATGTACACTTATAGAAAAGAGTGGAAAGAAAAAACGAGCAAAAGGCAAGAACTATGTACAAGTAGGGAGTAATCTTTTTTATATATAACAGATTCATTGATTTGTGAGAATAAAATCAGGCCTATGAAGCATTATGTAGTTAAACCATTTTTCCCAGTATGAATCAAATTGTTCCAGCTTATGATTAACAGCTGCTGTTATCTTCTCCATTTTGTAAATGTCCATTGTAATTTCCATCCATGTATTTAAAGTTGGGCTCTCCTGTGATAACCATTTCCTAGTAAGTCTTTTTACCAGCCACCTAAAGTATATTCATTAAATATTTATCTCTTTTCAACCATTCTTGAGGTATATATCCAAAATATATGGTATTACTCTCCAAGGGTATTGCTTATTTTTTATCATTTTCGTTCTTGGATCCCTAATTCTATTAATTGTATTTTCTGCTTTTTTTTTCAGTTTCCACGCCAGTATTTTCGTAGATTTCGATCCACTTTCATAATGTCTCTGTTCCAGAAACATTAAGTTTTTCCTGATTTCTTGTGTAGCCAAACTATTTATTTCATTCCTAATTCTTTTAATTTCCCCTAATGTATCATGTGTCAAATTCAATTTGTTTTTTTTCTCTAGTTCCTTCAGTCTATTTTGTAATTCCTCTAATGTTTTATTCCTTATTTTTTTCTTATATGAAGATATCACTATAATTTTCCCTCTTAAGACCGCCTTCAGAGTATCCCATAAAATGGGAGGTGAAACCTCTCCATTATCATTAAATTCTAAGTAGAGACCAATTTCTTTTTTAATTTGTTCCTTAAAGTACGGATCATTGAGTAGATTTGAATTTAGATTCCAAATAGTATTCTTTGGTTGTAGGTCAAAATCAACAGATAAATATATAAGTGCATAGTCACTTACATCTATTGTCCCAATTCCACAGGTGTTTATTTTGTCTTTGTCTTTTCCAAATGTTATGAAATAGTCTATTCTGGTATATACAGAATGGGGAGCAGAATAATGAGTGTAATCCCTTCTGTCAGGGAAAAGGTCCCTCCATATATCAATTAAACCAACATCCTCAAAAAGTATATTAACTTTCTTATGTAAAGATTTTGTTTCATAGGTTTTTCTATTGGAAGAGACTAAGTTTGGTTGTAATTGTAAATTTAAGTCTCCCCCACATATCAGGAGACCTTCTGTTTCCGTTACCATAATATCAGTAATTTTCTTCTTTTCCATCTTTTTATTATCATTGTTAATAACAACAAAATAAAATTGATACATAGATAATGAGATTACACGCATACATATTTCAACTAACTATAAAAGATTACAAGAGCAATGATTACAGTATAGATGAGTATTCCCACATCGTAAATGATACAATATACAAATAGACAAGGCAAACCTAAGTGTATCATAATATAAAATGAAAAAAGAAAAAGAAAAAAAGAAAAAAAATTATTATGCAAAAAACTAATCTAAAAATCTAATAATAGAAGAGAAAAAAAAACAAAAAAGAGAAAAAGAAAAAGTAGAAAAGAGGAAGAAAAAAAAGGGCTGTTTATAATATCTCACAAAAATACAAAATCATCAGTGTCGTCTACTCCAATCCTCTTGACATATATGCAATCAAAACTAGAAAATCAAATAGGCCTGGAACAGGGTCCTATTACATCATATGAAAATATTGAATAAATGGTCTCCATATCTTTTCAAATTTAGTAGAAGTGTCAAATACACCACTTCTAATTTTTTCTAAATTTAAACATAACATAGTTTGAGAAAGCCAATGAAATGCAGTAGGAGGATTAATTTCCTTCCAATTCAACAAAATAGATCTTCTAGCCATTAGTGTAAGAAATGCAATCATTCGACAAGCGGAAGAAGATAAATGAAGTGAGTCCATCATTGGTAAACCAAAAATTGCGGTAATAGGATGGGGTTGTAAATCAATGTTCAATACCGCGGAGATAATATCAAAAATATCTTTCCAATATTTTTTCAAAAGCGGACACGACCAGAACATATGGGTTAGAGACGCTATTTCAGATTGACATCTATCACAAATAGGATTTATATAGGAATAAAAATGAGCCAATTTATCCTTGGACATATGAGCCCTGTGTACAACCTTAAACTGTATTAATGAATGTTTAGCACATATAGATGAGGTATTAACTAATTGAAGAATTTTATCCCAATTCTCAATAGGAATAATAATGTTGAGCTCTCTTTCCCAATCATTTCTGGCTTATAAAGGGGCTTTGAACGTATCTTCATAATTATATTATAAAGTTTTGATATAAGCCCTTTCTGAAAGGGGTTTAATTCAAACAAATTCTCCAAATTGCCTGAAGATGCAAAGTTTGGAAAAGTAGGAAGTACAGTATTTAAAAAATTCCTAATCTGTAAATATCTAAAAAAATGAAATCTAGGCAAATTATATTTATTAGATAACTGCTCAAAAGACATAAAACAATTATCCAAAAATAAGTCAGAAAATCGTAGTAATCCTTTAGTCTTCCAAGCCAAATAAGCTTGGTCTATAATTGAAGGGTGGAAAAAACAATTGGATACAATAGGAATATTTAAAACAAACTGAGTCAACCCAAAAAATTTCCGAAATTGAAACCATATACGTAAAGTATGTTTAACTATCGGGTTGTCAATTCGTTTCGGCAATTTAGAAAGAGCAAAAGGGAGAGAAGTCCCCAAAATAGAACCCAGTGCAAAACCTGATACCGATTTAATTTCCAGGTTCACCCAATGTGGGCTAAAAGATCCATCCCAATCTTTCAACCAACATATCAAATATCTGATATTAACTGCCCAATAATAAAATCTAAAATTAGGCAATGCTAATCCACCTTCCTTCTTTGCCTTCTGTAAATATATTTTACCTAACCTAGGATTTTTATTCTGCCAAATATATGAGGAAATTTTTGAATCAAGATTAATAAAAAAAGCTTTCGGAATAAAAATTGGTACCGCTTGAAAAATATGTAAGAACTTAGGTAAAATAACCATCTTAATAGTGTTAATTCAACCTATCAGAGATAGAGATAATGGTGACCACTTAGTAAACAAGCATTTAATCTGATCAATTAAGGGTACAAAATTAAGCTTAAATAAGTCTTTGTGGTTTTTTGTGATTTTAATCCCTAAGTAAATAAAAGAATCATTAACTAATTTAAAAGGTAAGTTACCATAAATTGGGACCTGTCTATTTAAAGGAAACAATTCACTCTTATTAAGATTTAACTTATACCCAGAAAAATCACTAAATTGAGCCAACAATGATAAAACTACAGGAATAGATTTCTCAGGATTGGAAATAAATAACAACAAATCATCTGCATACAAAGATAACTTATGAATATCTGTCCCACGATTAATACCAAGAATATCCTGTGATTCTCTGATAGCAATTGCCAAGGGTTCTAAAGCAATATCAAATAATAGTGGACTAAGAGGACAGCCTTGTCTAGTGCCCCGAAATAAACGAAAAAAGGGAGATCTTTGATTATTAGTAAACACCGCAGCTACTGGGGTATGATAAATCAGTTTAATCCAGGAAATGAATGTCAGATTAAAATTAAACTTCTCCAACACATTAAATAAGTATGGCCATTCAACTCTATCAAATGCTTTCTCCGCATCTAATGAAATAACACATTCTGAAATCCTATGTGAAGGAGTATACACAATATTCAATAACCTCCTAACATTAAAAAAAGAATAACGATTTTTGATAAAACCGGTTTGATCCTCCGAAATAATTTGGGGTAATACCTTCTCCAATCTGGATGCAAGTAACTTGGAAAAAATCTTAGAATCTACATTCAGTAAGGATATTGGTCTATAGGATGCACAATCAGTAGGATCTTTATCTTTCTTCAATATTAAAGAAATAGAAGCTCTATAAAAAGATTGTGGCAAATTGCCCAATCTAATTGCTTCTTCAAAAACCTTATATAACCAAGGAGAGAGAGTAGCGGAAAAACATTTCAAAAATTCTGCTGTATACCCATCCGGACCAGGTGCTTTCCCAGAATTCATGGAAGAACTAACCCCTTTGATTTCTGCATCAGTCATAGGAGTTTCCAATATTGAAAGATCATCTGGTGATAATCTTGGGAAATTCAATTTCCCAAGAAAATCACACATGGCACTGCAATCCTGAGGAAATTCAGAATGATACAGGGACGTATAAAAATCTTGAAATGATTTATTTATCTCATCATGGTTAATTGTCAAATCCCCATTTTGCTGACGGATCTTAGTAATTTGACGTTTAACCAAAGCATTCTTCAATTGACTAGCTAATAGTTTGCCCGATTTATCACTATGTATATAAAAATCAGATCTGGACTTCATCAGTTGATTTTCAATCGAAGCTGTAAGTAATAAACTATATTCTGTTTGAAGTTCAACCCTTTGTTTGTAAAGCTCCTTACTAGGAGTAATCAGATATTTCTTGTCAATCTCTTTAATTTTATCAACCAATAAAAGAGTTTCCTTCTTTATGCGTTTTCTCAGACCAACAGAATAAGAGATAATCTGTCCACGTATATATGCTTTAAAAGTGTCCCAGAGTGTTCCATAAGAAATGTCTTCCATGGAGTTGGTTGAGAAGAAGAAATCGATCTGTTCATTCATAAATTTAATAAAGTCTGGATCTTGCAATAAGGTAGAATCAAACCGCCATTGTCTAGCATTATGAACTGTGTCCGTAAATTTAATAGAAAGTTTTAATGGAGCATGGTCAGAAATAACTATACTATCATAATAACAACCATTTACCGAAGGAATCAAACAAGAGTCAATACAAAAATAATCAATTCTCGAATAAGAATGATAAACATGTGAGAAAAAAGAAAACTCTTTGTCCTTAGGATGCTGAAATCTCCAAACATCAAAAATTCCATTATCAGTCAAAAAAGAGTTGATACAAGTAGCCGACTTATTGGGTACAGTCTGAGTAGATATAGATTTGTCCATCAAAGGATTTAAACAACAGTTAAAATCACCACCCATTATTAACTTATATTCATTTAGATTAGGTAAAGAAGTAAATAAGGACTTAAAAAAAAATCAGGACAATCCACATTTGGAGCATAGACATTAACCATAGCAACCTTTTTATTAAAAAGTAAACCCGTAATTAACAAAAATCTACCATTCGGATCTGAAAAGATATCATGTTGGACAAATGTAATAGAGGAGTCAATAAAAACTGAAACTCCCTTTACTTTGGCATTCGAATTCGAATGATATTGTTGACCCCGCCAAAACCTAAAAAAGCGATAATTATCCTCCTTCCTCACATGAGTTTCTTGTACAAAAATGATATGAACATTAAGTCTTTGGAGTACTTTGAAAATCTTCTTTCATTTAATCGGATGGTTTAAACCATTAGTATTCCAAGAAACAAAATTAATGGTCTGAGCCATAGTTCTAAAATCAACCCTTTGGTCTAAAAAGGGTTAACCAAATTACAAACTCATGCCCCCGGAAGAAGAACAAAAATAAAAAGCGGACCCCGAAGTGACGACATCGCGGACATATTTGTAGTTCAAAATCAGCCCAAATGAAAAAACTAAAAAAAACTGATAAAAAAGACCACCCCCCTCCCACTCAAGAAAGAGACAAAAAACCAAGGCCAAAAAACGGCCGGGAAAAAGCAAAAATGAAACTAATCCTACCCCCATATCAGCGGAAGACCACTCCATATATAAAGGATATATATTAAAAAAAAACACCCAAACCTTAAAAATTATAATCACTATACTAGAACCAAACTTCTTAATATAATTGGTAGTAAAAAAATGAAGAAAATATAATCAGTAAAAACTTATAAATCAGGTTAAAACCCAAACAAACCAAAAAAAAATTTAAACTATGATAAGCGATGCATTGTAGGAAGAAGACAAGAGAAAAAAAATAGCGCCATCTTAAAAAACACCAAAAACGTTTTATCAAAAAACCACCATCTTAGTAAAAAAAGTATTCACCTTCGAAGGTTTAAAAATACACCTTCGAAGGAACAGAAAATAGTCAGCGATACAGTATAATGGTTAAAGTGTGTAAAACAAAAAGATTAATATGTCGAAAGAACACTTTAACTTGAGTATAAAGTGTAGAGTAAACCTACACCAACAACCAGAAACAAAATCTGGATTGGAGGATCAAAAACCATCTTACACGATCGAGATCACCCATTCATTCGGCCTGAGAGCCCGTATCAGTAGGGAAGTTCTCATTCAGAAAACTTCTCGCTTCAAATGTTGAAAGAAAAACCCGGCGAGAAGCGTTCAGTGGAGAAATTCTGAGCTTCGCAGGGTATAAGAGCGCTGGTTTTAAATTTTTCTCATAACATTCAGACATCAGCGGTTTAAAAAGAAGCCGTGCCCTCATTACCTCAGGACTAAAATCTTCCACTAAGCGGAAATTGTGATCTTTAAATTTAATCATTCCTAGACGTGGAGCCACACGAATAAGCTGCTCTTTTACATGTACATAATGGAACCGGACAATTACAACCGAAGGTTTAGCTGAAGCACGCGATGATCGACGCATAATTCTATGTGCCCGATCAAGTAACGGCGGGCTGTCTGGAAAAACGGACGGGAACGCATCCTTTAAAAGTTGAGCAAAATACTCCCTGGGGTCGTCTTTTTCGATACCTTCTGGGAGACCAAGTATACGTAGGTTCTGTCTTCTGGACCGATTCTCAAAGTCGACACTCTTGGCTTTAAGTGTTTCCACCAGTTTAGTAGTTGAAAGTAAGTCCTGTTGCAATTTTTCAATTATCAAATCTCGTTTCCGAGCGTCTTCTTGCAGAGACGCGATAAGAACTTGCTGCTGGTTAATTACTGAATCCGTCTTATCCATATAATCTCAAAAAGCCTTTATATCTTGTTTAAAAATTTGTTGTTGTTCATCAAATTTTTTATCCAAAACCTCCAATAACAATTCATAAGTTAATTCAGTGCGTTGCGGATGAACTTGCTTCTTTCCATTACCGTTCGGGTTGCGCCCAGGTTCTCGTCCTTTAGATCTAAGAGCCATTTCTGAGTACATATCTTCAAAAATTCACAATAAACTCTTAACGATAAGTCCAAAAAAATAGCAAGAATCTTTTGGTGTAGGTAAAAATAAGTTGAATAAGGGTGATCAAAGGTTGAGAAAAGTAAAGGTTATGGAGCGAGTCTAAAACAGTACTCACTCCATGAGCGCCTCCCGCTGACTCCAGTAATTTTCTGAAAGAAACCAATATCATTTCCCGGGGGTGCGTATATATTCAATAGAGTAACTGAATTTCCGTCTATATCCCCCCTTACCAGAATATATCTGCCCTCTTTATCTCCCATTTCGAATACTTTTTCAAAATTTAGCTTACTTGAGATAAGAATAGCAACTCCTCTCCTATGTCCTGATTTATATGGGGAGAAAAACAGTTTAGTGAAGCCCATTCTCTTTAGTTTTTTTTATTCTCATTATCACTTAAACGAGTTCCCTGTAAATATACTACATGGGCTTGTTCTTTTTTCATTTTGGATAAAATTCTCTTATGTTTGATTGGATTTAATAGCCCATCGACATTAAAAGAAATCAATTTTACCTTGTCCTTAGCCATCTGTATTTATCTGTCAATGTATCATTGCAATTAGAATAAAACTTAATCGATCTATTCCCTGAACAAATAAGAACCAAGAAATGCAAATAATAACAAAAATGGCAACGAACGTGTGATGCCAAGGCTGAGGTATCTAGTAGATGACCCTGTGTTGAGCTAGAGGAAATGTCTAGCTGTGGGGGATAACCCCTCCTACTTGTGAGTTGAGTGCCCCCATTGCAGTATTCGTAAAAGTCAGTGAACAAATCCATTACACAGAAAAGATTTCCCTGTGTACTCCTCCTATATGTGTGTGTGTATATATATATATACACACACACATATATTACATACATACACATATATATATTCTCATTTTGGTGAGGAAAAAGGAGTAAGTGAGCAAATACAGAATAACAACTAAGTAATATAAAATCCACATTATAATAAGTATTTCTCGAGATAGGTGTATCACCATGTACTTTTGCTTCCGTTTAGCTTCTCAGCGTTTTTAAAGTTAGCCAAACCTTATGGCTCTTCTGTAGGGGGTGAGGACTGTCTTTGGGAAACTCCCGGTCTCTTCCTGATATATTTCTCACAGCCTCCTCCCATCTCCTGCCTTCTCAATTCTCACACTATTTCCCAAGCAGTGTGGGATAATTCCTCAGCCAGGCTTACCCTCATTTTGGTCACGCTGACAGGCAAACCTCTGGCCTTCATGTCTGTAGTCGCCTCTTCCACTGTCTGGTACAACCGCATCCCGTTGTCATAAAATACTCGAAGTTTAGCAGGGTACGGAGTTTGAAATCTAATCTTTGTTTGCTTTAGTACTCGCTTTACTTCAGAGTATTCTTTGCTTTTCTGCAGGACTGGGGGGGGTGGTAATCTTGGTTGAAATATATTAATTTATCGTCGATAAACACTCTCTTCTTACCCCAGGCCCTTCGTAGAATCTCCGCCTTGGTGCTGTACCGAAGAAATTTAATTATTATTGAGCATGGCTTTCTATCCTGGGTAGGTTTTGGGACTAAAGCGCGGTGTGCTTTTTCGACTTCCAGCTCCATAGCCAAGGGAAGATCCAGCGCGTCCCGCAGTAACTTTCCATGAAACTCTGTCATAGACGAGCCCTCCGCTCCTTCGGGAACGTTGTAGATTCTGATATTTTTCCGCCATGATCGTCCCTCCAGGTGAAGCAGTTTACCTTTTTGGTGATGTAATATTTTTATCGTCTCACTCAGTATCTGTTCCACGTTTTTAATGCGATCTTCCACCTTCTCAATTGGAGTCTCTGCCATCGTTATATTTGATTGATGCTGGCGAGCTCTGACTTAATATCATGGAGCTGCTGCTCTATTTCTTTCTGGAACTCCCTCATCTCTTTCAGGATTTCAAACATATTCGCCGCTTCGCCTGAACAAGGCCCAGCGTCCACCTCGCTAGCATGCGGTTGGGTAGGAGAGCCGCTCGCCGCATTCCTCTCAGCCGCAGGCTCCGCAGTGTCGCTTTTTTTATTTCCATTCTTCTTCCCCATTCTTGCCCCTCTTCTCAGTTCAAATATTTTTTGAAAAATATTATATTTGATGGGTTTTCCGGAGGAGCTAGTGACTTAAGCTGCCATTATCAATGATGACGTAACTGGAAAACTATCTTTAATCTATCCAATATACAGGCAGTCTCTGAGTTACGAACGTCCGACTTACGGACAACTCATACTTACAAACCAAGGAAGGAGAACGCCGTCTGCCATTTTAAGTCAGATCGCAATACCGTCCACCACTTTAAGTTGGATCGCGACACCGTCCGCCGTTTTAAGTCATTGCCTTTGACACTGTGTTGAGTGTTTAACTTTGTATTTGGCTTAAATTTTTCTTAGTAAGATTCACCCTGACCCTCCCTCTCCCCCTTCTGGTCAGCTGGTGGTGCAGTGAGATCAGTGCCGAATGGAGAACGGAGGTTCCCGATTTCGATGCAGTGACAGACCGCTTCTGTGCTGGGTTGATGTCGATCCATTGACTCCCGTACCATCCGTGCCGGGTTGATATCGAGCTCGCAACTTGACCTCGTAAGAAAAACACTGCCACCTCCAGTTTAAATTCCCACGCAGAATATTGTGGAGGATCAAATACCCAAACTCAGCACAGCCCCCACTTGTCCCATTTAGCCTGGCTCAGTCCTGTCTCAGGACCCAATGGATCTCAGGAGCCGGCACAGCTCGGGACCCGCCGCCCACAGTGTTTCTGTTCCATTGATGGAAAGCGATCGCGATTCAAAATAAAATGGAAATAATAAAGTGATCGGAAAGAGGTGAAACGCCATCAGTCATTGGAAAAGCATTAGGCTGCAGTCTGTCAATGATCGGAAGAATTTTAAAGGTTAATGGATAAAGTGAGAATAATGGAGCATGTGAAAGGTCCTGCCCCGATGAAAGCTACAATTATTACTAAGCAATGCAGTTGTTTAATTATTGGAATACACACGATTCTTAAGTATTTTATATGCATAGAAAGGTCAAATATATACTATATACTGAGACAAACGTTTGACTAACTGACACTAAATGATACCGGATATACTTGTTCCGACTTACGTACAAATCCGACTTAAACACGGTCTTAGGAACGGAACTCGTACATAACCCAGGGACTGCCTGTACATATCTATACTTAGTGTAATTATTACCATGTATTGCATTGTACTGCTGCTGGTGGGTTAACAAGTTTTACTACACATGTCAGTGATAATAAACCTGATTCTGATTCTGATTCACTAGCAGGCTTGCTCAATCTCACTCTGCCTCCCTCTCCTCAATACCCTACTCAACATTCAAAGTCCAGTACACTCCACAACAGATTGAACCCCAAATCCAATCCTCCTCTCACCAGCCCACTCTACTGCTTCTACCTCCTCTGAACCCTTCCAGTGACTGTTAAACAGAATCCATCATGGACATGCTTTATATTTGCATACCTGCTGTGATGTAGCAGAGAAGGGAAGACATTTCAACACTTTGGCACCTTGGCTTCATATGGTTTAGAACTTTATTAGGATCACAGCATTAATCATCTCACTGCAGACCCTTGATATGAAATGTCATTCCCCGTGCCAAAGTATTACTCTGCTAAAAACTAAGATGCTGCAAATAGTGCATTTTATTTTAAAGTTTAACTTTCACTGACCGCATGATTGGCCAATCTCAATCTTCAAATGTGTGTAAGGAGTCTGAAATAAGTACGCTGTTGTTTGGCAAAGTGTTTACTGAGGCTGAAGTATAACCAGAGTAAAAAATATCTTAAAGAAAAGGAATTCAAGCTCAATTAATTTTTGTCATTTAGTTTCAATAATGAATATCCACTCACAATGGGAATAGGGATTTCATAGCCAGTCCCAATCTGAAAACATTTTTCTGTTCATTCAGACAATTCATATGAAATAAACCGTTTATTATCATGAACCAGAGCTCATTCAGAATCCTATAATGTCAGAAGGTAAATACAATCCCTAAATCAAAACATAATTTAAATAAGATTAGTCAATAAAAGCATTTTCATGACACTAAATCTGAGAGAACAGTTACTTTCAGTTGCATGGGGTGGCATGGGAGAATGGCAGATAATGTAATCATTCACAGAGGCAGTGACTGGCAGATCAGGGTTCATCACTTGCCTACAACTTATTTACCCCAACCCATACATCATTTGAATGTGGGTGGAAACCGGAGCACCCAGAGGAAACCCACGGAGTCATGAGGAACTGTAAGAAGGTTCCATATTCTCTCCGTGACTGTGTGGATTTCTTCAGGTGCTTTG
Organism: Hemitrygon akajei; assembly: GCF_048418815.1. Classification (NCBI taxonomy): domain Eukaryota; kingdom Metazoa; phylum Chordata; class Chondrichthyes; order Myliobatiformes; family Dasyatidae; genus Hemitrygon; species Hemitrygon akajei. The sequence goes on from NC_133129.1 coordinate 50,767,224, forward strand.
GTTTCCTCCCCGATTCCAAAGATGCATGGGTTGGGGTAAGTAAGTTGTGGGCATGCTATGTTGGTGCCAGAAGTGTGACAACACATTAAGGGCTGACCCTAGCATTTCCTTGGACTGCGTCAGCCTTTGATACAAATGATATATTTCACTGTATGTATTGATGTATTGATGTACATGTGAAAAATAAAGATAACCTTTAAGACCCATGAAATGTATAAGCAATTTGACATGCCTTATTCATATCCAGAATCTGTGAAAACTAATAGTTATCAAAATCACAGAAACACTCCCTATGGATCTATACCTAAAATAACTTAATCATTATAGCTCAGTTTTAAAACCCTCTCTTGATTGACCTTAGGTTTTAAATTAACTAAACTGAATTGCTGTCTGAGCTTTCCATTTTTAATGCTTGTGTGCCCATATTATCCAAATCCAATACAACAGCCAGCTGATTTCTTCTTTCCAGAGAACCATTCATGAAGCTGGGCAGGCTGCAAGCAGCTACCAACAGGCGAGGGATATCCTGAGGTACCACCTAGATGGAGGAATTGATGGACTTTTGAAATCCACAGCAGTTAAGTAGGCTTATATAAAAGTTAAAATACTTTAATGTTCCAGAACTTAATAATAAACATTCAAAGTATTATAAAGAAAAATAAACAACTTAAGAATTTAACTTTTATTCCGGGATGACATAAGGGTGATGGCCTAGCTGAGAAACATATCAGTGGGTGACTTTGCTACTGTGATATGGGAGAATACTTGGTCCATGCTGGATCAGAGTAGAGCAATCTCATCAGTTCACTTTCTTTATCTTCCTGCATTGCTGCAGCATCTCTCTCTCACATACCCACCGACATCCCTTTGATCCCATTGCTACTTTTGAATCATAGAAACATAGAAAATAGGTGCAGGAGTAGGCTATTTGGCCCTTCGAGCTTGCACCACCATTCAGTATGATCATGGCTGATCATCCAACTCAGAACCCTGTACCTGCTTTCTCTCCATACCCCCGATCCCTTTAGCCACAAGGGCCATATCTAACTCCCTCTTAAATATAGCCAATGAACTGGCCTCAACTGTTTCCTGTGGCAGAGAATTCCACAGATTCACCACTCTCTGTGTGAAGAAGTTTTTCCTCATCTCGGTCCTAAAAGGCTTCCCCTTTATCCTTAAACTGTGACCCTTCGTTCTGGACTTCACCAACATCGGGAACAATCTTCCTGCATCTAGCCTGTCCAATCCCTTTAGAATTTTATACGTTTCAATAAGATCTCCCCTCAATCTTCTGAATTCCAGCAAGTATAAGCCTAGTTGATCCAGTCTTTCTTCATATGACAGTCCTGCCATCCCAGGAATCAATCTGGTGAACCTTCTTTGTACTCCCTCTATGGCAAGAATGTCTTTCCTCAGATTAGGGGACCAAAACTGCACTCAATACTCCAGGTGTGGTCTCACCAAGGCCTTGTACGACTGCAGTAGAACCTCCCTGCTCCTGTACTCGAATCCTCTTGCTATGAATGCCAACATACCATTTGCCTTTTTCACCGCCTGCTGTACCTGCATGCCCACTTTCAATGACTAGTGTACAATGACACCCAGGTCTCGTTGCACCTCCCCTTTTCCTAATCGGCCACCATTCAGATAATAATCTGTTTTCCTGTTCTTGCCACCAAAGTGGATAACCCCACATTTATCCACATTAAATTGCATCTGTCATGAATTTGCCCACTCACCTAACCTATCCAAGTCACTCTGCATCCTCTTAGCATCCTCCTCACAGCTAACACTGCCACCCAGCTTCGTGTCATCCGCAAACTTGGAGATGCTGCATTTAATTCCGTCGTCTAAATCATTAATATATATTGTAAACAACTGGGGTCCCAGAACTGAGCCTTGCGTTACCCCTCTAGTCACTGCCTGCCATTCTGAAAAGGTCCCGTTTATTCCCACTCTTTGCTTCCTGTCTGCTAACCAATTCTCTATCCACATCAATACCATACCCCCAATACTGTGTGCTTTAAGTTTGCACACTAATCTCCTCTGTGGGACCTTGTCAAAAGCCTTTTGAAAATCCAAATATACCACATTCACTGGTTCTACCCTATCCATTCTACTAGTTACATCCTCAAAAAATTCTATAAGATTCGTGAGACATGATTTTCCTTTCACAAATCCATGCTGACTTTGTCCAAAGATTTCACTGCTTTCCAAATGTGCTGTTATCACATCTTTGATAACTGACTCTAGCATTTTCCTCACCACCGATGTCAGGCTAATCGGTCTATAACTCCCCAGTTTCTCTCTCCCTCCTTTTTTAAAAAGTGGGGTTACATTAGCCACCCTCCAATCCTCAGGAACTAATCCTGAATCTAAGCAGCTTTGAAAAATTATCACTAATGCATCCACTATTTCTTGGGCTACTTCCTTAAGCACTCTGGGATGTAGACCATTTGGCCCTGGGGAATTATCTGCCTTTAATCCCTTCAATTTACCTAACACCACTTCCCTACTAACATGTATTTCCCTCAGTTCCTCCATCTCACTAGACCCTCGGTCCCCTACTATTTCTGGAAGATTATTTATGTCCTCCTTAGTGAAGACAGAACCAAAGTAGTTATTCAATTGGTCTGCCATGTCTTTGTTCCCCATGATCAATTCACCTGTTTCTGACTGTAAGGGACCTACATTTGTCTTAACCAATCTTTTTCTTTTCACATATCTATAAAAGCTTTTACAGTCAGTTTTTATGTTCCTTGCCAGCTTTCTCTCATAATCTTTTTTCCCCTTTCCTAATTAAACCCTTTGTCCTCCTCTGCTGGACTCTGAATTTCTCCCAGTCCTCAGGTGTGCCGCTTTTTCTGGCTAATTTGTATGTTTCTTCTTTGGACTTGATACTATCCCTAATTACCCTTGTCAGCCATGGGTGCACTACCTTCCCTGGTTTATTCTTTTGCCAGACTGGGATGAACAATTGTTGTAGTTCATCCATGTGATCTTTATATGCTTGCCATTGCATATCCCACTGTCAACCCTTTGAGTATCATTTGTCAGTCTATCTTAGCTAATTCACATCTCATACCTTCAAAGTTACCCTTCTTTAAGTTCAGAATCTTTGTTTCTGAATTAACTATGTCACTCTCCATCTTAATGAAGAATTCCACCATATTATGGTCACTCTTACCCAAGGGGCCTCACACGACAAGATTGTTAACTAACCCTTCCTCATTGCTCAATACCCAGTCTAGAATGGCCTGCTCTCTAGTTGGTTCCTCAACATGTTGGTTCAGAAAACCATCCCGCATACGTTCCAAGAAATCCTCTTCCTCAGCACCCTTACCAATTTGGTTCACCCAATCTAACGTAGAATGAAGTCACCCATTATAACTGCTGTTCCTTTATTGCATGCATTTCTAATTTCCTGTTTAATGCCATCCCCAACCTCACTACTACTGTTAGGTGGCCTGTACACAACTCCCACCAGCATTTTTTGTTCCTTAGTGTTATGCAGCTGTACCCATATCAATTCCACATCCTCCAGGCTAATGTCCTTCCTTTCTATTGCGTTAATCTCCTCTCTAACCAGCAACGCTACCCCACCTCTTTTTCTTTCCTGTCTATCCCTCCTGAATATTGAATATCCCTGGATGTTGAGCTCCCATCCTTGGTCACCCTGGAGCCATGTTTCTGTGATCCCAACTATATCATATTCATTAATAACTATGCACATTCAATTCATCCACCTTGTTACGAATGCTCCTCGCATTGACACACAAAGCTTTCAGACTTGTTTTTACAACACTCTTAGCCCTTATACAATTATGTTGAAAAGTGCCCCTTTTTGATTTTTGCCCTGGATTTGCCTGCCTGCCACTTTTACTTTTCACCTTACTACTTTTTGCTTCTTCCCTCATTTTACACCCCTCTGTCTCTCTGCACTTGTTCCCATCCCCCTGCCACATTAGTTTAAAGCCTCCTGAACAGCAGTAGCAAACACTCCCCCTAGGACATTGTCATTGTCATTTCCAGGAGCCACGTAGCATACCAACTTACCTTTGAGGCATTGGAGGACCAGCTGCTTTGTGTTCAGTCTCCAGATTACCTCAATAAACACACATGGTGACAGTTAAATTTTCACCCGGGGGAATTTTCTTTAATTTCCTCAAGTATGTTGAGGTCACAAATCTACACACATGGCCAGCACAGGTCACCAAAATGACATTTGTCAAAGATCAGAGCCATGACACAAAGTAAGCCTGACAAAACACCTTGCCTTGGAAGAGAAAAACCAACTACCCGTTGCCACAGTGTTTTCTGCACAGCTCACACCAACTCTCCATTGTTTTCACAGTGGACTGTGTGTAGAAACAAATTGTCAGCACATATTGAGTTACATTTTCCATCTGCAGGATATTTATTTTGCAGCACTGGTTTTATTAACTACAATATTTGATTAATTAGTAATATTTTATATTATAATATTTATAATTATAGTACTTGAAATACTAAATCTCCCTTAACTCATTTTTTTTCTATTCTACCACTCGTTTCCATCTCTCTGACATATACTATTGATATTCCTGTACAGTATTTCTAGTTTAGCTTTGTATGTTTATATGCAGTTTTCTGGAGCTAATTCTGTCTTATATCACAAACAAATCCTCAGCCTAGACTGCTAGACTACACAAATACTGATATGCGAGTTCCTCAAATCTATAAAACTGTAGTTATGTGCTAAGATGCTTGATAAATAATGCATCAAAGGATTCTCTCCACTTCTGACTGTGTGCAAAGGACTGTGCGTAAAAACGGTGTCTTTTCTACGCACTGTGCTTCTACTGCCCCTAATGCACTCTGCAGAGACTTATTTGAGGAGTTTATGGTAAGGTACAAATCTCTATCTCTTTAACCAATGAAATGCAACAACAGGTTTATATTCAGCAATTCTGGTTTATCCATTACAACCAGCACCATAGACAATGTGAAAAGCTCTGTTCCCCAATCTTTAGACAGATTGCTTACCTGGAAATCCAAAGGCTTGTTGATCATTACCTATACATGATATACTACTCCAAATGAGCCACACAGTTCATTGTCCATTGGAGCATACCTGCATTATCCTGAGTGGATTAGAACATACTCCACATTCAAGTTAGGAAAGATGTTTAAAGTTCACAGTTTTATCAACCATTGTTATGTCTAATAAGGACTCTGATGGAGATGTGGCTTAAATATACTGCATGCTCCAGCATGTTTCCAAACACAGAGGAATGGAAGAGAGTGACAAACAAATCATCAAGGAAGAGATGGTTAGTACTTATTCACAGAGCAGTCTGTCACAGACGAGCACATCTGTCTAATGTACCTTACAACTGGAGCAACTCAACATTCTCTCAATCTAAAGTGATCTTCTCAGCCTTGGCAATATCAATGCTAACATAAATTACTTAAGACACCTGGAATAAAATTGTCAAACGTCTAGTCTGCCACCATAGTGACACACCCTGTGGAATGAATAAATGCCCAATGACCCCAACTCACTCTGTCACGGAATAATTACATAACAGTTATTAACAAATACACCCCAATCTTGGATTTAACAGATGAGGCCAAAGTGAGTTTTGCCAAAATAACATGCAGACACTGATCCAACTTCCAAAAGATATCAGACAATTTTCCTTGATCTTTTCAGATGGCAAAATTGGAAAAAATATGACCTCTGGAAAGGTGTAATTGACAGATAAGGACAGGTTAGTACTACCTCCTCTTGACAAATAGCTTGGACCTTGGTATTGTTATAAGTAACGTTCTGTTTCATAATAGGTATGTGTACATAGCCACATGGCAACACCCTTGTTGCAAGCACTGGAAGCTGTTGGATAACATCATTATTCACTGCAAGGATGTTCACATTATTTGTACCATTACAGGAGGTATTTACAGCTGGACGGCCCACCACTAATATTCCTCGTCTCACCATAAACAACAATGGAGAAAAGAAGTCTGCCAGAGGAATATCAAATTAAAATGATAGAGAGAACCCAGGAAAAAAAGAAATAATCCTCACATTTTTACATTAAACCCATTCTCCTATTTTCTTCTCGTAACCCCATTACTAATCAGTGACAAACTAATTAGCAAAGAAGAGGTGGGAAGAGATAATAGGAGTCATGGGGTGCCCAAAATGCCTGGCTTGCCTTGAAAGCAGCCATAATTAACAATAATGAGATATTTGTTCCTTTCATCAAAAAGAACTGAGATGGAAGTCAGAAGTGACCAGATAATCGAGGAATCAGTCATTCACAAGTGCAAGTTGTTAGTAGGCTGGAAATGCTACTACAGCTCAAAGGTAAATCAAATCTGTAAACATCTGGAAGTCAATGAAACCCCTGAACTGAAAAAGAAATGGTGGGAGAAAGCACCGTTTATCTAACAACCCTCAAAGAATCTTAGCTTATGTGGAGTTTCCAGCAATACTGAGACCATCGGTGGCTCTGACATCCAAAAACTTGCTGACAGGAGCTCACTAAGGGCAGAATATAGGCATGGGCATGTTGCTAGAATGAGCACTTTGAATATTTCCTCAATGAATACTCAGTCATGAGTATGAATAAACATAAATATATCAGGCAGGTAGGTGATTGGTGATCCTCATTGGAAGGCAGACAAACCCATGCAAAGCCTCAGGCAGACAGTGCAGAAGTACTTCTGACATGAATTCATGGAACATAGAACAGCACAGCACAGGAACAGGGCCTTCAGCCCAAAATTTTATACCAAATTAATAAAATTTGTAGTCAAGTGCACAACTACTAATCCCTTCTCCTTACACAATATCCATATCCTTCCATGTTCTGTGCATTCATATGCTTACCTAAGAGCCTCTTCAATACCTGTATTGAAATTGCAGGGGAATTTCAGATATATTTAAAATGTTGGTATCTATAGGTGAGGTGCCGGAGGATCGGAGGATAGTTCATGTTGTTCCATTGTTTAAAAAAGGCTCTAAAAGTAATCCCGGAAATTATAGGCCTGTAAGTTTGATGTCGGTAATAGGTAAATTATTGGAAGGAGAACTAAGAGATAGGATCTACAAGTATTTAGATAGACAGTGACTTATTAGGGAGAGTCAACACAGCTTTGTGTGTGGTAGGTCATGTTTAACAAATCTATTAGAGTTTTTCGAGGAGGTTACAAGGAAAGTGGATGAAGGGAAGGTAGTGGATGTTGTCTACATGGACTTCAGTAAGGCCTTTGACAAGGTCCCGCATGGGAGGTTAGTTAGGAAGATTCAGTCGCTAGGTATACAGGGAGAGGTAGTAAACTGGATTAGGCATTGGCTCAGTGGGAGAAGTCAGAGAGTAGTAGTGGAGGATTTCTTCTCTGAGTGGAGGCCTGTGACTAGTGGTGTGCCACAGGGATCAGTGCTGGGTCCATTGTTATTTGTCATCTATATCAATGATCTGGATGATAATGTGGCAAATTGGATCAGCAAATTTGCTGATGATACAAAGATTGGAGGTTTAGTGGACAGTGAGGAAGGTTTTCAAAGCTTGCAGAGGGATTTGGACCAACTGGGAAAATGGGCTGAAAAATGGCAGATGGAGTTTATTACAGACAAGTGTGAGGTATTGCACTTTGGAAGGAAAAACCAAGGCAGAATATACAAGGTAAATGTAGGACTATGAGGAGTGCAGTAGAACAGAGGTATCTAGGAATACAGATACAAAATTCCCTGAAAGTGGTGTCACAGGTAGATAGGGTAGTAAAGAGAGCTTTTGGTATATAGGCCTTTATAATCAAAGTATTGAGTATAAGAGTTGGAATGTTATGGTGAGGTTGTGTAAGGCATTGGTGAGGCCGGATTTGGACTATTGTGTGCAGTTTTGGTCACCGAATTACAGGAAGGATATTAATAAGGTTGAAGGAGTGCAGAGAAGGTTTACAAGGATGTTGCCGGGACTTGAGAAACTGAGTTACAGAGAAAGGTTGAGTAGGTTAGGACTTCATTCCTTGGACCGTAGGAGAATGAGGGGTGATTTGATAGAGGTGTATAAAATTATGATGGGTATAGATAGAGTGAGTACAAGCAGGCTTTTTCCACTGAGGTTAGGGGAGAAAAATACCAGAGGACATGGGTTAAGGTTGAAGAGGGAAAAGTTTAAAGGGAACATTAGGGGCGGCTTCTTCACACAGAGAGTGGTGGGAGTGTGGAATGAGCTGCCAGATGAAGTGGTAAATGCAGGCTCACTTTTAACGTTTAAGAAAAACTTGGACAGGTACATGAATGAGAGGGGTAGGGAGGGATATGGTCCAGGTGCAAGTCAGTGGGACTAAGCAGAAAAATAGTTCGGCACAGCCAAGAAGGGCCGAAGGGCCTGTTTCTGCACTGTAATGTTCTATGGTTCTATGGTTCTATGGTATTTGCTCTACCACCATTAGGTGTGCATTCCAGGCACCAACTAATCTGTGTAGAAACTTTATTGTTATATAAAGCTGCAATGTAACTTCTTGATACTTGAACTTATTTTCTCCACTAATAAAGATAAATATGCCATATGCCTTCTTTACCACCCTATCAACCCATCTAGCCATTTTCAGGCAACTATGGACGTGAACCACAATATCAACACTGATAAGGGTCTTCCCACATTTCATCTCTTAAAGTACAACATGTTTGGCTGGATTTAACTCCATTTGCCACTTCTCTGCTAATATGTGTAACTGATCTATACCCTGCTGTATCCCTTGCAGTGTTCTATGCAATCTACAGAATGCCACTAGTCACAGACCTCCGGCCAGAATAAGTCCATTGACCGCTACCCTCGGACTTCTCTGGGCTTATTTTCCTCATGACCTTATTCTTAATCTTATTTCTATCACTTGAAATGAGGCATGTTCAGAGATTTCAAGGATACCACAAATGATGTCACCAGGAACAAAGGAAATAAGTCCATACACATCATGACTGGGGATCTCCTTGTAGTCTGCCGCAAGGGAACTGTGAAATGAAAGCAGAGTAAAAGGATCCAGGAAACTATCACTGCCCTTTGTATTTACTGATTACCATCCAGTGTGACATCTTTAACACTCCTAGGATCTATTTTCAATTGATCAGTCTCCTTTAAAGATTAAAAGATTAATTTTATTTTCCACATGTTCTTCGAAATATCAAAAGATACAGAGACATGTATAAGTTGCGTCAATGAACATCGCAGTCCAAAAATATTCTGGCTGCCCATAAATGTCACTACACTTCCAGTGCCAACATAGCATTCTCAAAACTTACAAACCCATAAGCCTTTGGAATGTGGGAGGAAACTGGAGGACCCAGAGGAAACCCATGTGTCATGGTGAGAACATACAAGCTCCTTACAGACTGTAGTGGGAATTGAAGCTTGATCGCAGCACTGTAAAGCATTGTGCTAACTGTTGTGTTACTGTGTGCCCATACCACATCCTGGAATGAATTTTCACCATAAGACCATAAGACATAGGGGCAGAATTTGACCATTTGTCCCAATGAGTTTGCTCTACCATTCCATCATGGCTGATTTATTATCCCTCTCAACCCCATTCTCCTGTCTTCTATAAGGAACATCCTTTCCAAATCCACTCTATCTGGACCTTTCAATATTCAATGTTTCAGTGAGATCTCTCCCCCACCACCACCATTCTTACAAACTGCAGTGAGTACAAACCCAGCGCCATCAAGTGTTAATGCTTTCATTCTTATGAACCTCCTCTGGACTCTCTGATAGAAAAGGCTCAAAACTGCTCAGAACACTTCAAATGCAGTTTGACTAATGCCTTGTAAAGCCTCTGCATTACTTCCTTGCTTTTTTATTCAAGTGAACTCGAAATGAATGCTAACATTCCATTTGCCTTTCTTACCACCAACTCAACCTGTAAGATAACTTTTAGGGAATCCTGCATGAGATCTCCCAAGTCCCTTTGCACCTCTGATTTCTGAATTTTCTCCCTGTTTAGAAAACAGTCTATTCCTCTATGCTTCTACCAAAGTGCATGAATATACACTTCTCTACACTATATTCCATCCGCCATGTCTTTTCCCATTCTCGTAATGTGTCTGAATCCTTCTGTAGAAGCTCTGCTTCCTCAGCACTGCTTGCCCCTCCACGGATCTTTGTATTGTCTACAAACCTGGCCACAAAAGTCATCAATTCCACCATTTAAAACATTGAAATATTACATGAAAAGAAGTGGTCCCAACAGTGACACAGAACACCAACAATTAGAAAAGACATAAATGCATGTTAACAGTATTCCTTTTGTCAAGGGTACTATCTTGGTAAATTTTGATCAGTAAAATTCTGAAAGCTTTTAATTTTAATTTAAGGAAAAAATTTTATCCCAAGTTTTGTTCATCTTGCAATCTTACTTTACTGAAAGTTGGAATATGTTTCCATGGGAACTATATGATATTGAAGTAATAAAATTGAGGTTAATTCTATCTTGGATCCCAATAAGTATAAAGCAAAGTTGAAGCAAAAGTAATTGATTTTTTACAATACTATAACCTAACATTGTTATTTCAAAGTAAGGGTGATTACTATAGATAACTTAGATAAATTCAATTTATTCTATTAAATGATTGTTGTTGCCCCTCTCCATGCCTTGTTGCGCATCAGATAGCAACCTTGCATTACTTTAGCATTTACCTGCTTTCTTTTATATGCGTCTGAGTTGCTCGCTCGATGCTCAACCCAGCTCAGATGGAAAGTGTGCAAGTAGCCAGCTGGATTCAAACCCAAGACCAATCTTCTCAATGTCTGGTGCGGATGCCACTACACTCTGGCCAGCTAATTAAATATTTACTCTAAGGGAAAAAGATATGACAAAAATAATCTCTTTATTTGCACACTCTAGGAGATTTTCCAAAGAAACTTTCTTCCAAATTTGTTTGTTTTTTACATTTCTCTCATGAACCCAATTTGTCTTTCAGAGATAAACATTAATAGCCCTGTTATTTTTTTTGACAAACATTTCTGCCATTTTTAAAATATGTACTTATTAAGGAGATGAGCTTGAAACTCAGTAAGTCTTGGGATATCTTTATGTTCCTTGGGGAAAATTGGAATGGTTACTATCTTAATTGTTTCTGGCAGCTTACTACTCATTAATTCTGTTTAATAACAGCATTATCAAATTAGCTGAGATTATAAATCCATAATAAAATAAATAATTGCATCTTGACGATTTGTTGGTGCTACAATTTGATATGTGTACTTTCATACCTTAAGGAGGGAGGAATCTTCCAAATAGCCTCAATAGAAGTAAGGATATGGCTGTTAACAGTAGATTTCATTAAACAAGAGAATCTCATTCATAGAAATCCCAAGATTTATTATTTATGCCAGAAGACTCAACTGAGATTTGACTTTCTAGGAGCTACTGCCTTCATTACCTGGTATGTCAACATATTTTCTCCTTTATCCTTACTCTCAAAATATGTTTGCCTGGATTTGTGCAAGCAAAATCCTGCCCCAACTATGTACTATGATGTGCAGCACTCGAGCTTTAATTAGATTTCATTCTTTTTCTGCAGGTCTGATCCAGCTTTTCATTTTTAATATAAAAATTAATTCCAGTTTGAATTTCTGAAGGTTCCAGTGTGCCTCCTGCTTCTGCAAGAGTATATAGTTTAACCATATACTGCAGCCTTATCTGATTAGTCACAAGGAACTGTGAATGTAAAGATCACTTAGAAAGTAAGACCACATTTCCTTGTGAAGTAAATACATTTGTTATTACTTGGCAGAGCAATAGTAAGACACGTCATCTCCCATGAATGATCACTTCTGAACTCAACACTAAATGAAATGAAAAATCATGAATTACATCCACAGCATTCACCAATAATACCATCATTTTCAATGCATAACATGGAACAGCTATTTGTATGATTTACTCAGAAATACAGGAACCGCATTTTACCCATATGAATGGGGTTCATAACAATATTTCCATCTATCTTAGCTGACAATTTTGAAATTGAGACTAGTCTACATTAAGATCAATGAGGTTAAAAAAACTTTAATTAAACTAAATATTAATAACATATTTGCAAGAATAGAAATCTGACCTGACCATTAGCTATCTTCTCAGCGACTTCCCAATCATGTTAAGTGACAGAAAGAGTCACTGAGCGGTGGTGATTCATCAATAGGCTGATTACACTGAGTAAATTCAGTTTCCACTTAATCCAGTCTTAGACCTCATCATATCTTCATGCATGAATGCAAAAGTCAAAAAGGAGGGGATGGGAGAAAATATCCATAGTACCAAAGCAACATTTAGCTGAATACAGAGTCAAAGTGTCATGCAGCATGGCAACAGCTGGACCATGCGAACCAACATTCTGAGGCTCCTGTACCTTCTTCCTGATGGCAGCAGAAACAAGAATGCATGGTCTGGATGGTGGGGGTCCTTGATGGTGGATGCTGTTTTCCTGCAACAGTACTCAATGCAGATGTGCTGAATGGTGGGGACGGTTTTATCCATGATGGACATGGCCATATCTATTACTTTTTGTAGGCTTTTCCATACAAGGACATTGGTGTTTCCATACTAGGCTGTGATGCAACTGGTCAATGTACTCTCCACCACACATCTATAGAAGTTTGGTAGAAATTTAGATGACATGCTTTAGCTTGCCATCCCTGACATCCCTGACCCTAGATGAACAAGCTTGGGTAAGCAGAGGCTTAGCTTCCGGAAAGGTTTTTTTTGTTAGTATATAACTGGTGCACTGAGAATGGGTCTGGAGTTAGTGATAGGTTAATTGTGTGAGATTTACAAGTGGTTCTTGGAAATATCCAGTCTCCTTGATAGCTCCATCTGCACAAAGTGCATCACACTGCAACAGCTTAGAGACCACATTAAGAAGCTGGAGCTGCAGCTCATTGACTGTCAGCTCATATGAGAGAATGCAGAGGCAATAGATAGGAGCTACAGGGAGCTAAGTTGCAGGGGCAGGTACTTGGGTGACTGAAAGGAGAGGGAAAGGGTATAGGCAGCTAGTGCAGAGTACTCCAGAGGCAATTCCCCTCAATAGTAAGAATACCATTTTGGATACTGTAGGGGTGGGGCGGGGGAGTGACCTACCAAGAGGACGATGCAGTGACCTCGCCTCTGGCATTGTCAGGCTCCGTGGCTCTGAGGGGAAGCAGAAAGAAGAGGAGTGTAGTAGTGATAGTTAGAGGAGCAGACAGAAGATTCCAGGGATGTGAAAAAAAGCACGGATTGTATTTTGCCTCCCAGCTGCCATGGTCAAGGATATCTCAGATCAGGTCCATGGAATTTCTAAAGGGGGAGCTTGAGCAGCTAGAAGTTGTGGTACATATTGGTAACACCAACATAGGTAGGAAAGGGAAGGAGATCCTAAAGAGAGAATATAGGGAATTATTTAGAAAGTTGAAAAGCAGGACCTCCAGGGCAGTAATCTCTGGGTTGCTGCCAGCGCCTACTGCCAGTGAGGGTAAGAATAGAATGACTTGGAAGATTAATGTGTGACTGAGAAATTGGTGCATGGGGCAGGGATTTAGACTTTTGGATTAATGGGATCTCTTCTGGGGAAGGTATGACTTGTAGATAAAGGACAGGTTACACCTGAACCAAAGGGAAATGAATATCCTTGCGGGCAGGTTTGCTAGAACACCTGGGAAGGGTTTAAAGTAATTTTGTAAGGAGATGGGGCTGATGATGGGGCAGTTGGTATACAAGTTGTTGCAGAGTGTAGTGAGATTGTGAGGAAGGACTGGTGGGAGATCTGGCAAAGCTGCAGTCAGTGGGACAAGTTGACGTGTAACTTGGGGCCATATGTGAAAAGGGTGATGAGTACAGGACTGAAGGTGTTATACTTGAATGCACACAGTATACAGAATAAGGTAGATGATCTAGTAGTACTGTTATGAGATTGGCAGAAAAAACATTATGGGCATCACTGAGTTATAGCTGAAAGAAGATCATAGCTTGGAGCTTAACATCCAAAAATGCACACTATATCAACAAGAAAGGTAGGCAGGCAGAGGAGGTGGAGTGGCTTTGTTGGTAAAAAAAAATAATAAAATAAAATCCTTAGAAAGAGATGGCATAGGACTGGAAGATGTAGAATCCTTGTGGGTAGAGTTATGAAACTGCAAAGGTAAAAAGACCTTGATGGGAGTTATATATAGGCCTCAGAACAGTAGCCAGAATATGGGATACAAATTACAACAGGAAATAGAAAACACGTAAAAGAGTGATGCTACGATAGTCATGGGGTTTTCAATATGCAGATAGACTGGGAAATTCAGATTGGTGCTGAAAGCCAAGGAAGAAAATTTGTAGAATGCCTGCAAGATGGCTTTCAAGAGATTGAACCCACTAGGGAATGGCACAGGATAGGTACATCCCAAAGATGAAGAAGTATTCTACAGGTAGTATGAGGCAACTGTGGCTGACAAGAGAAGTCAAAGACAGCATAAAAGGAAAAGAGAGGACATAATATAGCAAAAATTAATGGGCAGTCTTTATATGTAAAAAAGAGGCAGGAGTGGATATTGAACTGCTGGAATACAACACTGGAGAGGTAGTACTGGGGGACAAAAATTGCAGATGATCAGAATAAATACTTTATATCAGTCTTCATTGTGGTGGTCACTAGCAGTAAACCAGATATTCAAGAGTATCAGGAGCAGAAGTCGGTGTAGTTGCTATTACTAAGGTGAAGGTGATTTGGAAGCTGAAAGGTCTGAAGTTAGATAACCTGAGCCAGATGGACTACACTCTAGGGTTTTGAAAGACGTAGCTGAAGAGATTGTGGAAGCATCAGTAATAACCTTTCAAGAAGCACTGGATTCTAGAATAGTTCCTAAGGAAAAATGCCACTCCTCTCTTTAAGAAGGGAGTGAGGCCTAAGAAAGGAAATTATAGGCCAGTTAGCTTGACAGCAGTGGTTGGGAGATGTTGGATTCCATTATTAAGGATGAGGAATTAGGGGACTTGGAGGCTCATGATAAAATTGGCTGAAGTCAGCATGGTTTTTTAACAGGAAATCTTACCGGTCAAATCTGTTGGAATCCTTTGAGGAACAAGCAGGATGGACAAAGGTAAGTCAGTGGATGTTGTATACTTGGATTTTCAGAAGGCCTTCAACAAGGTGCCACAGTTTTACAACAAAGATACTAGCATGGGTAGAAGATTGGCTGACTGCCAGGAGGCAAAGATGGGCCTTTTCTGGTTGGGTGCCAGTGAGTGGTGGTGTTCTATAGGAGTCAGTGTTGTGACCATTTCTTTTCACGTTGTACATCAATGATTTGGATGACAGAATTGAATGCTTTGTGGACAAAGATAGGTAGAGGAGCAGGTAGTGTTGAGGAAGCAGGGAGTCTGCAAAAGGACTTAGTCAAATTGGGAGAATGGGCAGAGAAGTGGCAGGTGGAATATTGTGTAGAAAAATGTATGGTCATGTACTTCGGTAGAAGGAATAAAGGCTTAGACACAAAATAACCCAGAAGACATTTAAAATTACATATAAAATCTGGGAAGGCATTGCACCCAATAGTTGAACCTGAGGGAAATCCGATCAAGAGGAAGCTGCACTGTCTGGAAATAACCTCTGCCATGTGACAGAGAAGAGGTGACAAATGTGAAAGGAAAGAATGAACAAGCAAATGACCCACCCACTAACCACTTACCTGTGTCCACACTGCACCAGAACATGTGGATCCTTGATCAGCCTCTACAGCTACCTGCATACCCACTAACAGACAACCACTCTGGAGGACATCTTACTCAACTCGAGTGATCGCAATACCTACTGTTCTATGTTCTATGACATAGATCATTGTGAACCTGTAGGCTGAGAAGCCCTGGCCATATTTTCACGAGAAACTAAAAGTGATATTGTCACTTATCTTCAGTTGCTTAATCAAACAACTTTCCTCTATCATGAGGTCATGAGTGGGCTTGTTTAACTTTGTTGCATCTTTCTATTCACAGTGTGAAGTCACATAACTACCTCACAGAACAAACAGAGATGGAAACTTAGATTTTCTCTCTCCACAGATGCTGACTAACCTACTGACTACTATAAGTATTCTTTGCTTTTGTTACAGAGTTCCAGTATCTGTAGAGGCATCCAGGGGCAACTTGAGTAGCAGCAGTACTCTCAAGGGATATGATTAAATATTCTTGTTTCAGCCTAATACAGGTAAAAAGCACAACTGCTTCCAAGGTCGCTTGATAACATCTCCTCATGGACCATCAACACTGGTACACCTCAGGGGTGTGTGCTTAGCCTACTGCTCTACCCTCTAAATACCCATGAATATGTGGCTAGGCATAACTCAAATACCATCTATAAATTTTCTGATGATACAACCATTGTTGGTAGAAAGTCAGGTGTTAACAAGAGAGTGTACAGGAGTGAGATACGCCTAGTAATTGAGTGGTACTGCAGCAACAACCTGGCACTCAACTTCAGTAATACAAAAGAGCTGATTGTGGACTTCAGGAAGGGTAAGATGGAGGAACACATACCAATCCTCATAGAGGGATCAGAGGTGGAGTGAGTGAGCAGTTTCAAGTTCCTGGGTGTCAAGACCTCTGAGGGTCTAACCTGGTCCCAACATATCGATGTAGTTATAAAGAAGGCAAGACAGCATCTATGCTTTATTAGGAGTTTGAAGGGATTTGGTATGTCAACAAATATACTCAAACATTTCTATAAATGTACCATTGAGAGCATTCTAACAGGCTGCATCACTGTCTGGTATGGAGGGGCTACTGCACAGGACTGAAAGAAGCTGCAGAGGGTTGTAAATTTAGTCAGCTCCATCTTGGGTACTAGCCTACAAAGTACCAAGGACATCTTCAAGGAGTGGTGATTCAGAAAGGCAGTGTCCATTATTAAGGACCTCCAGCACCCAAGGCATGCCCTTTTCTCACTGTTACTATCAGGTAGGAGGTTGAGAAGCCTGAAGGCACTCACTCAGCGATTCTGCCTGTTTCCTAAATAGGCATTGAACCCTTGGACACTACCTCACTACCACAGTATTTCTGTTTTATTTTTGCACAATTTTTTATCTTTTCAATATATATATACTGTATAAAATATACTGAATAAGATTCATTGATTTATTTATTTTTCTCTTCTCTATTAAATATTGCATTGAACTGCTGCTACTAAGTTAACAAATTTCACGTCACATGCTGATGATAATAAACCTAATTCTGATTATTTTTTGCTTTTTTTTATTCAGAGATGGGTTATGCACATTTGGAACTGAACTTGAAAGAAAACTGGCATAAACATTAAAAGGTAATATTGAGGCTGATGAATAAGGGAAACACCATAATGTTCTAATAACCCTTTGATTGAGGTCAAGTGCCTGATGATTATTTGACTAAGTTCTTAATGCTGTCTTCCAAAACCATTTCCTCCAGCATGAATATCTAACTGAGACATAATTCATAGTGGAGATTTTATCATTAGTGTCCCTACACCGGAGGTTCATATGGGAAAAAATGTATTCAATATTAATTCTAAGACCTGTCCAAATTAAGGACCCACTATTTATAATTATTAATGT
This sequence comes from Hemitrygon akajei, assembly GCF_048418815.1. NCBI lineage: Eukaryota > Metazoa > Chordata > Chondrichthyes > Myliobatiformes > Dasyatidae > Hemitrygon > Hemitrygon akajei. The sequence continues at coordinate 50,784,824 of NC_133129.1, forward strand.
CCAATGGTTCCAGATACAGAGAATACTATGAGATAATAATGTATCCAGATATTGCAGACCTCTTACTGACAGAAGAAATATTCTGCTGCCTTAGTGTTCTTGCTTTTAATTCCTTTAATGTCTAGTCCAATTGGTTTAAGAAACTGGCAGACATTAAGTTTTCCACAGCAGTTCAAACAATCTGTCATACAGTATTCCAATTAGCATAAGATTTTACCAGCCATTGAATATTTTTACATACATAAATGATAAATTTAAGTAGCAATACTCTTTGATAGATATGTGTATCAATTATTATGTTATATTTTAGTAGGCAGAATAAGTTACATCCTTTATATGTGCTGAAATCTGCCTATTATGTTAAATTGTGAAGTCTCTGCAGTAGAACAAGCCCATTCTTTATGTCATAGAAAAACAGTGCTTTGTTTGAATGAAAAAAGATCACCTGCAAGTTAAATCAATGAATCAATTAGCTTTAACATCAAGGACATTGTGTGAAGTTAAGGGACAATACACACTGCCAGACTAAGGTACTCACTTTGACAGCCCCCTTCCTAACTGGTTATCTTTGAGGATTTGTTGTTGACATTTTGGGAGCACAAATCTCACATTTCCACTTTACTAATCTCACCAGTGCCCCTCATTGCCTCTTCTAACCCTTCAGAGATGTAAGGCCTTAATGACCAAGATCACATAAATTGAGTCCATCTCACTAATAAACATGCCACACTTAATGGCCATAATTGCAAATACTTTTCCTCTTACACTTTTAGAACCATACAGCAACATGAAAGCCATTCAGCCTGACATCTCTATATAAACCCCTTAAATAAGCAATTAGCGATGTTCTGTTGCTTTTTCCTCACAACCCTGTAGAGTTTTTATAAGTTTACTTATCCAGTTCCTTTTGAAAGTGATTAAAGAAACTGCTGTTGACATCCTCTCAGCCAAAACACTTCAAATTAAGAAGGCTTAGTGTAGAAAAGATCCTCACATTCAATTCCTTACATCTGTGCCTTCTGGTTACAACTTTTCAGCCTGATGGAAACACATTCTCTTTGTTTGTTCTATTAAATTGTGACAGCTCAGAAATTCATTTTATTTGCGACAGGTTCATCAAGCCTACACCTTGTGGTTAAACTGCGTCTGTTCACATTAGTGCAGCTGACGGCTAGCATCCCATTTCTATTTCTGCTAAAATCATGAAGAACCTTGAAAGAGTAACTAGGGATCAGATAGGTCCAGTCAAGGATACGCGAGAGACCATGTGCTTGGAGGCGGAGGATGTGGGTGAGGTCCTAAATGACTACTTTGCAAAGGCATTTATCCAAGAAGATGACATGGAGGAAAGAGTATTCAAAATGATGCAGATTAATTTGCTAGTGCATTTCGAGATAAAGGAGATAGTGTTGTGTGTCTTAAAGAACATTAAAGTGGATACTCACTGTGACCTGATGGGATATACCCCAAGTTATTAAGAGAGGCAAAAGATGAAATTGATGGGACCTTGGCCAAGATCTCTATCCTCTCTTGGTTCCAGAGGACTGGTGAATAGCTAATATTGCTCCATTATTCAAGAAGGAAAATATAGGGATATTTGCTGGAAACTAGTGAGTTTCATGCCAATGGTAGGCAAGTTACTGGAGAAGATTCATGGGATTAGGATTTATGAGCATTTTGAAAACCATGGTCTAATTAGAGACAGTATGGTTCTGTGTGGGACAAGTTGTGTCTTACTAGCTGAATTAAGTTTTTAAGCATGTGGCAAAGGAGACTGATGTTGGTAGAGCTGTGGGTATACTGTATGCCCACGTGGATTTCAATAAGATTTTTGAAATTCCTCATGGGAAGCTCACCCAGAAGATTAAGATACATGGGAACCATAGTTGTTTGGATCAGAATTGACCTGCCCATAGAAGACATGGGATAGTGGTTGATGGGACTTAGTCTGGTTGGTGGTCTATGACTAGTGATGTTCCACAAGGATCTGTACTGGAACATTTGGCCTTTTGACATATATATAAATGATCTGCATGAAAAGTTAGATGGGTGGGTTAATAAGTTTGGTGTTGTGGATAGCACAGAGGAATGGCAAAGGATACAGTAGGATATAGATCAGTTACAGATGTGGATGGAGAAATGGTAGATGGAGTTTAACCCTGTCAAATGTGAGGTATTGCATTTTTGAAAATCAAATGTATAGGGAGAGAACACAGATAATTACAATACCCTTAACAGTGTTGAAGTGCAGAGGGATTTTAGGAACCAATTTCTTAGCTTTCTGGAAGTGTTTACAGAGGTGGATTGGATAGTAAAGAAAGAAAGTAGCATGTTGGGTTTCATTAGACAAGGAACTGAGTTCAAAAGTAGAGAAATTGCAGTATATTGCAGTTTTATAAGCTTCTAGCTAGGCTACATTTAGCATACTACATTCAACTTTGATAGCTCCATCATTGGAAGGATGTAGAGACTTTGGAGAGGATGCAAAGTGATTTATCAGGAAGCTCTCTGAATTACTGGGCAATGTGCTATAGGGTGATATTGGACAAGCTCGGATTGTTTTCACTGGAGAGGTGGAAGCTGAGAGATCTGAACGAGACACAGCAAGAGTAGACACCAGTATCTTTCTCCCAGGGTTGAGAAGTGTAATACCAGAGGACATGCATGTAATGTGACAGGTGTCAAGTTCAAAGGAGATATGTAGGCTAATTAGTTTTATTAAACACTGAGAGTGTTGGTTACCTGGAATGTGCTGCCTGGCACAGTGGTGAATGTAAATACAATGGAGCTTTTCGATATGCAGAGAATGAAAGGATATGGCTCTTGTGTAGACAGAAGGGATTAGTTTAGTTGGGTATTTGATTGCCAATCTAGTGAGCTCAGTATAGCAATGTAGGTCAGAGAGCCTGTTCCTGTGCTGTACTAGTCTATGCTATGTAACATCTGTTAATGAAGTCAACTCCAAGAGCAAATAAAACCATAACACCATAAAATAAAGGACCAATATTAGTCCGTTTGGTCCATTGAATCTGCTTTGCCATTTCATTGTGGCTGATCCATTTCCTTCTCAGCCCCAGTCTCCTGCCTTCTGTCTGTAACCCTTCGTGCCCCAATTAATCAAGAATCTATTAACTTCTGCCTTATCTGTACTAAATGACTTGGCCTCCACGGCTGCCTGTGGCATTGAATTCCACAGATTCACCATTCTTTGACTAAAGACATTCCTCCTCATCTCCATTCTAACTGGATGTATCTGTCCTGTGCTTTTGAATTGTTGTCAGAAACCCCAGCTATTGCTGCTCTGCCTTCTTTCCTCCTAGTGTCCCCTTCCAATCAATTGTGGCTGTCTCATATCTTTGTGATTCCTTTTACTCCGCTGAAATACTGATCATCTCACCTTCACTTCTCCTTCTCAAACTGCAGGGTGAGTTATATCATATTATGATCACTGCCTCCTAGGATTTCTTTACCTTTAGCTGTCTAACAAATTCCAGTTCATTACACAACACCCAATCCAGAATAATTGATTCCCTAGTGGGTTCAACCATGACCTGCTCCAACAAGCCATTTTGTAGGCACTCTATAAATTTCCCCTTTTGGGATCCAGCACCAACCCAATTTTCCCAATCTACCTGAATATTGAAATCCCCCATGACTCTCGTACCACTGCCTACGTGATATGCAGTTTCTATCTCCCATTGTATTATGTAGCCCACATCTATGTTCAGAGGTCTGTATATAACTCATATCAAGGTCTCTTTACCCTTGCAGTTTCTTAGCTCTACCCACAATGATTTTCCACTTTCTGATCATATGGCACCTCTTTCTAATGATTTGATTTCATTTTTAACAACTAGATACAATGTGTATCCCTGGATGTTTAGCTCACAGTTATATTCTTCTTTCAGCCATGATTCAGTGATTCCCCCACAACATTATACATACCAATCTGCAACTGTTCTACAATTTCATCTACCTTATTCCATATACTGTATGCATTCAAATAGAACACCTCAAGCCCTGTCTTCATCAGCCTTTTCGATTTTCACCTCTTTTTACTTTGCACCTCATCTCGTTGACCATGCTCGCAGTCTCACTGCACACAGCATCTGTTTGTAAAGCAGCTACCCCATACTGAGCACTATCACTCTAGTTCCCATAAGATTAAACTCTCCCAAACTGCTCTAGAAAACCTGCCCACAAGGATAGTATTCCCCCCTCAGGTTCAGGTGTAACCCATCTTTTTTGTACAGGTCATGCCTTCCTCAGAAGAGGTCCCACTGATCGATCCAGAAATCTGAACCCCTGACACACCCCTCACACCAGTTCCTCAGCTATGCAGTTATCTTGCCAAATGCAAATGCTCTTATTCTTGCTCTCACTGGTACATGGCAAAGGCAGAAATCCAGAGATTACTACCATGGAGACGCTGCTTTTCAGTTTTCTAACTAGCTCCCTAAAATTTCTCTTCAGGACCTCCTCACCTTTCATCTATGTTATTGGAGTCAATATGTACCAAAGCCTCTGGCTGCTCACCCTCCCGTTTAGAATTCTGATGACCCAATCCAAAACATCCCTCACCCTTGAGCCAGGGAGGCAACATACCATCCAGGTTTCTCTATTGCGTCCACAGAATCTCATCTCTACTCCTCCAAGCAATGTCCTATCACTGCTGCAATCATCTTCACCTCTCTTCTCTCCTGTGCCATAGTGCCAGTGATCCAGTTGCTGTGGTTCCTCCTGTTCAGTCGTTCCCCTCAACAGTATCCAAAACTGTGTACTTGTATGTTGAGGGGAACAGCTACAGAGCTACACTGTACTGGCTACCCTTTTCCCTTTCTTATCCTAACGGTCACCCATTTACCTGCCTCCTGCCACCTAGGGTTGACTATCGTGCTGTAGCTCCTGTCTGTCACTTCCTCTGTCACCTGGATGAGCCAAAGGTTATTGAGCTGCAGCTCCGCTTCCTTAACATGATCTCCGAGGAGCTGCAGCTCAGTGCACCTGGCGCAGATGTGGATATCAGAAAGCTGGATATCTCCCTGAATTCTCACATCTCACACACAGAACAAAACACAGTCCCTGCCGCCATTCTCACTGCACTAACTGTGCCCTAAGAGACGAGGAATGAAGAGTAAAGAGGAAGAAGAAGAAACTTACCATATACCTACCTTGCTCATGTCTGATCTCAGCGAAGCTTGATGAGCCAAAGCCACTCCAACAATGGCCCACTAACACAATGGCTACTCTGCTCGCCCTGCCTTATATTTATTCCCCCTTTCTACGAATCTCTTTTACTGATTGGGCACTGTTCAAATTCTGTAAACTGTAGCCAAGTTCTGTCATTTTTATTCTTCAGTGGTGGACCTGTGTAAAGTTCACGGTTCTTCTCGTGCTCCTGTTTGCTGATTGGGTGCAGTCCAAAGTCCAGATCTGGCCATACCTGGGATTATTTACATGACTCCTCTCCTCTTAGGAATGGGTATTTTATCTATTTATATCTACACGTATATTAGGTACTCCTTCTTAACAGTGCAATGGACTAGCATTTTTGTCTTTATCATTGCAAAGTCACAGGAGATGGGAACAACTTGCTTTAAACCATACTGGACCTCACACTGTGGTGTCAATTCACTCACCGGTATTGTTTTATTTAGCATGTTTGAATATGTTTTTGAATAGACAACTGTGTTCTGCTCTCAAGATACACTGCTGTGGAGTGTTCCTTAGCAACAGCATGGTCAATAAGGAGAAATTATGACAAACGGACCCAGACCTAACTGTTAATAATTTTTCTCCACCAATGATATCTCACCAATGGAGCATTTCCTGTGTTTTCTGTTTTCTTTATTTCAGATTTCCAGCATCTGCAGGTTGTTTTGATATGCATGATCAATAAGGGGAAGTCACAGGTATATAGTAATGCCATGGAATCCAAGAGATAAAGGGACCTTGATATTGATGTTATCAGCCATTACTAGTGTAGACTGTCAAAGCTATTTGATGAATAGCAGAGGGTTACTGAATTGCAATTTGCAGAGCTTATGCTTTCTACACTATCATCCCAGTAAATACTATGAGGCTCTACTTTGCTTAGGCATATCACATCACCATGAAGTATCTGATAGAGTTAACCTAGCGAATATAGAGAAATGCAATTTTCAATTAGAATGGAATATTTCTTTAGATTTCTTCACTTTCAATCACTATCATAATCTCAAGATAAACTGGCTGTTCAATAATAGACAGCAAAAATGTCCATGAGATGGCATAACTTGAAGTCTTGATGGTCACCATTTTTTTAGACTGGTTGTGCTTGATACCTTGCCCTCATGCCTTGTTTCAAACCACTGCAATGCTTGAGTGTAGGGAATGATGTGTTTGATTTGCCAGAGTCCAAGACCGACACAACTTTCTTCATAATTGTTCATACTGAGAAATGACTTTGCATAGCCAAAACTGCCCCAAAACATGGAAAGTAGCATGCCTTGGCAACTGTTGATTCTGTCGTCACTAAGTTAAAACAATCTCTGTTTGCCCAGGGTGTGATAGCTCTTGTGAAGCTCAGTTCTGCTGGGTGATGTACCAAAGATAAAAAAAAGCCTGAAAGCACATACTACCAGGCTCAAGGCAACAGGTATCCTACTATTATAGAAACTCTTAAATAGACCTGGTATGTAATAAGATGGACTGTTCACTCCTACCTCATTATTGTTTATCTAAGTGCCAAGCCAGTTTGGAAAGGTTTCGTGTGGGCCAAAATGTGGTGGCAAGGTCCAGGCCTAGAGTATATTGAATCAACAGGGTCCAGGTCCTAGTGAGAGGAACTACACAATGTTTGGATCATTTAAATGCCAGGCCAGATTAAAAAGACAGGGTGTCGGGACCAGAGGCGAAGTTCAGGCTGGGACTGCTCACTGATCCGTGATGGTTATTCTGCTCTGCACTGACCTGAGACTGTGGGCTGCTACAGTGATATCTGGTTTTGTGTCTGTGAACTCACTTTTGGTCTGAATGCTGTTCGTTTACTTTTATTTTACACACAATTCATTTTTTTCTCTCTCTCTCGCTCTGCACATCAGGTGTTTAACAGTTTGCTTTCAATGGGTTTTTTGGATTTATTTGTTTTGTGGCTGCATGTAAGCAGAAGAATCTCATCTCAAGGTTGAATAATGTATAGATACTTTGATGATAAATGTACTTTGAGCTTTGAACCAGTTTTTCACTGTATCTTGTTATGTGTGAAAATAATATACCAATATCAATATAATTGTCATCTATTTCTCCCTGAATTATTGTGAAATCCATGAAACTAAAGATCTGTGTAGACATAAGAGACTGCAAATTCTGAAATACAGATAATAAAAACAAGACACTAGAAGAATTCAATGGCTTAAGCAGCAACTATGAGGGAATAGGGCAATCGGTGTTTCTAGTAAAGACCCTTAATGTGGACTGAAGGATAGAGAGGTGATAGCCAATTAAGAGTGAAAAGAAGGAATGGAGCAAGAATTAGTCAAGTCAAGTCAAGTCACTCTTATTGTCATTTCGACCATAACTACTCTGTACAGTACATAGTAAAAATGAGACAATGTTTTTCAGGACCACGGTGTTGCATGACACAGTACAAAAACTAGACTGAACTACATAAAAAACAACACAGAGAAAAAAACAACTACACTAGACTACAGACCTACCCAGGACTGCATAAAGTGCACAAAACAGTGCAGTCATACAATAAATAATAAACAAGACAATAGGCCAGTAAGGTGTCAGGTAAGGCTCTGGGTATTGAGGAGTCTGATAGCTTGGGGGAAGAAACTGTTACATAGTCTGGTCATGAGAGCCAGAATGCTTCAGTGCCTTTTCCCAGATGGCAGGAAGGAGAAGAGTTTGTATGAGGGGTGCGTGGGGTCCTTCATAATGCTGTTTGCTTTGTGGATGCAGAGTATAGTGTAAATATCCGTAATGGTGAGAAGAGAGACCCCGATGATCTGCTCAGCTGAATTCACTATCCACTGCAGGATCTTGCGATCTGAGATGGTGCAATTTCCGAACCAGGCAGTGATGCAGCTGCTCAGGATGCTCTCAATACAACCTCTGTAGAATGTGATGAGGATGGGGGGGGTGGGAGATGGACTTTCCTCAGCCTTCGCAGGAAGTAGAGACGCTGCTGGGCTTTCTTTGCTATGGAGCTGGTGTTGAGGGACCAGGTGAGATTCTCCACCAGGTGAACACCAAGAAATTTGGTGCTGTTTACGACCTGCAAGTGAGAAGAGGTGAAAGGCAGCATCAGAATCAGTATCATGTGTATTATCACTGACATGCAGGTATATCATGATATTTATTGTTTAGTTGCAGCAGTACAATGCAATACATAAAAATACCATGTCGTTATCATGGCTATCCCTCGAGGTTGATGATGATGGTCTTTGTTCCGTTGATCACTTGAGGATGTGGCCCACAGAGCAAAGATGACTATGCGTGTGTTTGTTTAATGTGTACTTGATGCTGTACCCCAAGAAGCACACGATACTTCACAAATCAACAAACTGATTCCAATGGCATGGAAACCACAACGACTGGAGCTGATGGATTTGTTGCAGCCTTCATCTGCCTTCACAGCCGTTGAGTTCAAAGTAACTTTGTCTGCCTGTTCCACCATTGAGGTCTTGGTTGGAATAATCTTTGTCAGGGACCTCACCCTCGACCTTACCACCATGGGTGACCCTACCATGAGTTACAATAAGAAATACAAAAAATAAAAAAGCAGTGCAAACAGAGTGTAAAAAAAGTTAGGAAGTATTCATTGTCCTTTCAGGAATCTGATGGTGGAAGGGAAGTTACAGTTCATAAATGTTGAGTATGTGTCTTCGGGCTACTGTACCTCCTCCCTGATGGTAGTGATAAGAAGAGCACATGTTCTGGAGAGTGAGGGTCCTTAATGATGGATGCTGTCTTCTTGAAGCAGTACTGATGGCAATCTCCTTGATGCAGGGGAGGCCTTAGCTCAAGGTGGAGCTAACTGAGTTTACAATCCTTTGCAGCTTTTTTCTGATCCTGTGCATAGCATTCAGTGATGTAACCAGTTCAAAAGCTCTCCTTAGTTTATCTTGAGTCTTTATTAAGAGACCAAATCTCTTCGTACTCCGAATGAAACGTACCCGCCGATGTGCCTTCTTTGTAATTGCGTCAGAATGTTAGGCTCTGGATAGATCTTCAAAGACTTTGACAACTAGGAACTTGAAGCTGTTCAACCATTCCATTGTTGATCCCTTGATGAGGATTTGTACGTGTTCTCCCGAATTCCCCTTTCTGAAATCCACAGTCAATTCATTGGTCTTAATGATGCCAATTGCAAGATTTGCTGTTGCGATATCATTCAACCAGCTGATTTATCTCACTCCTGTATATTTCCTCATCATCATCCGATATTCTACTAACAACAATTGCGTTATCATAGATGGTATTTGCATTGTGACTTGCCACACAGACATGGGTGTAGAGGGATTAGAGCAGCAGATTAAACACGCATCCTTGAGGTGCTTCCCAGATGACATCCGTGGTGGGAACCTATTATTTCTAACCCACACTGACTGTAGTGTTCTAATGAAGGACTCAAGTACCCATTTGCAGAAAAAAGTACATAGGCCAAGGTTTTGAAGCTTGATGATTAGTACTGAAGTGATTATGGTGATGAATTCTGACCTGTAATCAATGAACAGCAGCCTGATATAGGAATTGCTGTTGTCCACGTGATCCAAGGCTAGGTGGAGAGCCAGTGAGATTGCATCTGCTGCAGGTCTATTGTAATGGGAGGCAATTTGCAGTTGCTCCAGGCCCTTGCTTAGGCAGGAGTTAATTCTAGCCATGACCACCCTTTCAAATCACTTCATCACAGTAAATGTGAGTGCTACTGGGCAATGGTCTTTGAGGGAGTTCACCATGCTCTTCCTGGGCACCAGTACAATTGGTAGCCTATTGAAGCAGGTGTGAACCTCTAACTGCAGCAGTGAGAGACTCCAGCTAATTGGTTGCACAGGTTTTCAGTGCCTTGCCCAGTACACACTGGGGCCTGATGCCTTGTGAGGGTTTTCCTATTTCAAGATATTCTGACATTGGCCTGTGAAACAGATGCCACATGTTGCCAAATGCACAAGGATTCGTACAGGTACAGTTTCATAGTGCTGCATGCATAAGAGGCATTCACATGGAAGATGGGAGAATAGAAATATGAACAGAAGCTGAAAGCCAAAGGCTGAACATAATGAAGTTGGATAGGAGAGAAAGCTAAGCATGGAAGCAAGAGAGGAAGGTGGGAATGGCAGATAGGAAGAGTGGGGATGAGAACCAGTGGAAGAAATGTTCCCAAAATCCATCTTCACAATCTGCTTGATAATCCTCCTTCCATTGAAAACACATAAAGTCTATCTTATTAATGACCACTCTGCAGTGACAAGAAGGCTGAGATGAATGGAAAAGTCCAGCTGTCAAACCCACCCAGCCAGGAATTGATTGCAAGTTAGGCTCCAAAACTGCTGGTCAGATGGTATTCTGATTGGCCCCTGATTCAATGGAATTCTATGTATTGCCCTACTTGCTATCTGTGGGACTTTTTGCAAAGTCTTGTCTTGTTGGCAAAATAACATGATTAAACTTTGAAAGCAATTTATTAGTTGTGAAACACCAGAGGCCATCTAAGCATACAATTTGTTCTTAATCGATCTACGTCAGTGCAGCAATTCCGCAGCTTCTGTCACAACAAACTGTAATTGAGCCTGTCACTCAAATATGACATACAAATATCACCCAATGTGCGTATTGTCTCAAGCTGAGGTTCTTTATACCAATGTAATCAGCTTTCATAATTTCTGAAAATCCATTATCACAACTTCATGACAAAAAAAAGCAAGTTGTTCTCACCTCCACTGACTTACCATGGGGACACAAAAGACTTCAGATGCTGGAATCTAGAGTGAAAAGCACACTACCGGAGGAATTCAGTGAGGAGGAAATTGTACAATCAATGTTTTGGCTCAACACCGTTCATCTGGACTTTTCATTAATATACAATGCTACAAGAGGCATTGCAGCAATTCACCAAGCCTCCTTCAACCCCGCATGTCAAATTTGTCCATTCAAGGGAAGCAGGAGGACATTGCATACCATCCTGAAATGACTAAGAGTTAATGAATTCCTTATTAAAAATACATAAGAATATCCTTAAGCCCGAGGGCATCAGTTTTATTACAGCTAATTGCTATTTCTTACATGCAATTTGAAATGGGCAATAGGTATATTTCTTGCCAGTGATACCCATGTATCTTCAATGAATGAAGACAAAAAGAGAAAATTAAACATTGTGATCTGGGTACCACTCTTCATATTTCACTGATTGTATGGAGTTGGAGTTGTACACCATAGAAACAAACCATTCACTTCAACACATCCACACTAACCACAACGCTTCTCCATGCTAATCTCATTGCCTGTGCCTAGTCCATATCTTTCAGAACTTTCCAAACCTGAAACCCATCCAATGCCTTTTAAACATTCTAATTTCATCGAACTCTGCCATTTCCTCTATAGCTTGTTTAATACACCCACCATCCTTTGTGTGAAAATATTAATCTTCAGATCTCCTTAAACCCTTACTCTCTCACCTTAAACATTGATTATGACTTTCTACCCCATCTATGCTCATTATAATTTTATTTTCTTCTGTAAAGCCACCCCTCAGCCTCCTTCACTCTAAGGCAAAGAGAGTACCTCCTCATTACTCAAGCCATCTAGTCTAAGAAGCACCATTACAAATCTTTTCTGAAATGTTTCTAACGTTAATTACATTCTCACTATAACATGGCAACCAGAATTGAACACAGTACTCTAAGTACAGTCTTGTGAGGGTGTTGGGTATGCTCCCATTTACGACCAGAAGCTAAACAAAGTTGGAAGTTTAACTTACACTGATTGATCTTACACATGGCAGCTGCATTAGAAAGCTGAGATTGGCAAAAACATAAGGTCCTTTGGACTAGGAAGCAAATATCCATCACGGCCTATCCAATATTTTTTACAACTGTAATATTTTATCCCAAACTTTTATACTCGATGCCGCTGTCAATAAAGGCAAGTTGTATTTTAGAATTACAGTGATTACATTATCCTAATACTTTAGTTACATTGTCAGAAACAAATCTAAGTTGGTGGCAATCATATTTTTCCTCAGTGCTTGACACAATGTTCTATCTTATCCTTTGAAACCAATTCTGTAATTTTTGCACTAATACTTTGTAAAGCCAGGGATGTTGATAATAAATTTCAAGCTGTTCCCCATCTTGAATATTCATACTTAAAACAAGAAATTTTAGAAAAAGGATCCAAAGTTTTCCTGGTGTATATTACAAATAAATTCTTCACAGGCTTCCAGCTGGGTACCAGTATTAATTTTAACCTTGTACTTATACCCCGTTGTCCATCCCTCCTGATTGGCTAGTCCTCATCTAATCAGGTTTCCACTGCCCCACCTTGTTTACAATCGAATTCCAGTTCTCTCTTAGAGCGAGACCTTCATCTTTGTTGAAATTCTTTTCCTTTAGTTTTATTTCAATGGCTTCCTTCACCTGGCAGTCCCAAAAGCAATTGGTGCGGCGCAGTTGTTTTGCACTGTCAAAGTCAATCCTATGGCCAGTGCGAGTGCATTGATCTGCTGCCGCTGATTTCTCCAAGTAACCCAAATGGATACACCTCCTGTGCTCCTTGATGTGGGTTTCCACCGTGTGTCCTGTCCTGGTGATGTACACTGCTCTGCATTCACAGAGAATCCTGTAAATGCTACCCTGTGTCCCAGGTCATATTTGACGCACATAAGCTGTGATATAATCTTCCTTATGGCATTGTGGTAATTTTAGTGTTCTTTTTCAGCACTGAAATTCAATTTTGAGCTGGTCATTGTCACTGTGCAAATCAAAGTCAACATTTTATTGATTTATTGTCAGTACCTTAGAAACCCAGAAAAAGATTCTCATGGTTTACGTTACTAAACAAATTTTATATCTTGGAAGTGTACTGTTGGTGGCTTTTCAATTTCACCTTCAGAGAGTGGAGAATCATCCTTACTCATTAAGGCTCAAAATGTCATATAGAGAAAGCTTCACTGGTGTCTACTTCTAAAATTTGATAGTATTAAAATCAATAGAATTGAATGTCGAAAGTTAAGCATAATACTCAGTTGCACTAAATGTTTAGTATATCAACCAGGTTTGAATCACTATGATCTCAGAATACTGAAGGACTCTTATCGTGCTACTGGCAGTTCTTTTAAAGAGTGATCCATTTCACCTCATCCTCCTTCACTTTCTCTATAACAAAGTATTCCCCTTCAATAAATGGCATGTCTTAAGTAAACGACTCTGCTTCACCCCTGAATCTTTTGTTGATTTAGAACTTCTCAGGAATCTGTCCTTTCTTCTTTTTGCTCTGCCTTCATATTAATGCCTTCCCCTGGCCGTCATCCAATTCTATTGATTCTTTGACTTATGATTCCAGATTTAATTCAGAACCATTCTTAAGGTCACATCTTTTATTACCATGCAGTGCAATATTTGAAGCCTGCTTTGATCAGCTTCACAACTTACCAAAGGCATGAGAAAAATCTTGCCTTTGCAATACTTCAAAAACACCCAAGCATTAGGATTTTATAGTTTCACTGGCAGAATCGGCTGCAAACTTTGAGCATTATTGGAATTCTGAGTCTACTCTTCGAACAAAATTGTCCAAATATCTCACGTTTTGAAGATAATGACTCCAGCTAAGCCCTTCAAGGATAATTTCTGCTGCTTTGCCCTGATTAAATAGTGACATGAGAATGGAGAAATCATTAGCAAGCTGCTTTACAGCAAATGGCATTACAGTTTAGACCCATATGATGTGTGGAGTTTTCAGCATCAGTCACTGGGGAACCATTAGCAACAAAAACCCTGAGTGAGGCTAATTCTTTTATCCCTTTCACTAAGATCACTTTAGGACACAGCATGGATCTATTCATTCCAACCAAGAAAACATGTGAAGGCAGCTCAAAAGCTGTCAGAGAATAAAAAAGTTGATAAAATAAGTACAGGCTATTTACGTAGATGATGATTGTGCTAGGAAAATTACATAAATCAGTTCTGCCTTAAGGCCTGTATTTAAATCCATGAAAAGTTGGCTGAAAGATGGAAAAGATTTGCTGAAAAATGTAGCTCCCAGCTCTGCACGTTTTTGATGTTCCACGCAGGATCATAGTGTCTCAGTGTATCTGGGAAAGGAGTGGCACAACATGCTCATATCGGTGTGAGATATTGCAGAACTCACTCAAACTTGAACTTGAAGGCTGAGTGACCTATTCCAGTTCATGTGTTTGGATGCTTGTATTACTCTTAAAAAAAGGATGCATGTTTAGGCAAATTGTGACATAAGTTACCACGTAAATTTGGTTCAGTAGCAGGAAGAAAGAGGTAAGAAAACAGGAGCAGAATTAGACCAATCAATCTGTCTACATGCCTCACCATTCACTAGCTGATCTACACTGGCCTAAACTTCCTTTCTTTGCCAGTTTCCCATAATCTTCAGTTTTTCAAATATTCGTCTTCCTCCAATTTTGAAAATTCTTCATTTAAACACCTCCACTAATTTTGCACAGTTAAACATATGGCTGTAAGTTCCCACTGCTAGTGCTGGATAAATGGATGAATAACTGGGTCATTCCAAACTGAATCATCTCAATTTTTGAATTCAATTGACTTTAATTCTTACATCCTTCTTGTGAATGCAGGCTCATTTTTATCATTTAAGAAAAAACTTGGACAGGTACATGGATGGGAGTGGTATGGAGGGATATGGTCTATGTGCAGGTCAGTAGGACTAGGCAGAAAAATGGTTTGGCACAGCCAAGAAGGACCAAAAGGCCTGTTTCTGTGCTGTAATGTTCTATGGTTCATGAGGAGTAAAAATCTTTATGTTACATCTCCATCTAAATGTGCAATTTGTAATAAATAGTATGTATAACAGGACAGTCAATATGACATAGAAATACAGTTGTATCAGCGTGAATTAATCAGTCTGATAGCCTGGTGGGAGAAGCAGTCCAGGAGCCTGTTGGTCCTGGTTTTTATGCTGCAGTACTGTTTCCCAAATGTTAACAGCTGGAACAGTTTGTAGTTGGGATGACTCAGGTCCCCAATGATCCTTCAGGCCCTTTTTAGCCACCTGTTTCTGTAAAATGTCCTGAATAGTGGGAAGTTAACATCTACAGATGTGCTGTGCTGCGCCCCACTCTCTGCGGAGTCCTGCGACTGAGGGAGTTACAGTTCCCATACCAGGCGGTGATGCAGCCAGTCAAGAGGTTCCCATTTGTGTCCCTGTAGAAAGTCCTTAGGATCTGGGGATTCATGTAAACTTCTTCAACCATCTGAGGTGAAAGAGGGCTATTGTACTTCACCACACAGTCGGTATGTACAGTCTACATGAGATCCTAGATGATGTGTATGCTAAGGAACTTAAAGCTGTTCACTCTCTCAACCCCAGATCCAGTGATGTCAATAGGGCTTAGCCTGTCTCCATTCCTCCTGTAGTCCACAACCAGCTCCTTTGTTTTTGCGACATTAAGGGAGAGGTTGTTTTCTTGACACCACTGTGGCAGGGTGGTGATTTCTTCTCTGTTGGCTGCTCATTATTATTTAAGATAAGGCCAATCAGTGTAGTATCATCAGCAAATTTAATTAGCAGATTGGAGCTGTGGGTGGCAACACAGTCATGGGTATACAGACAGTAAAGGAGGGTGCTTAGGATACAGCCCTGAGAGGCACCTGTGTTGAGGGTCAGAGGGGCAGAAGTGAGGGAGCCCACTCTTACCACCTGCTGGTGATCTGACAGGAAGTCCAGGATCCAGCTGAACAAGGCAGGTGGAAGGCAGAGGTCTCTGAAATTTTCGTCAAGCAGAGAGGGTATTATGGTGTTGAATGCTGAACTGTAGTCCAGGAACAGCATTCTCGCATAAGCATCCTTTTTCTCCAGATGTGTAAGCACAGAGTGTAGAGCTGTGGCTATTGCGTCGTCTGTCGATTAGTTGTGTCGGTAGGTGAATTGTAGGGCTCCAATCTGAGTGGTAGCATGCTGCAGATATAGTCCTCGACCAGCTTCTCAAAGCATTTGCTTATTATTGAGATGAGTGTGACAGGATGCCAGTCGTTCAGGCATGTTACCTTGGTCTTTTTAGGTACAGGGACAACGGTGGATGTTTTGAAGCAGGAGGGCACTCTACACTGGGAGAAGGAGAGATTAAAAATGTCTATAGACACCCCTGCCAATTGTGCTGCACACCTCCTGAGTACCCACCCTGGGATGCCATCCAATCCCATAGCCTTGCGACTGTCCGCTTGTTGGAAACATCCATGTACTTCGGCCTCAGAGATTTCCAAGATGCAGGTCATCTAAAAAACATCTAAAAAGAATATTTCTTCATTTTTTATCTTTCTCCTTTTTAACTGCACGGCTGCAAGAATCTTCTCATAGAGTCAAAGAGTTATTGAACAATACAGCAGAGAAATAGGTCCTTCAGCCCATCTAGTCCAGGCCAAACTATTAATCTACCTAGTCCCATTTGGAGCACAGCCCTGTATACACCTTCCTTCCATGTACCTATCCAAATTTCTCTTAAATGTTGAAATTGAACCTGCATGCACCACCTCTGCTGGCAGCTAGTTCCACACTCTCACTGCCCTCTGAGTGAAGAAGTTCCCACTCATGTTCCTTTTAAACTTTTCAGATTTCACCTTAATCCAAGACCTCTTTTTCTAGTCTTACCTAAACTCACTGGAACTTACCTGCTTGCATTTACCTGATCAAAATGCCTCATAATTTGTATACCTCTTCCAAATTTTAACCCATTCTCCAATGCTCTAAGGAATAGTCTTAATCTATTCAACCTTTCCCTATAAATCAGGTTCTCAAATCCTGACCACACCTTGTAAATTTTCTTTGCACTCTTTAATCTTATTGACATCTCTCCTGTAGGCAGATGACCAAAACTGCACAGAATACTCAGTTAGTCCTCACCAATGTCTTATACAATTTCAACATAACATTGTAACTCCCATACTCAGTACATTGATAGATGAAGGCCAATGTGCCAGAAGTATTCTTTATGACCTGAGATGCTCTTTCAAGGAAATATGTATCTGTATTCCCAGATCCTTCTGTTTCACTGTGCTCCTCAGTGCTCTACTGCTCTTCAGTAAGACATATCCTCGTTGGTCTTCCCAAAGTGTAACACTTCTCACTTGTCTGTATTAAATTCCATCTGCTATTTCTCAGCCCATTTTTCCAACTGGTCCAGATCCCGCTGCAAACTTTGATAGCCTTCCACGCAACTCCATTATGCTCTTAAGATGTCAGGAGCAGGAATATGAGTGTATATTCCCCTGCATGAATACTGATTGAATCTCAGCAGACTAAAACCTCACTGCTGGGCTGGTCTACATGAAAAGTCTAGCTGTGGAGTGTGCTGAAAGTTCATTGAATCCGTCATCAGATTTATTTGTGTACAATGAACCCATGAATGCTACCTCTCTTTTTGCACTACTTAGTTAATTTAATTTTATTTTTTATATATACTTGTTACTGTAATTTATATTTTTGTACAGGTATTGCAAAGTACTACTGCCGCAAAACAACAAACTTCATGATATATGCTGAAGATATTAAACCTGATTCTGATTGCAAGAACCCATGTGTCAGCTGAGGATTTCCACTTCAGATACTGAGCAGAGCACTGAGCTTGCCTGCTTCACCTCAGAAATGTAGTCATTTAATGGCCCATTATTTTCTTGATTTCATAATTAATTAGACTGAGCAGACATAACAGCAATGAACATTAGTCAAGTTCAACAACACTTTTGAAAGAAACATTTCACATATGACACTTGATATCTGGAAACAATTACTCAGCAAACAACAGTAAAGGGTCTTGAAACACCCAAGGCTGTCTTTTTTTTAAAATTTTATTTAATTGCATTTTTAAATGATTACAAGTGTAGCTGTCTTGAGTTAATTCAGGACTGTAGGGAGATTATATTTGACAAGGTACCAGAGAAAAGTGATAGAATTAAGAGTTAAGAGTTCATGCTATTGAAGGAAGTGTGTTAACATACTGTAGAGGGAAGGTTTGTTTGTTTTATAAAAAACAGACATCAGTATTAAACAGGTTTTTTCAGATGCAAATAGTTGAGTAGATCAAGGATCAGATCTTGGCCCTCCATTAATTATGATGTATTTCTGAACTAGAGGAGGGAGCACAATCTCAGATATTCACATTAGCCAATGTCATGGAAGAAGCTGGAAAGTGATGTTGCAATGAGAATATTTGGACTCTACAGCTATACGTAGATGGGTTGAGTGAATGACTCAAGACTTGACAAATGTAGGTTAATACAGGAAAGCAAGAGGTGATGCAGTTTGGGAAGAGCAATCTACAGTAAAGGCAGATATTATCTAAATGGAAAAATTCCGTAAATCAGAGGGATCTGAGTGCTTGGAGCATGAATCACAGTAAGTTAGCAGGCAGGGGCAGCAAGTAGTTAGGAATGCAAATTGTATTTTGAACTTTCCTGCAAGAGTATTGCAATTTAAAATGAGGGACCTCTTCTTCCCTCTTAGAAAGAAGCTCCAGCCCCATTGAACTCACGTCCATCTACCTCAACTCTATTTTATCCCCCTTGGTTCATCCCCTTCCCAGCTACATTTGCGGTGTTCACCTGCTATCTCTTCAACACTTTTTAGTTCTCTGGTCCTGATCATCTCATTTTCACCACACTTTTCCCGTCCCCATACATTTCTATCTCCAATCAAGAAGGCCTTAAAGCTCTCCAATTCTTTCTTAACTACAGACTCCATCATTACCATCATCTGTCTGGCAGAAATGGTCCTCACCCTCAACACTTTCTTTTCCAACTCCTCCAATTTTCTCCAGACTCAAATTGTAGCCAGGGGCACGCACATGAGTCCCAGCTATGCCTGCCTTTTCATTGGCTACGTGGAACAGTCCATGTTCCCATATTTCCCTGGTAATGCTCCCAATGCCTTTCTGCGCTGCATTGGTGATGTTTGAAACACCCATGCTGAGCTCATCAATTTCATCAACTTTGCCTTCAACTGCCACCCTGCCCTTAAATTCAATCTGTTCGTTTCTGACACCATCCCCCCTTTCTTAATCTCTCTGTTTCCATCTCTGGAAACAAACTGTTTACTGATATCTTGTATAAACCCTCCAAGACCCATGGCTATCTTGATTATACCTCTTCCTACCCTGTCTCCAGTAATAATAACATTATCTTTTCTCAGTTCCTTTGTCTCTGGTGCATCTGTTCCCAGGATGAGGCTTTCCTTTCCATGACATCAGAGATGTCCTTCTTCTCAAAGAATAAGTTTTGCCTTCTTCTACCAGTGATGTTGCCCTCATCCACAACTCCACCATTTCCTGGACATCTATTCCAGCTTCCCGATGCCTTACCAGAAATAGAGATATTCTTGTCTTTCCCTATGAGCCTCTGCATCCAACACATCTTTCTCCACAACTTCTGCCATCTTCAATAGGATCCTACCACCAAACACATCTTTATTCCCCCCACCCCCACTCTCCACTTTCTACAGGGATCAATCCCTCCATGATTCCCTTGTTCATTCATCCCTTCCCACTGATCTCCCTGTTGTCATTTATCCTTGCAAATGGTAAAAGGTGCTACACTTGCCCATTTACTGCCTCCTTCATCTCCATTCAGGACACCAAACAGTCCTTCCAGATGAGGCAACACTGCACTTGTGAATCTTTTGGGGTCATCCACTGTATTTGGTGCTCCCAATGCAGCCTGCTCTATGTCGGTAGGACGACGTGGATTGTGGGACTGTTTTGATGAGCACCTGCGCTCCATCTGCCAAAAACAGAAAATCTTGGTGGTCAACTATTTCCATTTTTATCCGAATACTTGTATCAACTTGTATCACTGAGGCTGTCTACAAGAAGAGTCAGAGCTGTCTCTACTTTCTGAGGAGACAGAGGTCCTTTAACATCTGCCAGATGATGCTGAGGATGTTCTATGAGACTGTGGTGGCCTGTCCTATCATGTTTGCTGTTGTGTGCTGGAGCAGCAGGCTGAGGGTAGCAGACACCAACAGAATCAACAAACTCATTCATAAGGCCAGTGATGTTGTGGTGGTGGAACTGGACTCTCTGACAGTGGTGTCTGAAAAGAGGATGCTGTCCAAGTTGCATGCCATCTTGGACAATGTCTCCCATCCACTCCATAATGTACTGGTTAGGCTCAGGAGTACATTCAACCAGAGACTCATTCCACCGAGATGCAACACTACGCATCATAGGAAGTCATTCCTGCCTGTGGCCATCAAACTTTACAACTCCTCCCTCAGTGTGTCAGACACCCTGAGCCAATAGGCTGGTCCTGGACTTATTTCCACTTGGCATAATTTACTTATTATTATTTAATTATTTATGGTTTTATATTGCTATATTTCTTCACTATTCTTGGTTGGTGCGACTGTAACAAAACCCAGTTTCCCTTGGGATCAATAAAGTCTGTCTGTCTGTCAACAGGTTGGTCCCTCTGTTACAATGAGACTACCCTCAGGTTGGAGCAGCTACAGATCATATTCTGTCTAGGTTGTCTCAGCCTGATGGCTAGAACATCAATTTCTCCAACATGATAATTTTTTCCCTTCCCTTTCCCTCTTCCTCAATTCCTCACTGAACTTACTTCTTCTCTTACCTGCCTGTCACCTCCCCCTGGTGCCTCTCCTCCTTCCTTTTCTCCTATGGTCCACTCTCCTCCTCTTTCAGACTTGGTCTTCTCTAGCCCTTTGCCTTTTCCACCTATTGCCTCCCAGCTTCTTACTTCATTCCCCCCTCCTACCCACCTAACTAAACATCACCATCTCCTTCCCATCCCCCACTTTCTTATTCTACATCTTCCCTCTTTTCTTTCTAGTCATGGTAAAATGTTATGGCCTAAATGCTGGCTGTTCATCAGTTTCCATGGATTCTGAACGACCTGCTGAGTTCCTCCAGCATTTTGTGTGTGCTGTCCAAGATTTCCAGGATCTCTTGTGTTTATATATTTCTACTGTTGTACAGCGAGTTGTTGAGGTCACAGCTAGAGTACTAGTCACAGTTTTTCTCACCATATTTAAGCAGGGAAAGCTGGCATTAGTAGCAGGCAAAGACAGATGTCTGTAGCTAAAAGCAGAGATGAGAAGGCTGTCCTGTCACAAGCTACTGAAGAAGATAGATTTATATTCTTTGTAATTTAGATGAAAGAGGAGTTATCATATTATGTTATATAGGATCTTGAAGGCACATGACACATAGATACTGAATGCTTCATTTAGTGAGAAAATCTTGTATCAGGTAATGAATCTTGAATAAGTTTTTAGGGGCAGGTCTGTCATTTTAAACTGAGGTACAAAGGAATATGTTCTCATACAGAGTAGTGAATCTATGAAATACTCTACCCTAGAAGGCTCAGATACTGGTTTATTGTGAGAATGTAAAGAGCAAGGAGGTTACTTTTTGAAAGGTCATGGAACTGGTAGCTGAAGAGAACTGATACGGAAGAGGCTATGAGCCATGATCATACTGAGTGGCCAAGTGGCCTAATCCATCTCCTATTTTCATATCTTCTCTGTTCCTGCAAAATGACATACAATTCGGTTTTAAATCACTCTATCTCCTCATTTCCCCCTTGCTGTGTAACTTCCAACTGTCTATAAATCTCCAACATATCTGTACGTTTCTAATTCTTGATCATCTAATTATACCATTAATGGTATTTGTGTCCTCAATGCCCTAAACCCTATCCTTGTCTGAAACCAGATCTTTCAACCTCTCCATTTTCCTGTCTTCTGGATGCTTCCGGAAGTCCAGGTCTTTCACCAGAGGCTCATGTGTCTTCTGCTGTCTTTCGAAGTCAGGATATGACAATGGTCCTACTAAGATATCGTTGCCTTTCAGGTGCTCAGGATGAGGAGATTACCAGTGAAACTAAGAGTGGCTGAATGAAGCCGCAGAAGGGATCAGAACCATTGAAGTTCTCATATACACATTGAGGCTTTCTCTTTATAGTACAGCGGACCAACTCATTCAGACACTACCTCATTACTTAGGAGACCCAGATTCAGTCTTGATCTCTGGTGCTATCTGTGGAGAGTATCAATGTTTTCCTCATGGCTGCATGGGTTCCCCTAAGAGTTCTGTTTTTCTCCCACATCCCAAAGACATGTGAGATGTTGTTTGATTAGCTGCTGTAGAATGACCCAAGTGAGTGGATGAGTGAGAGAATCTGAGAAGTTGAAGGCAGTGTGGGATTTGTTTAGGATTTTTGTAAATTGGCAGCTAGTGCTCATGTAAGAAGTTGTAGGGCTGAACATCACTGCTGCATCTTCCTCAGATTCCTCTCTATAACCTATTTGCATCATTCCGCTCAGAAAAACGATTGGTCTCATAGATAGTATCTCATCTCTGTGAATTCACTTCATTTCCCATCTAAAATATTCCAGTATTCTATTCCACTTGAAGTCCTCTTTCCACCCTGCAAGAGCACAGAGCACCAGATGGAAAAAGAGAAACTGATGTTGTCCTCCACAGTAGGTACACCTTACACCAAAAAGTAACAATATGAATTGCATGAACATTGCAAAATGTAGCCACAAGAGAAGGTCAGAGGGTAGGAATCCTGCAGCGAGTAACTCGCCTCCTAATTATTCAGAGTTGGTCCAACATCTACAAAAAGCAAGTCAGAAGCATGATAAGATATTCTTCCTTTTCCTGGGTGACTACATCTTCGACAACACTGAAGAAGCTCAGCCTATACAGGACATGGCAGCCAGCCTGATAGGCACCCCATCCACAAACGTTCACTCCCTTCACCAATAGTACACATTGGCACTAGTTTGCAGTGCAACCTGCAACACACCAGGACTTCATCATCATCATTATGTGCCATGTCGTATGACAGAGGTGATCATGGTCACCACGATTGTTCTTTGCAAAACTTTTCTACATACGTGGTTTTTTATTGCCTTCCTTTGGGCGGTGTGTTTACAAGAGAGGTGACCCCATCCATTTTCAGCTCTCTTCGGAGATTTTCTGCCTAGCAGCAGTGGTTGCATAACCAGGACTTGTAAAATGCACCAGCTCCTCCTACGACCATCCAGTACCTGTTCCCATGGCTTCACGTGGTCCACCTGCCAGCTAGTGGAGGGAAGGAGTCCTGAAGAAGGGTCTAGGATTGAAACAAAGACTTTTTATTCCTCTTCATACATGTTGCCTGATCTGCTGAGTTCCTCCAGCATTCTGTGTGTGCTGTCGGGGATTTCCAGCATCTTTCTTGTGTTTATGCCTTCCACCTGCTTTGGCAGAGATGCGTCTCCACCTCACCACCCCCCTCTTATGCAGCTCCTTCCAAATCCATGGCTTCCACCAGATAGAAGAACAAAGGCAACAAAGGCATAGGAAAACCACCATCAAAAAAAAATACCCTTTAAGCCACATACCACCCTGACTTGGAAATATATCAGTGTTCCTTCTCACTGGCTCAAAATCCTGGAACTACCCACCCCCCCCCCCCCCCATCAGCATTGTGGGTACATCCACATCTCATGGACTGTGGCTGCTCAAGAAGGTAGCTCATCACCATCTTCTCAAGGGCAATTAGGAAGGAACAATTAAATGCTGGCTCAGCCTTGCACAAACCCCTTGAGGGAATGTAAGAATAAAACGGGGAGCTATAACCCTGCTAACCGAATTCACTCTTATCCACCCACTTTGGATACAAAGCTCAATTATGTGCACTTGAAATCACAAACAATTGAGAAATTATTGTGTGCAAAATGATAGACATTCTTACCTTGAGCATTTCAAATCATGTCTTTAACCTGCCATCCAGAAAATGGTGGCACATACGTTCATATCTTACTGGAGGAAAACACTGACCCGGACACCAGGACTCAGGTCAAGCCTGTTTTAGCTCAGATCCTGACAGCTTGTAGATACAGTCAGGACTGATTATTGTGATCTAGAGAGCAGCTGGAACAAAGAAATGATAATCCCAAAGTTCTTCTTTTGGATTAAATCCTCTTAAAACTTCCAAACTTATAAATTAGGCAATTATGTAAAAAACGATGCTGAATGACTATTCCCACATTATCTGTGATTTAATACTACTATTTCATGAGGATTGTACAGAGATTGCATTTGTCCCTATTTTGTGGTCTCTTTATTCTTCTCTTATCCTTTTGTAAATGTCATTTTTCTTAACATATACAGTATATATGAAAAGAAGACAAGGATATCTTTTTGGGTATAAAAGAAACAGCACAAAAGTCAAAATTATTTTCAAATGTCTTGACATTTAAGTGGAGTATTTACGGCAAGGAACTAATTGTTTATTCTCAGCACTGACTTTTTTAAAACAATAATTCAATACACTTTTGGAATGTTATTTTAATAGGCTACTTGCGTTTACTTATATTTAGTTGCAGTATTTATTTATGATGGTAATTTTACACAGTGTGTATACAGTTAAAATATAGAGAGATATTTCTGCTGGAGGAGAACAAACCTTTTACTGTTATGGTCCCAATCATTAGACACTCCATACATGTACAGCTGAAATGAAACAATTAAAAGACAATCCATTTTATCAATGGGCACATTTGCCTCAGAGTGACAAATTATGGATCAATATAGCTTCTGTAATGGTTCACTGCACTCAGTCAAGGACCAAGTTCAACCTATGGGAGACATGGATAGAGGCAGAATTCATGAGTTTCTGGCAACAGAAGTGAATGAATAATTTTTCAGCTGACTGCCAACAACACAAAAGGGTCTTCTTAAACCCCAACGATTATTGTCTGAGCCTCAAGCTTGGTTAGATACCTACCTTTGGAACCGCAGGTTATGTACGTTACAAATCATCTAAAGCATCTCTGTTAATCACAACAGCACAAGGAGAAGACAACACATTCAGATAAGGCATCCAACTGTAGAAATGCAAAGTATTTCTATTCTTTTCTCTGCAAATCCTTTTACGATTTAATTATACCATTGTTATGACCGCAGCCCCCTCCTTTGTGAGAATCGCAGGTGTCATGCCCGCAGCCCCCTCCCTTGTGAGAATCGCAAGAGCACTAAAGGGAGAGTGAGTCAGTGGACCCAGGAAATGAGAGAGGGACGTGCAAGATGCCATGTCCCCAGCGATGTAAAATCCTGGGACATATCCATTGTTTCTTGGAGACACCTTTGTGGATTGCGATCCTATACTACGTGACAGCCTTCAGGGCAAAGTGGGCTGGGTGACGGGGAGAGATTGCATCATCCACCAACCTGATTGACATCTTCAACCCTGCAAGTCAGGATAAAAGAGGCGCTGTAGGAACAGCCCCCTCAGAAGCACCAGAAGAGACGCTAGCAATCCCGTAATAGTGGGCTGCCATTTGAAGGAAGCCACATGCGTTCGGTTCCCTTGCCTGGGAGCCGGTGGCGGGTACCTCAGAAATGATTTTCTTGAACTAACAACGGGGAACCAACTCCCCCGACTCAACGGTTTGGCCTCATCAAAAGACCCGGGCAAGTTTCTTTTCTCACAAATCTCTCTCTCTCCAACAAGTGAAAACCCAGCGGTCCCCAAAGGCGAAAGCCTGCAGAAACTGAGTGACTTTTATATCTCCATCGGACAATATATTACCCCCTAGACAAACGATAGAGCTATTTCTTATTGATGATTATTACTACACCCGCGCTTTAGATTGAGTATTGACGACGTATATTATCTGAATGTTTGTATTAACCTTACTTTTGTGCCCCTTTATAAATGAAGACTTTTAAAAATAGTACCATCAGACTTCAACGGACCTCTCTATCTTTGCTGGTAAGTGACCCAGTTACGGGGTACGTAACACCATGAACTCTACCGATAATCGTTATTTAATGAGGACTCATAATCAAAATAACGATATTAAAGTAGATTTTTGAGCCTGTTCCGCCATTTAAATAGATTATGGGTTATGTGTATTTCATCTTACTTTATTCGTCTGTATACTTGTTATAGCTAATCTATGTTTTTACATTTGAAGCGCTACATTATATTGAACTTCAGTAACAGCAATGTATTCTTTATTATTGCCAATTCACCTTACTAAAGAATCACAGTTGCCCTTTAAATGTATTCATTTATTTATCAGCCCTCTTTACCCTGATCTATGTTGCTCATCTTTGGCTCTGTTTTAACCCTCTCATGCTTGTTTTCAATCAATCCTTGGCTTTATTTGATGGATTTTTCTATTCTTTGAACACACTGGTCATCTCTGAGGCTGAAACACGCAGGTGTTTACAACGAGTGGACGGTCACAAGGCTCCAGAACCGGACGGCATCCCAGGGCGGGTACTCAGAGTGTGCGCAGCACAATTGGCAGGTGTGTGTTCAGAAATTTTTAATCTCTCCCTCTCCAGTGTAGAGTGCCCTCCTGCTTCAAAACATCCACCATTGTCCCTGAACCTAAAATGACAAAGGTAACATGCCTGAATGACTGGTGTCCTGTCGCACTCACCTCAATGATAAGCAAATGCTTTGAGAGGCTGGTCAAGGAATACATCTGCAGCTTGCTACCACCCACACTGGACCCTCTACAATTCGCCTACTGATACAACCGATCGACAGATGATGCAATAGCCACTGCTCTACATACCCTTCTTACACATCTGGAGAAGAAGGATGCTTATGTGAGAATGCTGTTCTTGGACTACAGTTCAGCATTCAACACCATAATTCTCTTCACGCTCAACAAAAAGCTTAGGGACCTCTGCCTTCACCCTGCCTTGTGCAGATGGATCTTGGAATTCCTGTCAGATCGACTGGCAAGTGGTAATAGTTGGCTCCCTTACCTCTGCCCCTCTGACCCTCAACACAGATGCCCCTCAGGACTGTGTCCTAAGCACCCTCCTTTACTCTCTGTATACCCATGACTGTGTCGCCACTCACAGCTCCAATCTGCTAATTAAATCTGCTGATGATACTACATTGATCAGCCTTATCTCAAATAATAACTTGGCAAACAACAGAGAAGAAATTACTACCCTGACACAGTGGTGTCAAGAAAACAACCTCTCCCTCAATGTCACAAAAAACAAAGGAGCTGGTTGTGGACTACAGGAGGAATGGAGACAAGCTAGCCCCTATTGACATCAATGGATCTGGGGTTGAGAGGGTGAACAGCTTTAAGTTCCTTGGCACAAACATCACTGAGGATCTCACATGGTCTATACATACTGGCTGTGTGGTGAAAACGGCACAACAGTGCCTCTTTCACCTCAGACGGTTGAAGAATTTTGGAATGGAACCCCAAATACTAAGAACTTTCTACAGGGGCACTATTAAGTACATCCTGTCTGGCTGTATCACTGCCTGGTATGGGAAATGTACTTCCCTCAATTGCAGGACTCTGCAGAGAATGGTACAAACAGCCTAACGCATCTATAGATATGAACTTCCCACTATTCAGGACATTTATAAAGACGGGTGTATAAAAAGGGCCCAGAAGATCATTTTGGGACCCGAGTCATCCCAACCACAAACTGTTCCAGCTGCTACCATCCAGAAAATGGTACTGCAGCATAAAAGCCAGGACCAACAGGCTCTGGGACAGCTTCTTCCACCAGGCCATCAGACTGGTTAATTTTCACTGATACAATTGTATTTCTATGTTATATTGACTGTCCTGTTGTACATGCTATTTATTATAAATTACTTTAATCTACACATTGCACATTTAGACAGAGATGTAACATAAAGCATTTTACTCCTCATGTATGTGAAGGATGTAAGTAATAAAGTCAATTCGGTTCAATTCCACCTGCTCTCCTGCATATTCATGATTTTAATTACTGTACTATTGGTGGTTGTGTCTCCAGATGCCTTGGAAATCCTTTGTTATGCTCTCACTTCTTTCATCCCTTTCATCCCTAAGGCAGTCCTGGATATCAAACATCTCAACTGGAGGTACTTAGCAGGCTGAACAACATCTGTGGGAGGGAGTTGAAAGCCCTGTATGCAACAGTCCTGATACAGGATTTCAACCTGACGTTTGAAACTTTCCTTTACTCCTACATATGCTCTCACCTATAAGTTCCTTCAACTGACTGTTGCTCCAGATTCTAACATGTCTCGTGTCTCCATCTCAACTAAGCTTACGGTCACGTGAATTAAGATCTTATTGTATGCTTCAGTGTGGAAATTTGTTTTATCACACTTGGGACATTACAGAATGTTAAAGAGGGTGCCTTAATGCAAGTAAATCAATAGAAAAACTATGTAGATATTAATCTGAATTCGAAATGCAATACAGCAAGGAAGTATAACATATAAATGGAGACACTAAGTGATAAAAGAGTAAACAATGATGATCCCTAAAGACACATAAATATCAACATACATTTAGAATGGGAATAGCCTGCAGTCATGTGGAGAATACACACGTCAACTTCAGTTTTTGCCTTCATCCGTCACTCGAGAGCCAACTCCTGCTGTATTCTTGGTGAACAAATCTCCTACAATAGATGCTGTTGGGCACTTCTAGAGTCAGAATCAGGTTTATTATCACTGACATTGGTCATGAAGTCTGTTGTTTTTTAGTAGCAGTACAGTGCAAGACATAAACAAATTACCGTAAGTTACAAGAGAAAGTTATCATTAGTGTTAAAGAGGAATAGCAAGGTAGTGATCATGAACTGTTCAGAAATTTAATGGTAGAGGGGAAGTTGTTCCCAAAATGTTGAGTGTGCATCTGCAGGCTCCTATATTTCTTCCCTGATAGTAGTGTTGAGATGAAGGCATGACCCAGGTAGTGATGATCCTTAATGATCGATACCAACTTCTCAAGGCACTGTCTTTGACGTTATCTTTGATTATGCAGTGGCTTGTGCCCATGATGGAGCTGGCTGAGTCTATAATCCTCTATAGTCGAAGTTTCCAATCTGAGGTCCATGGATCCCTTGCGTAATGGTTTTGGTCCATGTTATAAAAAATATTAAGAACCACTGCTCTACAGCCTCTTTTGATTCTGGTCATTTGAGTCCTTGTACCAAGCAGTAATGCACAGCATTACATCCTGTACACTGGTCAAGCATCAGCCCAGCTCAGAGGATTATGTTTTACAGACTGTTTCATTGCGGTTCCTGGCACACCTTGTCTCATTGGCAGGCAGTCCTTCCAGGAAGGTGAAAACAGGGGCGGACTAACAAAACAGTGTGGCAATGGGAGTCCTCAGCATTAATCCAGAGCCCACGAAGTTTCACAGCATGAAATCAAATTACTCAGAGCCCTTCCTCAACTGGCGAGTCTAAGCTTTCCAATATGTGGAAGAAGCACTGGAAGTAGCAAGGACACAGGATGTACTATGCCTGAAGATCTTAATGTCTGCTTCAAGAGTAACTGAGAAACACCGGCATTAATTCCCAAACAACTGGTACCGTGCCAACTAGCTTCCTTATCATCACAGGAACCCGGATTAAGCAAATTCTATTCAATCCACATTGTACTAAGAAATACCTGAGGGCACTGAATATAGAAGACTGTATGGACCAGGCAACATCTAAGCTAAAGAACTTAAAACCTTTACTCTAGCATTAACTGGTGATGGAAGAATTTCAGATGGAGACAAGAAGGAGTACGGGAATGAGACAAACCGGCTGGTTGAGTGGTTTCGCAACCACAGTTTTGCATTTAACATCAATAAAACCAAGGAACTAATTGTGGACTTCAGGAAGTGGAAGTTGAGGAAACAAACACTAGTCCTCATTAAGAGATCAGCAGTGGAAAAGGTGAGCAGCTTCAAGTTTGTTGGTATCAACATCTTTGAGTATCTGTTCTCAGGAAGGCAAGCAAGCAGCTATAGTATATTTCCTTAGGAGTTTGATGGAAGATGCAATCAATGATGCCCATCGTCTCAATCATCAGCAAGGAGATGGAAGGTATAGATGATGGTATTAGTGTGTGCAAGTTAGTCTCCAGTACCTGCTCACTGATGTCCAGTTTTAACTATGCTCAGCTCTAAACTTCATCACAGTCTTGGTTCAAATGTGGCCAGTCTTGGTTCAAATCTGAATTCTAGAGTTCCTTGGCATTAGATCAAGTATATACTGAAGGAGCTATGCTAAGTCAGTGATCAGAGAGCATCAAAGATAAAGCAATCCAATGTTTGGAGTCCTACCCTGAAGAAAGGAAGGTTGTTATGGTTGTTAGCCCTATTATACCAGTTCCAAAACATCACTTCAAGAGTTCTTCAGGATAGTGCCAGAGGAAAAGACAACTTCTGCAGTTTCATCATTAACCTTCCCCCCATTATAAGGTCAGAAGTTGGAATGTTTGATGATGATAAACACTGTATAAATCCTTTTGCAACTCCTCAGCAAAAATAAATTCACAGATGTAAATCAATTCTTCTGCATGCAGCAAGACCCAAACAATATTTAGGCATGGACAGATAAGTGGCAAGTAATACCATTTTCAAGAGATATCTAAAAAGCTCTTGGCATTTATTAATGAGTTTTCCATCATTCACAGCGACTGGAAATTCAATCAGAATAGCTACATAAGGATTGTGGGTACAAAAGTAGGAGGGAAGTTTGACATTCGCTTATCATAAATCCTTCCCACCATGTAAAATGTACAAGTAAAGAGCAAGGAGAAATATTTGTGTTGATGAGTATATCTCCAACAACTCTTAAGAAGCTCAACAGCCTCTAGGATAGTAGCATCCTTGCATCATCCTAAGTGTTCATCCCCTCTGCCATAATCACAAGGGAGTTGAAGAGTTGAAGAGCAATGTTTCCTGTAGACTACTCAGTATGTGATGGCTACCATCAGAAAGGACAAAGTTTGTCTCCAAGTTGCACACCATCCTGACCTACAAGTTCATCATCACTCTTCAAAATCATTCTGCCTAAGTCTTGGAACTCCCTACCTATCAACATAATGGGCTTATCGTCATCGAAGAGCTGCAGTGGTTCTAAAAGGTAGCTTTCCATGACTATATCCATGGCAGGTAGGGTTGGTGATAAATATTGGCATTCTGCTGATATTCATAACCCATAAAATGAATAAGCAAAAACCAAAAAAAGTCATGTTAATTGCCTACCTTCCCTTGGTGTTCAGGCGAGGGAGAATGATGAAGTCATTGGATGAATAGGTGAGCCTATAAACTATAGCAATGCCATTGGGATAGAAATGAGTCAAATATTGAGGACAAGAGTACCGTGTTGGTCTATGAGAAAGGTGATGTAGAAACATACAAAGAGCAAAAGAAGCTCACAAAGGGTAATTCCGTTATCTGAGAGATATCAGCTGTTGGAAAAAATTGGATAATTTAAAAATTTAATATTTTAAAATGAAAAGGCTGTAGAACTGAGAGATACTTTTACAACTTTTAATGATTCAGAAGAGATTTGCTTCTGTGTTTGACAGAATCTGAAGTTAAGGACCATAGAAGCAATGGAGTTTAGAATAAGGGCTACATCCACATTAGACTGGATAAATCTGTAACCAAAGCTTTTTCTCTTCGTTTAGACTCTCCGTCCACACTGAAACAGCATTTTCCTCACCTGAAAATTGAGCTTTTCAAAAACGCCTTCCAGAGTGTGTAAATTTGAAAACGCCACTTGGGCAAGAGTAGTGTGGATGGGGTAACTGGAGATTTCTAGAAACGCTCTCATGATGTGCTGGAACAGATAGTGGCGGCAGCGCGGCATTTCATTGTTTTCTTGAACGCAACCCCCCACACAACCTAACGATTTCAGAACAGACAGCAACGAGACTGAAGCCAGAAGAGTGAGAAATGTACTCACCAAATACTTTGACCCATAACTTACTGAATAAATAAGTATACTCACTTTGCCCTGTTTTCTGTTGTTGCTTGTATGAAAGTGGTTTACCTATTCATGTAAGTACTTCTCTGACAATAGATGTGTAACAGCCTAATATAATATTGTATGAAAGTACAAGATAACACTGATGCAGACATGTTTTATACATTTAACAAGGAGCTTTATTAATGCAATAGATTTATTCAGTTTTTCAATGTTTGTCGTCAGCCGTGAACTCGCTGTTGGTTGCCTCCATACGCTCCAGTATTTTTATTTTTTTAGTTTTATGTCCTTCTGCGTGAGAGCCAACAGCTGTCCGTCATATGGCAATTTCTTTTTAAGTTCCTCTAGTCTGTAACTGCACAAACACGCACTTTCCCTGCATATTCGACACCAAACATGTCACTTGTTTTCTGTAGATGTGTCCTGCACATGCCCAGTAGGAGGAGATTCGCCCAAATACCTGTTTTAATGTGGATGGAGGTATTTTCAAAAACGCTTGGTGTGGACTCCTATCGTTTTTTAAGTGAAACCGGCATTTTCAAAATTATCCGGTCTAGTGTGGATGTAGCCTAAATTGTGAGTAACCTGCTGGCTGGGTTACTGGATTTGTCTCAAAAGATCTAGTATCAGGTTTCCAAAGATCTAGAATCAGAATCTATATCAATGACACGAGTTCAATCCCAGCAGAGAAGCTGAGCAACTTAAATACAATTATCAAATAAATCTAGAATACATTCTCAATAATATTGACCATAATGCTAACCAATTATCATAAAAAATTACATAAGTCATTAATATACTTCAGGGAAAGAAACCTGATACCCATCCCTAGTCTGGTACATTTATGACATCAACCCATCAATGTGATTGATTCTTAATTTTCTTCTTTGTTTCAATAGTAATTAAACATGGACAATGAATGCTGATGTTTATCACTAGGAATGTCCAGCTTGGATGAACACAGATAAATCAGTTTGGAAATGAATATTTAGCAATGGTTAGAAAAGGGAACTTGTTCCTCTGGGAAGTGATTGCGGTAAATGATTCAGGTGTTTTCAAAGGAAAATAACCAAGATGATGTAAAGTGAAGTCAAATCAAGTCACTTTTTATTGTCATTTTGACCATAACTGCTGGTACAATACACAGTAAAAACAAGAGAGTGTTTTTCATGACCATGGTGCTACGTGAAACAGTACAAAAACTACACTGAACTACGTAAAAAACAACACAAAGAAAAAAACAACTACACTAGACTACAGACCTACCCAAGACTGCATAAGTGCACAAAACAGTGCAGGCATTACAATAAATAATAAGCAAGACAATAGGCACAGTAGAGGGCAGTAAGTTGGTGTCAGTCCAGGCTCTGGGTATTGAGGAGTCTGATGGCCTGGGGGAAGAAACTGTTACATAGTCTGGTTGTGAGAGCCTAAATGTTTTGGTGCCTTTTCCCAGATGGCAGGAGGGAGAAGAGTTTGTATGAGGGGTGTGTGGGGTCCTTCATAATTCTGATTGCTTTGTGGATGCAGCGTGTAGTGTAAATGTCTGTAATGGTGGGAAGAGAGACCCTGATTATCTTCTCAGCTGACCTCACTATCCGCTGCATGGTCTTTCAATCCGAGATGGCACAATTTCTGAACTAGGCAGTGATGCAGCTGCTCAGGATGCTCTCAATACAACCTCTGTAGAATGTGATGAGGACAGGGGGGTGGGAGATGACCTGGGCTTTCTTTGCTATGGAGCTGGTGTTGAGGGACCAGGTGAGATTCTTCGCCAGGTGAATACCAAGAAATATGGTGCTCTTTATTATCTCTACCGAGGAGCCATCGATGTTCAGCGGAGAGTGGTCACTCCGTGCCCTCTTGAAGTCAACAACCATCTGTTTTGTTTTGTTCACATTCAGAGACAGGTTGTTGGTTCTGCCTCAGTCCATTACCCGCTGCACCTCCTCTCTGTAAGCTGACTTGTCATTCTTGCTGATGAGACCCACCACGGTCATGTCATCGGCGAACTTGATGATGTGATTTGAGCTGTGTATTGCTGCACAGTCATTGGTCAGCAGAGTGAAAAGCAGTGGACTGAGCATATATTTCACACACAATTTATGTACATTTTCTTTAAGATATTTTACACTTCAGAGAATCCAATTTTCAATTTTGAAATTAACTAATCCCTGACAGTCTAATATGATATTTTAATGCTTATTTATTATATTGTACTACAGCTTAATAATGGCCATTACTATTGTTGAGGAAAGGAAGTTAATTAAAACCTTTCAATAGCTTTGGTAGGTAACTAAATATATTTATTAGTTTAGCTTTCCCAGAATTGTATCTAAATCTACAATTTAAACTGATTATTTTCAACCATAATATTGTCACAATTTCGATTGAATAGCATAATCTTAATGTTAACAAATTCATGAACTGAAATCAATCTTGGAGAGTTTTGAGGCTCCTTCAGTCATTTAAAAGCCTTCATTTTAGTCAAGACATAGTTGTGATTTATCCCACTTTTAACATAAGGGCCCACCTTAGTAAAAGACTCGAAAAATACATTTGGACTGTCAGGTCTCCCCCAAGCCTCTACAGCTCCAAAGAAAACAAATCAAGTTTGTCCAACCTTCGCTCATTGCATAAGCCCTCTAATTCAGGTGCCGTCCTCATACATCTCTTCTGCACCCTCTCGAAAGCCTTCACATCCTTTCCATCACTGGGTGACCAGAATTGTCTGCAATACTCCAGTTATTGCCTAACCAGACTCTTTAAAGCTGCAATATAACTTCCTGACACTTAAGATCAATGCCTCAACTTATAAAGCAAGAACGCCATGCACCTTTTTTACCACCCTGTTAAATTGTGCAGCCACTTTCAGAGAGCATTGGACTTGAATACTAAGATTCCTCTGAACATCAGCACCATTAAGGGTCTCTCCATCAACTATGTACTGTCCCTTGATGTTTGATCTCCCAAAGAGCAATAACTTACACTTGGCTGGATTAAACACCATCTGCCATTCCTTTGATCACTTCCAATGTTAAAGCTGCTTAAGTGCTGTTCGAATCTTCAGAAAATGTCCCAAATTTTTTTTCATATCAGAAAGTCTCTGAACCCCACATCAGCTCACTGTATTGCATTCAAACTCATACAGCAAGTGGTTCATAACTATAAGACATTTGAGTAATCCTGACGACTGCTTGGTCACACCTGTTCTGTCCTTGGCCATGCACGTAGATTGAAATTGAAGTTTCATTTATTAGGATACACGAAGTACACTGCAGATGCTGGGGTCAAAGCAACACGTACAACACGCTGGAGGAACTCAGCAGGTCGGGCAGCATCCGTGGAAATGAGCAGTCAACGTTTTGGGCCGAGACCCTTTGTCAGGACTGAAGAGGGAGGGGGCAGGGGCCCTATAAAGAAAGTGGGGGGAGGGTGGGAAGGAGAAGGCTGGTGGGTGCCAGGTGAAAAACCAGAAAGAGGAAAGATCAGGGGTGGGGGAGGGGAAGCAGGGAGGGGATAGACAGGAAAGGGGAAGAAGGAATGTAAGGGGAAAGCACTATGGGTAGTAGAAGAAGGTGGAATCATGAGAGAGGTTATAGGTAGCTGGAGGAGGAGGCATAGTGAAACTGGGATGGGGATAGGGAGGGGGAGGGAATTACCAGAAATTGGAGAATTCAATATTCATGCCAAGGGGCTGGAGACTACCCAGACGGTATTGAAGGTGGCAGAAGTTACAGAGGATAATGTGCTGGACCCGGAGGCTGGTGGGGTGCCGTCATCAATGATGCCCTCACCCGCATCTCCTTCATTTCCTGCACTTCGGCCCTCACCCCATCCTCCCATCACAACAGAGACCGAGCTCCCCTTGTCCTCACCTACCACCCCACCAGCCTCCAGATCCAGCATATTATCCTCTGCAACTTCCACCACCTTCAACAGGACCCCACCACTAAGCACATCTTTCCCTCTCTACCCCTCTCTGCTTTCTGCAGGGATCGTTTCCTCCACAACTCCCTGGTCCACATGTCCTTCCCCACAGATCTCCCACCTGGCACTTATCCCTGCAAGCGTAAGTGCTACACCTGTCCCTACACCTCCTCTCTTACCACCATTCAGGGCCCCAAACAGTCCTTCCAGGTGAGGCAGCACTTCACTTGTGAGTCTATCGGGGTAATCTATTGCATCCGGTGCTCCCGGTGCGGCCTCCTCTACATCGGTGAGACCCGACGCAGATTGGGGGACCGCTTCATCGAGCACCTCCACTCCATCTGCCACAACAGACAGGATCTCTCAGTTGCCACCCACTCTGCCTCACATTCCCATTCAGGTATGTCCATACCTGGCCTCCTCTACTGCCATGATGAGGCCAAACTCAGGTTGGAGGAGCAACACCTCATATACCCTCTGGGTAGTCTCCAGCCTCCTCCTCCAGCTGCCTATCACCTCTCTCAGAATTCCACCTTCTTCTACTACCCATACTGTTTTCCCCTTATATTCCTTCTTCATCTTTCCTGCCTATCCCCTCCCTGCTTCCCCTCCCCCACCCCTTGAACTTTCCCCTTACTGGTTTTTCACCTGGCACTACCAGCTTTCTCCTTCCCACCCTCCCCCCACCTTCTTTATTGGGTCCCTGCCTCCTCCCTCTTCAGTCCTGACGAAGGGACTCGGCCCGAAACATTGACTGCTCACTTCCACGGATGCTGTCTGACCTGCTGAGTTCCTCCAGCTTGTTGTATGTGTTTCATTTATTAGGATGTCATTTGCCACTTCAATAAGCAATTGCACACAACTTGCTTGCTACTCAGCATCTTTATGAAGCCCCTCTCTTCTATCTCTAACATTTATAATGTTTTCATCTCTTGCCGAGACCTAAGAAAAAACCATTGAGTCATACAACATGGAAATGTCCACCAGTCCAATTCATCCATGCTGACTGTGTTGCCTAGTGAGATAGTCCAATCAACCCACATTTACCCCATAGCCCTCTGAATTTCTCCTATCCATGTAGTTATCTAGATGACTTTTAAATGCTGCCAATGTGTCTGCTCCAACCATCGTGTCTAATAGCTCATTCCAATACATACCAGCCATTGCATGAAGAATCTGATGTCACTTTCAAATCTTTCATCACAGATCTAAAACCATTCTTGTTTTTAGCACACTCTCCCTAGGTTAAAAAAAAAAGACTACGTGCTTTCACCCGGTCTATGCCTAAGTGATTTAATATAGCTCAGTCAGGTTACTCCTCAATCTCCTACATTCCTAGGAACAAGGTGCTAGTCTGCACAACCTCTCCATGTATCTCAGGCCCCCAAGTTTCCCTGGTTTAATACCATATTTTCTATAACAGAACTATATATGCAGGGTGATCAAAACTATATGTGCAGTCTCATCAACAGCATCATAACTTTCTAACTTCTGTACTCCGAGTCCTGACTGAAGAAGGCCAGAATGCTATTCAGCTTCTTCACCACCCTAACTACCTGTGTTGCCCTCTTTTCCACACTCCCCAGGTCACTACCATTCACTGTATAACCTCTACCTTGGTTTGAAATTCTAAAATGTAATACTTAACATTTATCTGGATTGAAAGCCATTTGCTGATCCTCAGCCAGTGCACCTAACTGATCAAGATGCCCATCTAATATTTCATAACCTTCTACATTGTCTATTACACCACCTACTTTAGAGCCATCCACAAACTTACTAACCCTGCTTTGTACATTCATATCCTAATTTTTTTTATACAGTATTATCAAAGGTCCCAGTTCTGGCACACACTAGACAGAGACCTCCACTGCAAAAACCAACCCTCAAATATCACTCTTTGCATTCTACCTCTGAGCCAAATATGAATACAGTCTGCTATGATCCCCTAGATCCCATGGGATTGAAACTTCCAGACTTGCCCACGTGAAAGACCTTGTCAATAGCCTTGCTAAAGTACATATAGAGAATATCTACTGCCCTAGCCTTGCCTACCCTCTTGGTTATCTCCTTAAGGAAGTTTAAGAGATTTGTAAGATGTGACTTCCCATACACAAGGCTGTACTGACTGTCAGGAAATAGATCGCGGTCAAATCAAAGGCTTATTTGCATTGGAAGTACCAAAAAATGAATGTTCTAAGTCTTGAGCAGAAGCTGAAATCATTTCATAACAGTATTGTCACCTAGGTAAATCAATAAGGGGAAACAAAAAGACCTTTCAAAATCTGTGGCAAATGGAATTTGAATATCCATGAAGACCAAAGTACAAAACCTTGACATAATAATGAACTCTACTCTACTACAAACTTTACATGGGTCTTCTGTAATGATAAATTTTGTAGAGTGGTTAAGTTCAGAAAGACTTATAGCAGCCATATTAATAATTCAGAGGCAGAGAGAAATGATTCACAGTGTCATAGATCATGGAAGCAAGCTCTTCTGTCCATCTAGTCCACACTGACAACAAAGCACCAATTACAGTCGGCCCTCCTTATCCGCGGATTCCGCATGCGCAGATTCAACCAACTGCGGATCGGGAAAACCCGGAAGTTTTCTCTCCAGCACTCGTTGTTTGAGCATGTACAGACGATTTTTTCTTGTTATTATTCCCTAAACAATACAGTATAATAACTATTTACATAGTATTTACATTGTATTAGGTATTATAAGTAATCTAGAAATGATTTAAAAGTACAGGCAGTCCCCAGGTTATGAATGAGTTCCATTCCTGGGTCCGTCTTTAAGTTGGATTTGAAGTCGGAACAGGTACATCCTGTATTATTTAGTGTCAGTTAGTCAAACGTTTTTCTTAGTATATAGTACATATTTTACCTTTCTATGCATATAAAACACTTAAGAAACATACATATTTCAATAATTAAACCACTGCGTTGCTTAGTAATAGTTGTAGCTTTCATCAGGGCAGGGCCTTTTACACGCTCCATTAAAATTGTTTCGATCGTTGACCGACTGTAGCCTAACGATTTCCAATGACCGATGGCGTTTCACCTCTTTCCAATCGCTTTATTACTTCCACCTTATTTTCAATTGTGATCGTGATTATTTTCGTGAACAGAAACGCCGTGGATTCAGAGCTGCACCGGATGCTAATGTCCACTGCACTGAACATGTTAAATAAAATCTGGGGTTCCACTGGGTCCTGAAGACCACCGCACTGATTTAGGTTAAATAAGGGACTTGAGCATCTGTGTTTTTTGGTATCCACAGGGGATACCAATCCCCCGCGGATAAGGAGGGCTGGCTGTACCCTAATTCTTCAGGAGGCTGAGGTTTGAGGAATGAGGTTTTGTGTTGATTACGTTTGCTGAGTAAAAGAGGAACAAGCCAGAATTGGAGGGGAAGAAACCAGTTTGCTGTCAAAGTGTAATACAAAATCTTCACAAAACCAAGATAATGCTCATGCTCAGTAGTTTAAATCATCTGGACAGCTTATCTTTAGTGCTGACAAGGATCATTAGAATTGCCACCCATTACTCATGTATGACAGAGGCACAGATCAGTAACTTAAATCAAAGGACATGTTAAGTCCAAACTACTATGTGATACATACGGGTAACTTTCATCACTTTAGCAATTAAAGTAAGTAAATTGTGTTTTAAAAATTCTGACATAACATTATGTAGGTTCATCTAGATTTGTTAAGGTCTTTAGCTGGGACTTGTCATAATTCAGTCCTTCTCTCTTAATGAAAGATGTCGTTTGTTGAAGAGAATCAAAATCAGATTTATTGCCACTGACGTATGATGAAATATGTTGTTTTGTACCAGTAGTATAGTGCAAGATAAAAAAAACTATAAAATTACACAAATAAATAAATAGTGCAACAAAAAAAGGAATAATGAGGTAGTATTCATGGACCATTCAGAATTCTGATATGGAGGGGATGAACCTGTTCCTAAAATGTACAGTGTGAGTCAAGAAAAGCAGTACCTAAGACATAAGAAATAGGAGAAGGAGTAGGCCATCCGGCCCATCGAGCCTGCCCCACCATTCAATAAGATCATGGCTGATCTGTCAATAAACTCAGCTCCATCTATCTCCTTTTTCCCCATAACCCTTAATTCTCTTACTATGTAAAAACCTATCCAACTGTATGTTAAATATATTTGGTGAGGAAGCCTCAACTGCTTCCCTGGGCAGAGAATTCCACAGATTCAAAAACTCTCTGGGAAAAAACAGTTTCTCCTCATCTCCATCCTAAATCTTCTCCTCTGAATCTTGAGGTAATGTCCCCTAGTTCTAGTCTCACCTACCAATGGAAATAACTTTCCTACTTCTATCTTATCTATCCCTTTCAAAATTTTGTATGTTTCTATAAGATTCCCTCTCATTCTCATGAACTCCAGAGTATAGTCCCAGGTGACGCAATCTCTCCTCATAGGTTAACCCCTTCATCCTTGGAATCAACCTGGTGAACCTCCTCTGCACTGCCACCAAAGCCAGTATATCCTTCCTCAAGTATGGAGACCAGAACTGCACACAGTATTCCAGGTGTGGCCTCACCAGTACCCTGTATAGTTGTAGCATGACCTCCCTGCTCTTGAATTCAATCCCTCTAGCAATGAAGTCCAACATTCCATTTGCCTTCTTAATAACTTGTTTTACCTGCAAGCCAACTTTTTGCAATTCATGAACAAACACTCCTAAGTCACTCTGCACAACAGCATGCTGCAATCTTTCACCATTTAAATCATAATCTGCTCTTCTATTATCCCTTCCAAAGTGGATGATCTCGCATTTACCAATGTTGTATTCCATCTGCCAGACCTTGGCCCACTCACTTAACCTATCTATGTCCCTCTGCATACTCTCCACACCCTCTGTACAATTTGCTTTTCCACTCAATTTAGTGTCATCAGCAAATTTTGCTATGTTACACTCAGTCCCCTCTTCCAAATCATCAATGTAAGTGGTAAACAGCTACGGGCCCAGCACTGACCCCTGAGGCACCCCACTGATCACAGACTGCCAATATTAGGATTCAATATTTCATAAAGTCATGGAACGATATGGCAAAAAAAAACTAGCCTTTCAGTCCATAGTGGCCATGCGGATAATCAGCCATCTATCGATACTAAACCTATGTTATCCTGTTTTATTCTCTGTACATTCCTGTCCACATCTCCCAGGTTCAACCCCTCACCCACACACTCTGGACAGCTAGCGAGACCAATTAACCTCCAAACCCACAAACCTTTGGGATGTGGGAAGAACCCAAATGAACTAGGACAAACTTACACGGTCACAGGGAAAACATCCAAACTCCACACAGACAGCACCCATGATCCGATGTGAACAAGGATTGTTAGAGTTGTGAAGCAGTAACTCTACCAGCAATGCTTATGGCCACCTTTATGCTTAATAAATTATGATAAATTGTATACAATTCTCTCTATTGATATTTGGATGAAGTCACTGCTATAGATGAAAATATAGAAGCAATGTAAAGGATTTTTTTTCAAAATACCCTTCAAAATTTGGTTCCTACAGCACACATTTTTCTGTTTAGTACAGTGGGTGACAATTCATGCAAAATTGCATTTGATAGCCAGATGCATTTGTTTCAGTCATGGTGGTTCCTGCATGACTAAATGTATTAGACTTTGTGCAACTAATGAAAACAAGAAATATACAGAGTAGATGGATTATGGTATCAGGCTGCATGCTATACTGATTTGACAACTTTGCTACTATCTTTAAAAACAAGAAAAATAAAATCTTAAAAACACAAAATGCTGGCAGAACTCAGCAGGCCAGACAGCATCTATGGGAGGAGGTAGTGACGACGTTTCGGGCCAAAACCCTTCATCAGGAGTCTTACAGGCTACTCCACTCAGGAATCCTACAGGCTGCTGCACTCCAATGCCCGGAAAGCAAAAACAGAACAGACCCATCACACGCAGATAGCATTCACTTCTTACAGTTTGCTTGTCAATTCATTTTGACTAATTATTGCCATTATTTTATGAAATTTACATGCAGATTTTTAAAAATGCTGCGGTCTACAAGGACTGTATTAACTACAGTACTAGTAACTAGCTAACAAAAGCATACAGAGCAGAATGGGCTACTAGAAGTAGGAGGAAGTGAGGGAAAGGGGTGACAGCAGGAGACATTTCTGCCCAGGATACCGAAGGAGTGATCCTCATGGCTGAATCTCAGATATAATATGATACTTCCTCAATAAAACATTCACACCTGATTCGGCTGCAACAATCGAAGAGCAGGGCAAGTTCGACATTTCCCTTGGCTATAATGTGAACGTAATCTTGAACCTGCCCATTCCAGTTTGGAACTGGAAATATTTTCATATTCTTGCAGTTCGTCATTCACTTGATGGTTGGTTGCTGGCACTCAGAGCCAAAATAGATAATTACACTAAAAAATAGAATGATATTACTATTTTATAAGGATACAGGTACCCTTGTGCTGCAAAGTATGACTGAGTGTACATAACTTGCTTTTTGATTACTGCATATTAATTCTAGAGGATGTTAAATGAGACTACCAGATAGGTATATGGAGGAATTTAAGGTGGAGGGTTATATGGGAGGCAGGGTTTAAGGGTCAGCACAACATTGTGGGCCGAATACCGTGCTGTATTGTTCTATGTTCTATGTTCTAAAATTGTTAGAAAGTTCTTTCTCTAATGCGCATCCCATAAATCTACTCCTAGCCATCATGAAAATAATTCCACAAAATCTGCCAGAGGAACTCAGCGTTTTGAGCTCAAGGCTTTATGTCTTAAAACCATTCAATGCTTTGTGAACAGTGCTGTGAGGCGATAATTCTTCATCAATAGTCAATTAAAGGATGGCCATTTTGTGTGCCTCAAAGACTACATAGCTTCAGGCTTCCTTATAATCTTATTCAAACAAGACCAGAAAGCTAAATGTCTCGGGGCAAGGCAAGAGGTCTTGGACAGAAAGACAACATTTGAATAAGTGCGCCATCAACAAGGGGAACAGGATGACATAACTCACTTTATTCTACACCTATAGATCTGCTCATTAGTGCAAATAACTAGACAGGGTGGATACAGAGAGGATGTTTCCTATAGTGGGTGATTCTAAAGCAATGGGCACAGCCTCAGAATACAGGGGTGTCTATTTTGAACAAAGAAATTCCTTTAGCCAGAGGGTAGTGAATCTGTAGAATTCATTACCAAAAATGGCTGTGGCATCCAGGTCATTGAGTATATTTGAAGTGGAGGTCGATAGGCTCTTGATTAGTCAGGGCATTAAAGGTTACAGGAGAAGGAAGGAAAATGGTGTTGAGAGGGACAATAATTCAGCCATGATCGAAGGGCAGAACAGACTAGATAAACCAAATCGCCTAATTCTGCTGCTATGTCTTATGGTCTATCTAATCAGTCAATCATCAATTTAATGCATAAAAGCATGCAGGTGTAGTTAAGAGGGTCAGTTGTTGTTCAGACTAGGTATCAGGATGGGGAAGAAATGTGATCAAAGTTACTTTGACTGTGGAATGAGTTGGTGCCAGACAGATGGTTTAGAGTAACTCAGACTGTTGCTCCCTTGGGATGTTCACGCACAACAGATGCAGCCGATGATATAATTGCGACACGAGGTCGAAGTGAAATTGATGCTTTGGTCAGTTAAATTTCTTCGGGGAAACCCGCACAGGAGAAGAGTTTTACTGAGGCAGCAATGATTTTTGGGGTGGTGATGGACTGCAGGCGGAATGCCTCAGGGAATCAGGTAGCATGATCGCAAATGACCAATATATAGCAGAGCAGCTTTTCTTTAGAGGGCCAACAATGTGCATAGCAATACGTTTGGATGTGGTGGTTATGGTGGGCAAAGGCTGTAGTGGGGCTCTATCTGTGTGTCAGATATGGCGGATCTTTTGGCACTCAGGGCAGGAAATACAATATTGCTGGGCATCAGCATACATAGATGGCCAATAGGATCTGTGGCTCACTCTTAAGTAAGTTTTCTGCTGATCCAAATAGCCATCCCTGGGGATGGTGTGAGCAAGATGTAAAATGAAGGGCCCACAACTGGTGGATACTATCAATTGGTTGTATGGGGTACCTGCTAGATACAAGATATTTTCCTATCTTTACAGCTGAAGGAGTCCCTTGTCATCCTCTCCCTTCATCTCAGAATACAGAGAACTCAGAGAAGGATCAGCTCATTACAGGACAGCTATGCTTGTGGGGACCTGCTATTGATCTGTGGTGAGGTTTGTGGTGTTAGGTGGGTGGTCAGGTACCTAATGCTTTCTACAGGCGGCATTTCTGATGTGATTTACATGACGCTTTCTTAACTCCCTCAAGTAGGCTAACAGCCACTGCTGGCAGGGGCTCCACCCCAGCTTTGGTTTGGGACTGTGTTAACACAGGGCAAGACAAGACTGCAGTAGGGTCAACATTACCCAATAAATCTATCAGTTACGACACCTTTTGGCAAACCGTCATTCCCACTCACCCTTAGTAGGTATACATTGTCCGCTAACCCAAGAGTACATCCTCATGAACACATTGAATCATTTGGACA
Source organism: Hemitrygon akajei (assembly GCF_048418815.1). NCBI lineage: Eukaryota > Metazoa > Chordata > Chondrichthyes > Myliobatiformes > Dasyatidae > Hemitrygon > Hemitrygon akajei. The sequence continues at coordinate 50,829,320 of NC_133129.1, forward strand.
GACATATAGTGTGAACAAGCATGGGTTTGAGGGAATGTGGACCATGCACAGACTGACGGGATTAGTTAAAACACCATCATGACCAACACAGACACAGTGTGATTGGGGCACCATACTTGTGCTGTACTGTTCTATGGAGCTGGCTCCATCACTGGCATGGCACAGACAAGGGAGGGTTTGTGGATGTTGGTGACTGGGGACAGGAAAGAGCCCAGTATTGGAAAGGTACTTCAGGAATTATAATGGCTCTGGGGTTGCTCATATGTTAGCACAGATAGATGGAAAGTTCACAGAGCAGTGAAAGATAATGGCAGTAGAATTGGTAGTCATGGAGTAAGGGTGTAGTACTCATGGTAAACAGTTGTCAATGTGTTGGTCTCCTTTACAGCGTACAGTCAGACCTTGAACTCTCTGAGAGACTGAGTGGCCTAGAGCCAACCTAATAGTGCTTGCATGATTACAGCTTGTGGAATTGGCATCAGGTCTGTTTCTCACTTTTGGCTATCACAGCACATCTCCAGGCTCCTTTGCATTTGCTCAGCACATCAAAAAGCAAGTTGCAAAATTTTTTATGTCCTCCAAAATCTGTGATTTTCAATTACGTATAATTTTTTCATGAAAATTGTATTTACTGTAAGAAAGAAAGTGGAATTTGGGAGGGTTACTGGTACCTAATGGTGACTCCTTTGCTTGCATCTTTGGAAACAGTTCTATTTCCATCTTTAATATCTTTATATTTCCCTTTCAGGGTTCTTTTGAAGACCCTGACCTGGAATTACACACTGACTACGGTTCTTTGCAGGAATGGGACCCGCTCTCGGGGTTTCATAACTGGCTATTGTTCGGCAAATCAAAGCCCTGGCCTAAGAGTCCGTCTCGAATTCGGAAGCCTAGGGTCTCGGGGCTCTGGAGACAGGGGGATCGAGGGCTGGTGTCATGACAGGAGTCCCGTGTGTCATCGGGGGAGTCAGAATACCTACTGTGTGCCTCAAGACCCGGGATCTTTGCGATCTTCAGCCACAGAGCTCGAAAAAAGCGGCATAACGGACTTCTATCATCGTAAACCAGCAAGTTGTATGTTATGTCTCCCTGCTCGCTAGGAAAATGGAGACACCTCTTCCTCCCTTATTAGGGAGAGAGAGAACCTACGGTATGTTGAATACCGGGTGAAATGCAAAGTCTTTGGGGTAACTGCAAGTCTGTGTCTTTGTCATTGCTTTGCTCACGCTTGAGTGCTTGGTGGCGGTGCTGATGCTTTTCTTGCCGGTAGGAGGAGGGGGGGTTGTTGCTTGCTGCCGCTTACACGTGGGGGGAGAGATGGGGGGGGGGTACTTTGGGCTTCTAACATTTAACTGTTGTTCATTCTTTGGGACAGGCCTCTGTTTTCATGGATGGTTGTGAAGAAAAAGCATTTCGGGATGTATAGTGTATACATTTCTCTGACATTAAATTGTATCTTTAAATGTGAGGCATGGTGTTGATCAAGGCCACACTTTTCACAATATATCTCCTCACTTGCTGTGGGCATTTACAAAGGTTTCCATCTGAAAATACAGAGTCTGTTCACAGGTTTCAGCTATTAATATTTCAAAATCCATCTAATAAAACAATCTGCATTTAATAATTTCCAGAACCAAGGGAAGACATTTAGTAATAGCCATCATGTTCAAAGGTTGTAAATCCCTGATGGTTTTACGAAAGGCCCCATTTTTTGCATCTCAAGCAGCAAGTCTTTTTTAGTTCTGTTATTTTAATAGCTGTCAGTAGGAATAAATGTATTCTAAAGTATGTATGTCTGTTAGACAGGAGCTCTGAACCAAACTGCCAATTGCAGTAAAACAGGGGTTCCCAAGCTTTTTTATACCATGGACCATTACCATTAAGCATGAGGTCCATGGACTCCAGTTGGGAACCCTTGCTGTAAAGCATCAAAACATTTAATTCTTACCATTTGGGTCAGTAATGTTTATTAGATTAAGTATGGAAATGAGGCTATTAAGTGTCCACGGCAAAACTTCAAATGACATGAACTTCCTATTACAATTTTTAAAAATTCTGCTCACAGTTTCTTTACATAATTAACATTTGAACTGAGTATTAACTCCATAAGGCTAGAGTGCTTGAGTATTTTCTAATAGCAACAACGTCTCCCACTATAATGCCCGAGGAGATAAATTCTATACATTTCTGTTCCTTAGAACAGTGGTTGGGCACCACTGCCTTAGAACACAAGTGGGGTAAAGTTCCTGTGACAGTACCCCTGTAGGTGTGCTCAATGGTGCGGAGGGCTCTACCTGTGATGGACTTAGCTGTATCCACCACTTTTTGTAGGTTTTTCGATTCAAGGGCATTGGTGTTCCTGTACCAGGCTGTGATGCAACCAGTCTGTATACTCTCCACCGCGCATCTATGGAAGTTGTCAATGTTTCACATGACATACTGAATCAGTGCAAAATTCTAAGAATGTAAAGGTACTGCTGTGATTTCTTTGTAATTGCACTTTGGTGCTGCACCCAGGAAAGATTTTCCAAAATGATAATGCTAAAGAATTTAAAGTAGCTGAACTTTTCCACCTCTGATCCTCTGATGTGGACTGGCATTTTAATGCCATAAGTTAGCCTCACAGTTATAATTATAGAGTAGAGCAGGGGCTAAGCACACAGCCTTGGGTTGCACCTGTTCTGATGGTGATTGTGGAGATAATGTTGTCGTCAATCCCAATTCATTTGCATTACCTGAAATTCTTTTACTGAGTCCAGGCATAATATTTTCAAGTGCTTTTTTTCTATCACTGCAATTGAATGAGTTCTGCTCTGCCACTTTGCCAGCAGAGACTCATGGATTACTTCAGAAAAAAAACATTCAGTTAGATTATTCTGTTTTTGGCTAATTTATACAGGTCAAAATGCAATGAAAATTTCCTCCAGCACAAAGAATAAGCAGAAAATCTTCCAATATCATACAATACTGTAAACAAATACACAACTTATAGAAATATAATATCTATGGTTATAACCTTGAGTACCAGGACACCATAGCAGTTGGTGTGATGCTCTTACAGCTTGGGGAATTCAGGAGTTCAGAGTTCAATTCTGGTGCCATTCTGTAAGAAAACTCTGTACATCCTCCCTTGGAATGCATGGGTTTTCCCCGGGTCCTCTAGTTTCTTCACACAGTCCAAAGATGCAGAGGGTAGGTTAACTGGTCACTGTAAGTTGTCCTGTGGTTAGGTTAGGGTTGTGGGGTTGCTGGACCAGGGTGGCTTGAAGGACCAGAACTGCCATCTCCGTGATACCACTAAATAAATAAATACTTACAGCTAGTGTGCTTAATGTTTGTGGTGAATGCAGTGTGCTCGTCAATGACATAAATGAAACAGGTGTGACCTACATAAGATAGCATCTGTTGTTATTTAGATTTAGATTTATTTTAAATAATTTTGTTTTAAGAAAATTGGCTTAAATTTACCTTTCGTAAGTTGCTTGGCACATGTTTAGTTGTCCAAATTAAGTATATATAAGTGTGCTCTCTTACTGACACTGCAACCCATTATTTTTCATTGACATGTTTGGCTTGGGTCAGTGGAGACTCTGCTAATTAATGAAGTTACATATGCAGAATTGCAATTATAATTGGTTAATTTGTCTTCTTTTAGCTCTGATCTGTAGATGTTACATTAATAGGGTTGATTTCACAATACATACTCATGTAAAAATATCATATACAACAAATTGATAATAATTGGATGGGATATAGGAAAACATATTGATAAATAGATAGTAGCCATATATCTGATATGTACAGAAATATTTGCCAATTTAGCATAAATAAATTTAAAAGAACTATCATTTTAGTTATCACATATACTGAATAATTTGCAATGTTAAGCAATCACTATGGGAATTACATTGCTCGATACAAGATAATAATACAGTATTTTTTTAAAGTCTTAGTATTCATTGCTACAATTGACTGACTTTCTTATCCCATCTCAAGTTCAATTCTGCCGCTGCCCGTAAGGAGTTTGTATGTACTCCCGGTGACGATGGCTTACCTCCTGTTGTTTCAGTTTCCACCCTGTATTCCAAGGATGTAATTGACCACACTGTGTGGGATGGACTTCTTAGACCAGAAGTGCCTGTTCTCGTTGTGTACATCTAACTAAATAAATAAATGAAATAATTATCAAGTAAATAGTTTCCTCTGCCTTTCCAGATTGAGTTGATGTATTTAGTGTTTAAGGTGACAAATAGGTTTGAGGAAAATTAATTAATAATTGAATTTATAGTTTCTTTCCATTATAATATAAATGCTTATTTATTTCACTGTACTGGCATCTGATTATTTTTCAAGCTATTTACAGAAGTATCTTCCACTATTGTGTAAACTTGTATTGTAAGCTGGTGAATAAGGAAATCAACGTTTCTTGTTGCATCTTCAACCTTTGCCCTCATTGTGACATTACATATGTCCAGCAAAATAAAATACCCCTTTGTATGAAGAAAGAGATTTGTATGAATAAAGGGAATGAAGGCCGCAAAAAGGCATGGCAAGTTCAGTTTTATTATCAGTACTTAATCCATTATTTTTTTCTGTGCTTGTGCCTGAGTAATTTTCTGAGACACAATTGCAGTCATGAGCCTTTGTAAGCTTTTCTTTCCTGAATGTCAGTTACTTTTTCCATCAACTTAATATCAAATGGAAAGTAGTACTTTTGACAACAAAACTTAAGGTGAACATGAATTCTTTATCATTGAAAAACATATTGTTTTCATTAATAAAACTGATTTCAGCCATTTCACATGTCAAATATTCTTGCTCTTAGAAATTAAACTCTCTGAAGCTTGAAAATTACTCTCCATCTGAATGTAACAGAAAAGGCCAATTAGTTTTAACCTTAACTCTATTTTTTCTTTAGTAAACCACATCACTTGATTTGTGGAATATCCAAAACTCAATCAATCTCTGCCTTGAATACATACCAACCTGGGCAGAAAGTTTGAATAATTCATTACCTTTTAAGCAAAGGAATTTGTTCTCATTCACATTCGTGAAAGGCTGACTTATTACTTTGAACATAGAACATAGAAAAGTATAGCAACGTACAGGGCCTTCAAGCAATGATGTTGTTCCAACCTTTTAACCGACCCCAATATCTAACACTTATCTCCTGCAGACTACTTCATTTTTCTTTCGTGCATGTGTTTATCTAAGCGTCTCTTAAATATCTCTAATGTTGCTACTGTATATTTACCACCACTCCTGGTAGTGCATTCCACTCACCTACCACACTCCATAAAAAATACCTATCTTTGACATATCCCCCATACTTTCCTTCAATCACCATAAAATTATGCCCTCTTCTATTAGCTATTTCCACCCTAGTGAGAGTGGCTCTCCACTCTAAACACCTCAGTACTGTATACCTCTATCAAATCTTCCCTGATTCTCTTATGCTCAATAAAGTCCTATTCAACCATCATACACAAAGTACTGAGGGTATAATTGTTCAATACCATCATATCCTCAGTACTAATCAAGAAGCTTCAAAACCTGAGCCTCTGTACCTCCTCTGCAACTAGATCCTCTATTCTTCATTGAGAGACCAGAGTCACTCCAGATCTGAAGTACCATCTCCTTCTTGATGACAATCAATGCTGGTGCAAGTCAAGGATGCACATTTGGCCCACTGCTCTACTATCTCTACGTCCATGACATTGCAGTTAGGCACAGCTCAAACGTCATCTATAAGTTTGCTGATGACTCATCTGCTGTTGGCAGAATTTCACATGGTGGCGTGGAGGTGCACAGGAGTGAGATAATGATGGGTCCTTAGTGATCAATGTCGTGCTTTTGAGGTATCACATTTTGAAGAAATCCCCAATACTGGGGAAGCTAGTGCCCATGATAGAGCCTGCTAAATTTGCAACCCTCTGCCAGAGGGATCAACTTGAATCCACTCCAATTTGCCTACCATCACAACAGGTCATCAGCAGAAGTCATTTCATTGGCTCTTCAATCAACACTGGCACATCTGGACACTGAAGAGGCATACATCAGGATGCTCTTCATTGATTACCCATGGGCATTCTATATGTTCATCAAATCAAAACTGATCAATAAGATCTGAGACCTAGGCCTCAATACATCCTTGTGTAACTTCGTCCTTGATTTCCTCACGAAGACCCTAGTCAGTTCATATTGGCAACAACATCTCCTCCACAATCACCATAAGCACAGGTGCACCATAAACTTGGTGCCTAGCTCCTGCTGTATTCACTTTACACTTTATACTTAAGGCTGTACGGCTAAACACAGCTCCCATGCCATATTTTAGTTTGCTGATGACACCACCATCTTTGTTAATAGTGGTGACAAATCAGCACATAGAGATGGAGATTGAAAATCTGGCTGAGTGGTACCACAACAACAACCTCTTACTCAATGCCAGCAAGACCAAGGAGCTGATTATTGACTACAGGAGGAGCAAAGCAGAGGTCCATGAGCCAGTCGTCATCAGGACATCAGTGGTGGAGAGAATCAGCAACTTTAAATTCCTTGGTGTTTTCATTTCAGAGGATCTCTCCTGAGACCAGAATGCAAGTGCCATTATGAAGAGATGCATGGCCGTACTCTAATTTCTTGGAAATTTGAGAAGATTCAACATGTCATCTAAAACTTGGAAAAACTTCTACAGATGTGCAGTGTAGAGCATATTGTCCACCATGGAAACATCAATGCCCTCAGTCAGAAAAGCCTCCAAAAGGTAGTGGATATAACCCAGTCCATCACTGGTAAAGCTCTCCCCACCACTAAACACACCTACATGAAGTACTGTCGCAGGAAAGCAGAATTCATCATCAAGGACTTCCACTACCCAGGCCTTGCTCTCCTCACTGCTGCCACCAGGAAGGATGTACAGGAACCTCAACATCACACCACCGGGATCAGGAACAGTTATTACCTGAACCATCAGGCTCTTGAACTACAGGGGGACTACTTCACTCAAATTCACTCACCCCAACACTGCACTGTTCAAACTATTTACTCATTTCAAAGACTCTTCTTCTTATGTTCTCAATATTTATTGCTCATTATTTATTATTATTTGAATTATTTTTATACTTACACAGTTTGTTGTCTTTTGCACATTGGTTGTTTGTCTTGTATACAGTGTTTCATTGATTCTATTGTGTTTCTTTGTACTTACTGTGAATGTCCACAAGTAAATGAATTCTCAAGGATCTATATGGTGACATACGTATGTACAAATGTACTTTAATAATACAGTTACTTCAAACTTTATTTTTTTTCTGATCCTGTGCAATGGCCCCACCATACCGATCACTTGAAGAAAGTTGATGTGCATTCCCTCACCTTTCTCTACCTGAAGTCCACAACCAATTCCTTGGTCTTATTGATGTTGAGTGCAGGGTTGTTGTTGTGATACCACTGGAGCAGCTGGCCATCACTGAAATTCTGCCAGTAGATGTGTCATCAACAAATTTATAGATGGTTTTTGAGTGGTGCCAAGGCACACAGAGAGTAGAGCAGTGGGCTAAGCACACATTTTGTAGTTGTGCCAGTATTGATAGTTAGCAGGAAGGAGATGATATTTCAGATCTGCTCTGTCTTGTTCACCCTAAACTTATTCTAAACAAGGTTCTTTAAACCTATTAACCCTGTCTTTATTCTGACAGGAACATGCAAACTCTGTATGCTCAAAATTTCCTTTTTGAAGGCCTCCCACTTACCAAGCACAACTCATTCCTAAGTTCCACCCATATAGCCTCGATAGATAAGTTCGTTGGTCTATCCTGTCTGAGCATTGCCAAAACATTTTTCAACCAGCAATTTTTCAACCCTTCCCTTTTAATCCCTCCCACATTAACATGTCAAAAACAACAAAACCACAGAAGAATGAGCCACCTGCAACCATGTCTCACTAACGGTTACAATGCCATAATTCCACTCGTGCTTCATGAATTTGATCCATTCTCTAAGCTCATTGGATTACTTACAATACTCTTTGCTTTGAAATAAATGCAGCTCAGAACATTACTCCTACCTTTGACTCCTGCCTTTATACATAGAGACCTCTTGAGTGAAAGCCTAATTTTCCACTCTAAATCTGTCCACTCACACTGTGGCTAATCCCTAAAATAGAACTTCTTTATATTAGCCCTTGCAAACTGCCTAACAGGTCATTCTTCTCTGAGAAATGTCTGAAGACCCATCAATAGATGACCCCTTAGGAAAACTTCATAATCAATTGAGTGATCACATTGCTACTAATAACTCACATGATCCCAGTCTCTGTAGTGAGTCCCAACAGGCCCTGCTGGCTTTTTTAAATTTGGCATTTACTCACCACAAGTAACATTTCCCACAGAGACTGATAATACCATTGTGGGATGAATTGTATAGTTTTTGAGAGGTACTGGCAGACAAATATGAGGCTGAAATAACACAATTGTAGAAGCACCAAGCGTGACAACACATTAAGTTTGTTTTGTGCCAAATTCCAAATTAAGGAAAACATCAATAATGGTGTCCAGGACCCAGAGCTGAAACAAGCAGTAGACTCTTGACAAAGGTACATAAACAGACAGCTACATTTTAATGCCCCATTTTCAAGCTGGTTGGCCTGAAATAGACAGATTTTTTCTTTTGCTCAAAGCTCCTTTCTGAATGATCAGTCATGTCTTTAGATGGCTGCAACTAAAACAGCAAGTTTAATAATATGTATTTACCTGAATGTATAAGCTGGACCAATAAGAATTCCCATTCAGTGCATATTTGAAGGTTGCAGACTCTACGTTCAATCCCTTCTCTTTCCAAGCAACCCTGTAATTATCTCAATACTTCTCTTCTATTACCCAGTGGTGCCACCTCTAACATTGCCCCAGCATCTCCCAGTTGTGGCTCTAAACACCACTCCCTCCTGCTCCAGTACTGATTTCATTCCAGTCATGCTGACCACCAAGTAATTTCTCAGCTCCTGAGAGCTACAGCTATTAACTGTGTGCATACATCTGCTGATGCTTCTGGACACATCATCAGTGATGTTCCTGGAATCATCGGGTGTTTCAGGTCTTTCAACATCATACACCCTTCTCCAGGTGACCCAGCCGGGGCTGATCAGACCCCGGCTTGTGTCCAGATGGCTAGCTACGTATGACTCCATGGCTCCCCTCCCCACCTTGAGGCCCTCTCTGCTACATCAGTGGTATTGCGGATGGCTCTCCTCTTCCTCTCTCCCTCAATGCCCAAATTGCTGAAGGCTCTGGCTAAGGAATAGTCTGTGAATCCCCTACAACCAACTTCCACTGGGAGACACTTCACTCTCCATCCAGCCTGCTGGCAGTTGCTGACCAATCCTGCGTACTTCGATAGCTTCCTTTCAAAGGCCAGTACCTGGCCGAAATCTTTCCCAGTCTCTTCCCCTGCTTTGGAGAATCTAAAACTATAGACATACAGTAGGTTTAGGGTGAGAGGGGGATGATTTAGTAGTAATGTAAGGGGCAATATTTTTTTAAAAAACACAAGAGATTCTGCAGATGCTGGAAATCTGGAGTAACACCCACAACATGCTGGAGAAACTCAACAGGTCAAGCAGCATCTTTGGAGAGGAATAAAGAGTTAACGTTTTGGGTCAGTACTCTTCATTGGGACTGGAAAGGAATGGGGAAGACACTAAAATAAGAAGGTGGGAGAAGGTGATTATTTTTAGCCAGAAAATGGTAAGTATATGCAACAAGCTGCTCGAGAAAGTGGTTGAGGCAGGAATATCAACAATATTTAAAATGCATTTGGACAGGTTTATGGATAGGAAAGCTGTAGAGGGACATGGGCCAAATGGGAATAACTTAAATGGGAATCTTGTTCAGCATGGATAAGTAGGGCTGAAGGAACTGCTTCATTGCTGTATGTGCTCTTTGTCTAGAGCAGTGGTTCCCAAAGTGAGCAATATTTTCTCCTGGAGGAGCCAGGAGTTTCAAAGGGGGAGATAAGCATAAAGGGGGCAGGGTGGGCTTGGTAGCAAGGGGGACAGATGAGGAATTAAGGCTTAATTTAAGAAATGAATTACTTATACTAAGCATTTGATCCTCAGTACCTCATAATTGATTGCAATGATCACATAATCACCTCATCTCTTGCTAACCCACTGCTAAAGCAATGTGACTCTTCTATATTTGGGATATCATGAGAAGTCTGGACTGACAAAATCATGTTATTTTAGTCAGAGCCCATGCATTATTGTTGTTTATTACTGTATTACAGTGTTAACTAGAACAATTCATATACCCTAATCACACAGTGGCACAATTTCTGTGAATTAAAGCATGCTTTTCAAATGGGTAAATGTTAAAGTCTGCGCTTTCATATGGTCTTAATGGCATTTCCCTAGCCTACAGTCCAGCCAAGATATCACTGCCACACTTTATGCACCATGAGGCAGAGTATCCACCACTCTTTGAGTAAAAAACCTACCCCTGACATCTCCTCTATACCTACTCCCCAGCACCTTAAACCTATTTCCTCTTGTGGTAATCATTTCAGACTTGGGAAAAATCCTCTGACTATCCACAGGATCAATGCCTCTCATCATCTTATACACCTCTATCAGGTCATCTCTCATCCTCCTTTACTCCAAGGAGAAAAGGTTGAGTTCATTCAAACTATTCTCATAAGGCACACTACCCAATCCAGGCAACATCCTTGTAAATCTCCTCTGCACCCTTTCTATAGCTTCCACATCTTTCATATAGTGAGGCCACCAGAACTGAGCCCAGTACTCCAAGTGGGGTCTGCCCAGGGTCCTATAGAGCTGCAACATTACCTCTCGACTCTGAAATTCAATTCCACGATTAATGAAGGCCAATACACCGTATACCTTCTTAACCACAGAGTCAAAATGCGCAGCTGCTTTGAGCATCCTATGGAATCGGACCCCAAGATCCCACTGATCCTCCACACTGCTAAGAGTCTTACAATTGCTATTATATGCTGCCATCATATTTGACCTACCAAAATGAACCACTTCACACTTATCTGGGTTGAACTCCATCTGTCACTTCTCAGCCCAGTTTTGCATCCTATCAATGTCCCACTGTAACCTCTGACAGCTATCCACACTATCCACAACACCTCCAATCTTTGTGTCATCAGCAAACTTATTAATCCATCCCTCCACTTCTTCATCCAGGTCATTTATAAAAATCAGGAAGAGTAAGGGTCCCACAACAGATCCCTGAGACACACAACTAGTGACCAATCTCCATGGAGAATATGACCTGTCTACAACCACTCTTTGCCTTCTGTGGGCAAGCCAGTTCTGGATCCACAAAACAATGTGCCCTTGGATCCCATGCCTCCTTAATTCCTCAATAAGTCTTGCATGGGGAACCTTATCAAATGCCTTGCTGAAATTCATATACACTACATCTACTGCTCTTCCTCCATCAATGTGTTTAGTCACATCCTCAAAAAATTCAAACAGGCTCACAAAGCAGGACCTGCCTTGACAAAGCCATGCTGACTACTCCTAATCATATTATACCTCTCCACATGTTCATAAATCCTGCCTCTCAGGATCTTCTCCATCAACTTACCAGCCAGTGAGGTAAGACTCACTTGTCTATAATTTCCTGTGCTATCTCTACTCCCTTTCTTGAATAAAGTAACAAAACCTGCAACCCTCCAATCCTCCAGAACCTCTCCTTCCCCATTGATGATGCAAAGATCATCCCCAGAGGCTCAACAATTTCCTCCCTCATCTCCCATAGTAGCCTGGGGTGCATCTCAACAGTTCCCAGCGACTTATCCAACTTGATGCTTTCCAAAAGCTCCAGCACATCCTTTTTCTTAATATCTACATGCTCAAGCTTTTCAGTCTGCGGCAAGTCATCACTACAATCACCAAGATCCTTTTCCATAGTGAATTCTGAAGTAAAGTATTCATTAAGTACCCCTGCTATTTATTCGGTTCCATACACACTTTCCCACTGTCACACTTGATAGGTCCTATTCTCTCACGTCTTATCTTCTTGCTCTTCACATACTTGTAGAATGCCTTGGGGTTTTCCTTAATCCTGCCAGCCATGGCCCCTTCTGGCTCTCCTAATTTCCTTCTTAAGCTCCTTCGTATTAGCTTTATAATTTTCTAGATCTCTAACATTACCTAGCTCTCTGAAACTTTTGTATGCTTTTGTTTTCTTCTTGACTAGATTTATTACAGCCTTTGTACACCACAGTTCCCGTACCCTACCATAACTTCCCTCTCTCATTGGAACGTACCTATACAGAACTCCACACAAGTATCCCCTGAACATTTGCAACATTTCTTCTGTACTTTTCCCTGAGAACATCTGTTTCCAATTTAAGCCTCCAATTTCCTGCTCGATAGCCTCATAATTCCCCTTACTCAATTAAACACTTTTCTAACTTGTCTGTTCCTATCTCTCTCCAATGCTATTGTAAAGAAGATAGAATTATGATCGCTATCTCCAAAATGCTCTCCCACTGAGAGATCTGACAACTGACCAGGTTCATTTTCTAGTACCAAATCAAGTGCAGCCTCTCCTCTTGTAGGCTTATCTATGTATTGTGTCAAGAAGCCTTCCTGCACACTAACAAACTCCACCCCATCAAACCCTTTGCTCTGGGGAGATGCCAATTGATATTTGGGAAATTAAAATCTCCCATCACGACAACCCTGTTATTATTACACCTTTCCAGGATCTGTTTCCCTATCTGCTCCTTGATATCCCTGTTATTATTGGGCAGACTATCAAAAACACCCTGTAAAGTTATTGACCCCTTCTTGTTCCTAACCTCCACCCACAGAGACAATCTCTTCATGGCGTTCACCGTGGCATTATCTCTGATCAACAGTGCCATGCCCTCACCTCTTTTCCCTCCCTCCCTGTCCTTTCTGAAACATCTAAAACCCGGCACTTGAAATTCCTGTCCCTGAGCCATCCAAGTCTCTGTGATGGCCACCACATCATATCTCTACGTACTGATCCACATTCTAAGTTCATCCACTTTGTTCACAACATTCCTTGCGTTAAAATAGACGCATCTTAGACCTTCGGTCTGAGCGCGTCCCTTCCCTATCACCTGCCTATCCTCCTTCTCGCACTGTCTACAAGCTTTCTCTATTTGTGAGCCAACCTCCTCTTCCCCAGTCTCTTCAGTTCGGTTCCCACCCCCAACAATTCTAGTTTAAACTCTCTCCAGAAGCCTTAGCAAACCTCCCCGCCAGGATATTGGTCCCCTTGGGATTCAAGTGCAACCCGTCCTTCTTGTACAGGTCACACCTGCCCCAAAAGAGGTCCCAATGATCCAGAACATAAACACGAGGAAATCTGCAGGTGCTGGAAATTCCAGTAACACACACAAAATTCTGGTGGAATGCAGCAGGCCAGGCAGCATCTATAGGAAGAAGCACAGTTGCCGTTTCGGCCAAGACCCTTCGTCAGGACTAACTGAAAGAAAAGATAGTACCGGTAAGAGATTTGAAAGTGGGAGTGGGAGGGGGAAATCCAAAATAATAGGAGAAGACGGGGGGAAGGAGTGAAGCTAAGAGCTGGAAAGGTGATTGGCAAAATGGATATAGAGCTGGAGAAGGGAAAGGATCATGGGATGGGAGGCCTAGGGAGAAAGAAGGGGGAAGGGAGCACCAGAGGGAGATGGAGAACAGGCAAAGAGTGATTGTGAGAGGGGCAGAGAGAGAAAAAAAGGGGGAAATAAATAAATAAATAAATGGGTGAATGAATGAATGAATGAATGAATAAGGAATGGGGTAAGTAGGGGAGGAGGGGCATTAACGGAAGTTAGAGAAATCAATGTTCGTGCCATCAGTTTGGAGGCTACCCAGATGGAATATAAGGTGTTGTTCCTCCAACCTGAGTGTGGCTTCATCTTGACAGTAGAGGAGGCCACGGATAGACATATCAGAATGGGAATGGGACATGGAATTTAAATGTGTGGCCTTCTCTACTTTCAAGATATCCATGGCCTCCTCTACTGTCAAGACACACATTTTAATTCCACCAGCATTTTGCGTATGTTGTTCCAATGATCCAGAAATCTGAATCCCTGCCCCCTGCTCCAATCCCTCAGCCATGCATTTATCCTCCACCTCATTCTATTCCTATTCTCACTGTCACGTGGCACAGGCAGTAATCCCGAGATGACTACCTTTGCGGTCCTGCTTCTCAACTTCCTGCCTAATTCCCTATGGTCTGTTTTCAGGACCTCTTCCCTTTTCCTACTTATGTCATTGGTACCAATATGTACCACAACCTCTAACTCCCTCCCACTGCAGGGTATGTTGGACACGATCTGAAACATCCCGGACCCTGGCACCTGGGAGGCAAACTACCATCCGAGTTTCTTTCCTGCGTCCACAGAATCGCCTGTCTGACCCCATAACTACAGAGTCCCCTATCACTACTGCCTTCCTCTTCCTTTCCCTACCCTTCTGAACCACAGGGCCAGACTCTGTGCCGGAGGCACGGCCACTGTTGCCTCCCCCAGATAGGCTGTTCCCCCCCTACCAATAGTACTCAAACAAGAGTACTTATTGTCAAAGGGTACTGCCACAGGGGTACTCTCTGGTACCTGACTCTTCCTCTTCCCCCTCCTGACTGTGAGCAACTTGTTTGTCTCCTGTGGCCCCAGTGTGACCACCTGCCTATAACTCCTTTCCATTACCTCCTTGTTCTCCCTGACCAGGCGAAGGTCATCGAGATGCATCTCCAGTTCCCTAACTCGGTCCCTGAGGAGCTGCAGCTCAACACACCGGGTGCAGATATGGCCGTACGGCAGGCTGGGAGACTCCAGGACCTCCCACATCTGACACCAAGCACAGAAAACTAGCCTCACACACGTACTTCCTCCTTTCTGCAAATAACACACATGTACCTACCTCGCCTCATTCCGTTACCGCCTAAGCCCGTTGAGCCAAAGCCCTATCACTCTGCTGTCTCTGACTCTGCTGCCCGCTGGATATGCCAGTCTTCTTTTTAAACCTTTCGTGCTCTGCTGGCTGACATCATGCGCCTGCGCAGTCTTGCCTCTCTTTTACCATTTTACCCTCTTTTATCTCAGTGATCAGCTGCACAAATCGTGAAATACAGGTTCACAGTGGAAAGTAAAATCAAGTCCCATGGTCTCAATTCTTGACTATTTCGAGAGCTTTGTATTGAGTATGAATAACACTTCGAGCATTTGTTGTTGCACACCAAAGTTAGACGGTTCTGAAAAGGAAACTGCCTGAGATGCCTTTATGCAGTTTTTAATACTGTGATAAAATTCTTTGAAGACCCAAATAATTCATTCATTAATCATCTCAAGAATATTAGGCATGACATTGTTTATTTATAAGAATTATTCTCAAACTTTAATTAAATCAATCTTCAATTGTACAGAAATGATGTGAATTTTATCAAAGTGTAATCAGACATCTCCACATTTCTGTCCAAGTTAACCCTATTTAAGTGCAACATTGGCTGTTGCGGCTTTCTCCAATTTCAGTCTCTCTGTGTTGGAAGACGAAGAAAGAATATCAGGTTCTGATTTTCAAGTGTACTCTGTCCACCTGCGTGAGCTGCTTAAAGATATGTCAGAGAGATTTCAGGATCTTCTCTCCATCCAGGTTCCAGACTGCATAATAAATCCATTCCTGAACACTGATAATGTGGAATTAACAGGAAGGATGGAATAAAAACTGATCTCACTACTAAATGACTAAGCAGAAGCAGAGTCAAAAAATATCAAGACTTTCGGTTGCAGAAAGAAATCTCTGAACTCTATCCTGCACTGTGGAAAAAGGCCAAGATATTCTTTATTGCATTTCCAGTATCATATTTAGTGGAGCATGGTTGCAGTGCAGTCACCCAACTTCTTTCAGAGCAATGAAAAATACCGCAAATTACCGAATCTGGGGATTTGAAACTCCTTCTGAGTGACATTCCGACTGATGTTGAGAAGCTGATATCACTGCACCAAGCCATCCATCTCAATGAAATCTGAAAATGTAATGAATGAGTGAATAGCTCAACTATGAATGTGCACTCTAAAATAGTTAACGAAAATTGTTTTTACTAGAATTAAATAAACTATGAATGTGCACTCTAAAATAGTTAATGAAAATTGTTTTTACTAGAATTAAATAAAAACTGTACATTTATTTGTTGTTTTAAATAGATTTGAATCTGCAGTTCCTAATTCCTTTCACTGTGTATTGTAAATCAAAATTCTTTAAAATTTTATATAATGGGCAGAGAGGAAGAGGGGTTTTGGACTGGGAGCCGAGGAGGTGGTAACAAAAATGTTTGTGAACCAGTGGTTTAGAGCCTCTCTGGGGAAACCCAGCTCACAATCTTCTAGTACAAATTAAGTCTAAATCCCAATAACAGA
Source organism: Hemitrygon akajei (assembly GCF_048418815.1). Taxonomy (NCBI): domain Eukaryota; kingdom Metazoa; phylum Chordata; class Chondrichthyes; order Myliobatiformes; family Dasyatidae; genus Hemitrygon; species Hemitrygon akajei. Next base: position 50,845,751 of record NC_133129.1, read on the forward strand.
ATCACAATGGTATTTTACCAACTCCAACATGATAAAGAAGGAAGCAAAGTTGTAAGATGATTTTTTATTTCCACCCCCCCCCCCCCCCACACAGTCCTGGTTACTGGTTAGTAGGTTAATTGGCTATCATAAAGTGTCCTGTCATTAGGCTAGGGTTAAGTTTAATTGCTCGGCGGTACGGCTCAAAGAGCTGGTTGGGCCTGTTCCATGTTGTATTTCTACATAAATTAAAATAATTACATATATTACTGGTCAGGTCAAGAAGATATTCATCAGCTGATAGTCAGGTTATGTCTTCATCCCTTGGAAGCTAATAGAATGAGAGGCAACCTGACAGAAATGTTTAAAGCTATGAAGGACATAAAGAGATGCCTACAGAATTTTCCCCAGTTAGGGTAGTCCAAAATTAGTGGGCATAGGTTTAGAGTGAGAGAAAGATTGGAAAGGCACCTGAAGGGCATTTTTTTCCCAGAGAGTGGTGAGCGTATAGAAGAAGCTACCAAAGGAAGTGGCTGAGGTAGATACGATGGTCTAATTCAAGAGAGGTGGGGCTTGGAGGGATTTGAGCTTAATGAAGGAAATTGGACAGCTGTTGCAGACAACATGGGCTGGTTGGGCTGAAGGGCTTGTATCTGTGCTGTATTGTTCTATTATTCTAAATCAATGAGATATAAGAGCTGACCTACAGAGACAAGGCCAGAATAACTACTCTTAAAGTGAAAGCAGGAGTGAGTTCAAACTAAAAATACAGCAATAAAGAGGGATGGTGGGGGAAGATTCTGTAACTAACATCAAAGGAAGGTTGATGTGATGTCTCATTGGATGAAAGAGATGACTGTGGTGAATGGAGGTCAGTTATTGCAGCTCCGGGAGATTTTTTCAGAAATTGATAAAAGCTGAGTTCTCATCTCAACCACTTACCTATGCTCCAAACAAGGCCTTCCAGCATAAAGTAAGGCGTGTAAGTGCTCCCTTGCAACAAGATAGTGTTGAGTTCCTGTTACAATTGATCCAATAATCAAGCAGACAGCATCCATTCTTGAGCACATCTGTTGAGATGCATTCACCAGTGTGGTTGAATAGTTATCATCTTGGAACCGTTGATTCAACATTCAATGCCATATTTGGCAATCACCCTCATTTATAACGTGAAATTTGTTCCAGCTGTGCTCTCGCGTTTGGTTAGTGCAAGGGTGATCTAAAGCCAGGGTTACAGAGTAGTATTGGTTTCCCAGGAGATTTTTTTTTTGACTGGTAACTGAATGAGAGTTATCATTTTGTGTTTTTCCCTATGCCAAACTATAGTTCAGTCAGTTGCACCCAGACTCTGGGGCACGTAGGTCATGAAACAGAGTGTGAAAGTCTAGGCTGTTACTCCAGCAGCAGATTCAAGAAGTACCTTGCTTTTAGATGCACTGCCTTTTGTATAAGGTATTAAACTGAGCCCCTATCTTCTCTCCCAGATGGATGTAAAATGTACTGCAATACTAATTTGAAAAGCAGGGGAGTTATCTGTGGTAACCTGGCCAATATGTACCCTGCAATCAATATTTCTAAAAATGATTCTGGTTATTATCACATTCCTTGTGGGCTTATGCTGAGCCATCATTTCTGCACAATTTTTCCCACACAGAAGCTGTAAGTGTACTTTGGATGAATTTCATTGGCCGTAAATCCTTTTAAGGTATCTTGAGTGAGAACTGGAAGACAGTTTGTTGACGCTAAGCTTTTTCTTTCTTTCATAGGTAAAACTAGATAGATTATGAAACGTGATGGCAAGTTTTCCTGTAAATTATAGCCAATCTTCATCTGCAGATCCATATCATCTTCACTCCATACCTTTTGCTACAGTCAGACGTGCTGTAGTATCAGTTTATTGTATGTGGTATTAGTTATCAGTATCATTTTATTGTAAGTGGCATTGGCTGTTACAGGTAGACCATCCTTGCTCACTCTTTGCCAATAAATATTGCTGCTAAACCACTAAGTCCAGTCCCTAAAGTACCCAAAATTATGTTTTAGGTGAATTATACAGCCACCTACTGATCCACAGACTGCTACAGTAAAGCAACAATATATTTATTACCTAGAGGGTCAGCAATGCATCACATGTTGCATTTTCACCATAGATTGAAGTACACTCTGTGCTTAAGTGCTATTAAATCTCTAGATAATAAGTTTAAATAGATTAGCACACATCTGAGCAATAGTACATTGAAAGCCATTTTCTCTGAACAGCAATTTGACAGCACACAATGAACAAAAGAAATGTGCCTTACACTTCTTTCTTATATTACTGCTCTGGAGCCTTATGTGTACAATCATTGTGTTTAATGATGACAGTAATTTCTATTGATAAAAAACCAAGAGCCATTGAAGATATAGAACTGCCCGGTGTAGGGAGACTCTGCTAACACTATTGTCATTCGTTCCAGAAGCAGAAAGCTTGGCATATGATTGGTTATTTCTTTATAAGTTTCCAGCAACAAGGTTTAAGATTCAAGATTGTTTAATGTAATTTCCCATACACAAGTGTAAAGGAGAACAAAATGGTTGTTACTCTGGATCTGATGCAGCACAAAACACAATGAAATAAAGAATGCAATAATAAAAAAAACATAATGAATGTAAATACATAGAGTATGATAGCTCATACTCTGTATATTGATTATATGTATATAAAGTGATGCTACGTACAGGTGTGTCTATACATAAAGTGACTGTGATGAGAAATTATAAAGTAGTGGTGGTGTATTAGATCAGCCTTACAGCTTGAGGAAAGTGACTATTTTTGTGTCTTGACATAGCTGCTATGTAGCCCGCACCCTGATCAGAATGGGACAAACAGTTGATGAGCAAGGTTGGTGGGATACTTCATAATATTGCTGGCTTTTTCTGGCACCTTTCTGTATATATGTCAGCAATAGTGGGCAGGCTGGTACCAGTGATGCATTGGGCAATTCTGATTATCCACTGTAGAGCTTTCTTGGTCTGGCACAGTGCAGTTCCCATGTCATGCAGTTACGCAACATATTAGAAGACGTTTGTAGAAGACATTGTCTATTGATGTGCATAGTCCAGCTATCTTCAGCCTCCTTAGAAAGTAGGGGTGATAGTGAGCATTTTTGATTGCATAGAATGTGTTCTGGGACCATGAAAGTTTGAGCAAGATGTGCACTCCCAGGAGTTTGCAACAGCTCATAGTTACCGCTGCTGACCTACTGATGTAAACATCGGCATTGAGGAAGAAGAGATTATTTGCCTGGCACCTGGCCTCAAGCTCATCCACCTCCTTCTGTTGGTCATCTGGTCATTGTTGGTGATGAGTCCTAACACTGTTGTACCATTGGTGAACCTGACAATCTGATTACTCGGGTATTCAGCCATGTAATTCTCTATCTTTCAACTTCAGCCTTTCATTCTATATTTTCATCCATTACATGAACACCAATTAATATTTATTTAACAGTTTTATTAAAATATAATCAATACTGTACAGGCTACCTTAGATTGGGTGTTGTGTAATAACCCAAATCTTATTAGGGAACTTAATGTAAGGGAACCCTTAGGAGACAGTGATCATAATATGATTGAATTCATACTAGTAATTTGAGAAGGAGAAGCATAAGTCACATGGATCAGTATCGCAATAGACTATAGGGAATTACAGAGGCACGAGAGAGGAGCTTGCCCAGGTAGACAATAGACAATAGACAATAGACAGTAGGTGCAGGAGTAGGCCATTTGGCCCTTCTAGCCAGCACCGCCATTCACTGTGATCATGGCTGATCATCCACAATCAGTACCACGTTCCTACCCTCTCCCCATATCCCTTGACCCCGCTATCTATAAGAGTTCTATCTAACTCTCTTGAATGCATCCAGAGACTTGGCCTCCACTGCCTTCTGGGGCAGAGCATCCCACATATCCACCAATCTCTGGGTGAAAATGTTTTTCCGCATTGGAGGAGACTGGAGGAGGATACAGGCAGGGATGATAGCAGAGGAGAGACGGCTGAAATTTCTAGAAATTGTTTACAAGGTGCAGGCTAGATATGTCCCACAGAGGAAGGAGTTCTCAAATGGTAGGGGTAGGCAACCATAGCTGACAAAGGAAGTTAAGGACTGCAGAAAAGCCGGGGAAAGGGCATTCAAGGTAGCCAAAGTGAATAGGAAGTTGAATGATTGCGAAGCTTTTAAATTCCTACAAAAGGCAATTTTAAAAATCTATAAGAAGGGAAAAGATGAAATATGAGGGCAAACTAGCCAATAATATAAAGCAGGATACCAAAAGTTTTTTTCAGTTATACGAGGGGTGATTGATAAGTTCATGGCCTAAGGCAGAAGGAGTCAATTTTAGAAGACCTAGCACATTTATTTTTCCTACATTTACACACTTAGTCCAGCGGTCATGGAGCATACGGATCCCTTCATTGTAGGAGTCGACGTCTTGGACCTCCAGAGTGGTCCACAGTATGAGGTGATTGATGTTTGTGGCCTAAGGTAGTAGGAGATGAGTTATTAACTTCAAACTTTCTGCATTTTCATTCAAAGAGTTGAACTGCACGTGCCTGTAAGGAGAGCTGTATAACTTATTTCCTTCCACCTTAGGCCACAAACTTATCAATCACCCCTGCTGTGAACCACCTGGAAGTCCAAGACGCTCTCGTTACAGCCTATAATGCCTGTGCCAAACATGATGTCAAATTAAAGTAATCTTCTTCTGCCCACACATGAGCCATATTTCAGCATTCCTGCCTGTTCAGATTCCAAGAATTGTTTTTTTTAGGTTTATTATTAATAACATCTGTGTGATATTTGTTACTTTGCAGTACAGTGTAATATAACATACATTACAATAATAAAAGTTCAGTTATTATTATAAGTAAATTTATTATCAAAGTACATACATGTCACCCTGAGATTCATTTTCTTGTGAGCATACGCAGTAACTTCAAGAAATATAATAGAATCCATGTAAGTCCAGACCCAGCAGGACAAACAACTAATGTGAAAAGTCAACAAACTGTGCAAATATGAAAGAAAAAAATATGTATCTGCAATTAAAATATCAAGAACATCTGATGAAGAGTCCCTGAAAGTGAATCCATAAATTACTGGGAACATTTCAGTGATGGAGTGAGTAAAGTGAGTGAAGTTATCCCCACTAGTTCCAGAGCCCAATGGCTAAGGGGTAATAACTGATCCTGAATATGTTGTTATGGGGTCCTGAGGCTCTTGTATTTTCTTCTTGATGGCAGCAGTAAGAACAGATCATGGCCTGAATGCAATAAGAAACGTGTAAGAAATTAAAACAAAATAAAAAGTGCAGAAAGTGAGCAAAACAGTGAGATAATAGACAATAGGTGCAGGAGTAGGCCATTCGGTCCTTCGAACCAGCACCACCATTCACTGTGATCATGGCTGATCATCCACAATCAGTCCCCTGTTCCTGCCTTCTCCCCATATCCCTTGACTCCACTATCTTTAAGAGCTCTATTTAACTCTTTCTTGAAAGCATCCAGAGAATTGGCCTCCACTACCAACTGAGGCAGAGCATTCCATAGATCCGCAACTGTCTGGGTGAAAAAGTAATGTCTATGGGATCAAGGACTGCTCAGAGATTTGATGATGAAGGGAAGAAACTGTTCCGAAAATGTTGAGTATGCATCTACAGGCTCCTGTACCTCCTCCGTGATGGTAATAATGTGAAGAGGACATGTCTTTCTTTCTTTCTTTTTAAATCTTTTTATTAATTTTAAACAAACATAAATGAAACATGAATACAGACAGTTTGAAAGTAAATAATTAATAGGTTAAGTATACATTCATATAGATGATAATCCATATATAATAACCTCCCAAACTCATAGTAATTATGAAAAAAGGGAGTAAAAAAAGAAGGGAAAAAAATCCCCAAAAAAGAAGAAAAGGAAAAAAAAAGCCTAACCAACATGGGCCATTGCATTACGTCAAATATACACAGTAGCATCAATAACTCCGCACCTCCATCCAAATAATTAAGGATAATAGAAGCAGGGCTTAGGAAAAGTCAGTTTAACTAATGCGAAAATGTTGGATAAATGGTCTCCAAGTTTCTTCAAATTTAACTGAAGAATCAAAGACAACACTTCTAATTTTTTCTAAGCTCAAACAAGAGATAGTTTGAGTAAACCACTGAAATATAGTTGGAGGATTAATTTCTTTCCAGTTCAATAGGATAGATCTTCTAGCCATTAATGTAACAAATGCAATCATCCGTCGAGCTGAGGGGAATAAACAAATATTATCCACCATTGGTAAACCGAAAATTGAGGTAATAGGATATTGATATTCAGAACTGTTGAAATAATACCGAAAATATCTTTCCAATAATTTTGCAAACAAGGGCAAGACCAAAACATGTGGGTCAATGAAGCTACTTCAGAATGACATCTGTCACAGGTTGGATTAACATGAGAGTAAAATCGAGCAAGTTTATCCTTGGACATGTGAGCCCTATGTGCAACCTTAAATTGTATTAGGGCATGTTTAGCACAAATAGAAGAGGAATTGACTAATTGTAAAATTTTCTCCCACTGCTCAGTGGGTATAAGACAATGAAGTTCTTTTTCCCATTCCTTCTTAATTTTTTTCTGATACTTCTGGCTGTATTTTCATGATCATATTATAAATGGTGGCTACTAAACCCTTCTGGCAAGGATTCAGAGCTAAAAAAATTTCTGTAGTGTCCATTGGACATAATTTCGGAAAAGACTGTAACATATTATTCAAGAAATTTCTAACTCGCAAATATCTAAAAAAATTAGTTTTAGGTGAATTATATTTATTACATATCTGTTCAAAGGACATAAAACTATTATCTAAAAATAGATCACGAAAACATGTTATTCCTTTTGTTTTCCATAATACAAAGGCTTGATCCATAAAAGAGGGTCGAAAAAAAAGTTAGATATAATAGGGCTTGATAAGATAAACTTATTCAAGCCAAAAAATTTACGAAATTGAAACCATATTCGCAATGTATGTTTAACTATGGGATTAGTTATTTGTTTATTCAATTTAGATAAAGAAAAAGGAAGTGAAGATCCTAAAATTGAAAACAGTGAAAAGTCTTGTACAGATTTACATTCCAAATTTACCCATTCTGGGCAAGATGCTATAATCGATTCTTGTGTCCAAAATATTAAATATCGAATATTGACTGCCCAATAGGACATGTCTTGGACAGTGTGGGCCCTTATTGACGGACACTGCCTTCTTTAGGCAACAGCTTTTGAAGGTGTCCTTAACATTGTGAAGGGTAGTGCCCATGTTGGAGCTGGCTGAGTCTACAACCCTCTGTAGCTTTTTTCAATCCTGTGCATTGGAGCTTCCAAACCAGCAGGTGATGCAACCAGTCTGAATATTCTCACAGTATATCTGTAAAAATTTTATTCAGTCTTTGGTGAAATACCAAATCTTCTCAACTTCCTGTCAAAGTATAGTTTCTGGCATACCTTCTTCATGATTGCATCAATATGTTGGGCCCAGAGTAGATCTTCTGAAATCTTGATACTTAGGAACTTAACGGTGCTCATCCTTTCTCTGCTGATCCCTCAGTGAGGTCTGTGGTATCTTCTCCCAAGTTCCCCTTCCTGAAGTCCACTGTCAATTCCTTGATGTAAGTAACATGGAATGCAAGGTTGTTGTGAAACTATTCAGCTAGCTGATCTATCTCACCCCCATATGCCTCCTCATCACCATCTGAGATCCTGCTAACAACATCTGTGTCTTTGGCAAGCTTATAGCTGGCATTTGAGCTGTGCATAGCCACAATGTTGTGAACGTACTGAGAACAGAGCAGTGGGCCTAGGCTGCAACTCTCAGGCGCACCTGTTTGATTGTCTGTAAGGCGGCGACATTATTCCTGATCACACTAACTGTGGTTTTCCAATCCGAGTGCAGAGGCAAGTACAGAGAGCTATCTAAAAGCCTTTTAAAAGCCAATAAAATATTTACTTCCACCTCTTCCTGACTGCTTGTTCCAGGCAGCTACCAACTCTCTGTGCAAATTGTTTACTCTGCATATTTCCTTTATTTCATCTATTTTACTTTGAGATATAACATGGTAATCGACAATGAGCTCACAGTGTCCAATTACATCCATTTGTTCAATTAATGTACTAACCCATGTATTTATGGGGAAGACATACTAACTCCTTACAGACAGTGAAGGAATTGAAACTGGGTCACTGGGGTTCAGTAGTAGTGTTACACTAACTACTATGGTTCTGTTCCCCCCCCCCCCCCCAATCTGCAAATCTGCACGTCTTTGGGATGTAGAAGGAAACAAGCATCCAGAGAAAATCCATGTGGTCACCAGGAGAACGTGCAAACTTTAAAAAAATGTCATAACTCTGATCTTTCTCTCACCTTAAATTCATGTTGTCCAGTATTTGCTATTTCTGCTCTGGAAAATACAGTCTTTTTATCTATGCATTTAATAAAATTATAAACTTCTTTCAGGCTCCCATTCGCCTCTAATGCTCCTGAGATAGTATACATCATGCATTCCAAGGCTGAGCTACACATGGTGTGTTAGGGCAGGTGACCAAAAAACTTGTCAAAGAGCTGATTTCAGAGAAAAGAGTTAGAGGTAGGAATGGAAAAATTTAGAGGGATATGGTCCAAAGATTCACAAGTGGGGCAGGCATGGACTGGTTAGGAATTGTTTCTGTGATGTTAAAAGTTCAAAGTAAATCTATTACCTAAGTACATTTATGTCACCATAAACAGCCCTGAGATTCAGTTTATTGTGAGCATACTCAATAAACCTAACAACTATAATAGAATGAACGAAAGACCACTCCAAATGAATGTGCACCCAGTGTGCAAAAGAAATCAAACTGTGCAAATACAAACGCATAGAAGCAATAATAATTAAATAAACAGATAGATAAACAAACAAACAAATAAATAAATAAATAAACAAGCAAGCAAGTAATAACTATTGAGAACATGAGATGAGGAGACCTTATAAGTGAGTCCATAGGTTATGGGAACATTTCAGTGATGGCGCAAGTGATGTGATCCACTTCAGTTCAAGAGCCTGATGGTTAACAGGTAATAGCTGTTCCAGGTGTTGATGATGTGAGCCCTGAGGCTCCTGGACCTTCTTCCTGATGGCAGTAATGAGAAGACAGCGTGACCTGAGTGGTGGGTTTCCCTGATGTTGGATGTTGCTTTCCTGTGACAACGTTCTGTGTAGATGTGCTGAAGTGTGGGTAGGGCTTTACTATTGATGGACTGGATAACACGATGAAAGCGGAAGTGTTGGGAGGGAATTCAGCTAAAGGTGCAAACACTTCATCAGAAGCCAGTGTAGGTCGGCAGCCAGAGTGGTTGAATGGGTTAGGTACCATTCGGCATAGCTTGAACTAACTATAACTGTGATTCAAAGATAATCTGAAAATTCCTTTCCTCTCTCTATTAACCACAAATGTTAAAATGTAATAGAAAGTTTTGTAGCCTTACAGTGGCTGTTACGTTCTCTTTTAGTCCCAGAGAATACTTCTTGCCAATGAAATGCCTGCTGATGTGTGGACACTGTTGTATTGTAAGAAGTGTGGCAGTCAATTACTGCACAGTAAAACTACACAAACATCAATGAGATAATGATCATATGATGTTTTAGTGATTTAGTATCTTGGCCTGCTTACTCTTCCTCCTCCCCAAATCTTAAATGGTTTGAAACCAAGGATGCAGTTATTATAGCACTAAAATGGCATTGTAAATCTGGAGTCAATGGCTTCAGTTTCACACTCTGTGAGTTGTGAATCTAATTCAGTAGCTTATAAAGTGCTTAGAGATACTTCATGAGTACCCATTGCCATTCAGGGAATTTATATGAACATAACAAATACTAAGAGAGCAATAACACCTTTATTCTTAGTCTAAATGTTTTTATTTCAAAATGTAGGGGCAGATATTTGAACATGTGTACTGCAAGGAAGGAACACTGTCTACTATAATACGAGCAGCCATTATTGAATCCAAAATGATCAGACTGACCTGCTGGAATGTGATAACTATCTGCTGGAGGAACCAAGTGGGTCAAGAAGCAGCAATTTGTTGCATCAGATTCCAGCATCTGCGATCCTTTGTGTCTCATTTAGAGTATGACAGTATGGACAGCAAATGGTGCAGCTTGTAAAACTGCACAAAATTAGCGATGAAAATATCAGATACCTTCTCATCTCACATTCCCTCACCACAGTTTTATACGTTTGCCTTTCCCCTTTCCCAGAATCTTAGAATTGCCACTGCAAAGAAAGGCAGCCTTACAGTCAAATGACTGCATGCTGATTCCGGTCAAGCAGTTCATTTGCCTGCTCTTTCCCCCCCAGTTTCCCCACAAACTATCCAGTTCCTCTCTGAAACAATATGGTTGAGGGCATGAAATAGAAACATAGAAACATAGAAAATAGGTGCAGGAGTAGGCCATTCGGCCCTTCGAGCCTGCACTGCCATTCGGTATGATCATGGCTGATAATCCAACTCAGAACCCTGTACCTGCTTTCTCTCCATACCCCCGATCCCTTTAGCCACAAGGGCCATATATCATGTTTCCAAGTTTGCTGATGATATCAAGTGGGCTTGTGAGTACAGAAGAAAAGGTAATGACACATCATGGAAATATGGACAAGTGGACAAGTAGAGTGAGTGATTGAGCATGCTGCAGGTGGAATATTATGTAGAAAATGTGAGGTCATCCAGTTTGGTAGACATAAAGTGTAGTATTTGTTAAATGGTGAGGGATTGTGTAGTGCTGGTGCTCAAAGTGAGCTGAATGGTCTTGTACACAAGTCACTGAATGCCATCATGAATGTAAATAGGAGGCCAAATGGTATATTAGATTTCACTGTGGGAGGGCTTGATTACAGATGAAGGAAGTGCTATTGCAATTGTATATGAGCTTGAATGAGACTGTTATTAGAACATTGTGTACAGTTGTGGTCCTTTTACCTGCACAGGAAGTTTCAAACATACTTGACCCAAGTATGGTACATGAATTATATGAGGAGAGATTGAATAGACTGTAACTGTGTTCAAAACAGTTTGGGAAGACGAGAGGAGATCTCACTGATATTCACTATATTCTTAAAAGGAATTGACAGGCAAAAAGAGAAGATATTTTGCCTGACTGAGAAGTCTATGATCAAGGGGCATAATTTGAGTGCTGTTTGTTTAGGACCTAGTTGAGGAGATTTTTATTTTCAAGTGGATGGAGGTGAACTTAGTGATTCCTCTAATCCAGAGGTCTGTGAAGGCTTAGTTGTTGTGTTTTTTCAGAACAAAGACTGATAGATCTTTGAGCATCAGGAGGAATCAGCAGAAATGGAGATGTAGCTGGAAACTAAGGTGAAGCATCAGTCTTGATCTTTTTTTTTTTAAACTTTTTTTTTATTGTTTTCAAATTGTTACAGAATAAATGTGCATGAAAAAAAAAGTGTTACCCAGCCCCCTCCCCTTAACCCCTCCCCCCTAACATCCCTATTAAAAAAATAAGAAAGAGAAAAAAAAAGGGAATGCCTGGATGTTGGAAGATCCCCACATACTCCACGGAGTTCTCATTTTTTTTTTTAAATATATGTTAAAGTTCTTTTTCTTTTCAATCTATAATAATACCTAATCTTTCCACTTTCGTGGTATCCTGGGAAATCTTTATAAAAGTCTCCATGTTGCTATGTGTGTCCCCACCATTCATCCAGGCAAAAAGATAGAAAAAAATTAAAATATAAAGGAAAAAAAAAATACCCCCCTACTAATGTTGTGGAAAAAAGACACAACATTACCCCCCTCTGCTGTACGGGTCATGGCAACCGCCATGATTACACACGTGAATCCCGCAGTAACCGATCCACAGCCTCCCAGCTCCCCCGCAACATAAAAAAGTATATGTATAAGAAGAGAAAAAAAAAATACTATTCTCATTTAGTATTTCTAAAATTTTGCTTTTCTCTTCTGTAATATCCATAAATGTCCATCACTTCTGTTCCTTGGTTCTATCTTCATCTTTAATCCATTACGTTTGGAAGCCTCTATGTGTAGTTAGCGAATAGATGGAAGTTCTTGTACAAACTCCTCCGCTTTTCGATAGTCGGAAAAAAAAAATTTTCTGTCCTCCAAAAAAATTATCAGTGTTGCTGGATGACGCATTGTAAATTTATAACCCTTTTCCCATAAGGCTTTTTTCGCTGGGTTAAATTCCTTCCTTCTCTTCAACAGGTTGTAACTTATATCAGGATAAAAAAGAATTGGTTTCCCTGCTATCATCAGTGGCCCGTTTCTATTTTTGGCACTTTGGGCAGCGGCCTTCAGGATCTTTTCTTTGTCTTGGTATCGTAAGCATTTTATCAAAATTGATCGTGGGTTTTGGTCAGCTCGAGGTCTTGACCTTAAAGATCTATGCGCCCATTCAATCTCAATTGGAGTTTCTCTTTCCATTTTCAATTTTTTAGGGATCCATTTCTGAAAAAAATTTATTGGATCTTCTCCTTCTATATCTTCTTTAAGTCCAACAATTTTAATATTATTTCGTCTACTGAGATTTTCAAGCTTATCAATTTTTTCCATAAATTGTTTTCTTTCTGATGTCCAAGCAGTATTTTCCTTTTCCATTTTGTCCATTCTTTCAACCATGTCTTCCGTTGTAGTTTCCAAGTCCGTAATTCTTTTTTCCATTTTTTCCTGTCTCTTTGTCATTTTATCAAGCATAGTCTCCATATTGGTCATTTTTTTTTCGAGTTTTTTTTGGTTATTTTTAATTACTTTTAATGTGTCTAATTTACGCATTATTTGCCTCAAAGTCTTTTCTATATTTCTAGAAGGACTTTTACCTCCTTCAGCTGATCCTTCCGAGAGATTTGACTCTCCCTCCGATTCGCTATCACTTTCAGTTGCAGTGGTAGCTGGGCTTTGTAGTTCTTTTTGTTCCTGTTTGCGCATGGTCCATCCTTCGCGTTTGCGCAGTTCACGATGGTTTTTTCCTTTGGAAGTGGCAAGCGTTGCCACCATCTCCTGTTCAATATCACCGGCGATACAATGTACCTGAGATCGCGGCTCCTCGGTAGACGTGGGCCTCGCTCTTGTTCCAGCTTGCGTAGTCTTCCCGGTATTAGTTTTCTTCATCTTCTTTCCTTGAGGCATAGCTTGACACAGTCCGGAGTCGTTTATAAGCAACTTTTAGAGAGTATTGACTAACCTTTCTTCATTTAAACATTAATTTATTAACTTTTTACGGGAGAGCTGGGTCCCTGCGTCTCGATCCTACGTCATCACGTGATGTCCCCCCATCAGTCTTGATCTTGACAGTTAAAACAGTGTGTTCAAAGTTCTGGGTGGCCTCCTCCTGCTCTCAATTCTTATGATAAAGCTAAGGTTAAAATGCTCATTATTCCCTAGTGCCTTCCTACTGACACTCAATCCAGTTCATTTCCCAGAAATGGCAAAGTCTGCTTCCTTTCAACATAGAACAGTGCAGCATAGGAACATGCTCTTTGGCCCATGATATTGTGCAAATTAATTAAACTAATTAAAGTAAGCACTTCTGTCTGCACAATATGTATAGCCCTCCACATCCTTCTGCTTGGTAAATACTGACGTAAAGTACTCATTTAGGACTTCACCCACATCCGCAGATTCCAAGCACATATTCCTCCACCCAAAGTTCTTCAATTGTCCTATTTGCTCACAAGTTACCCCTTGCTCTTGGTGTATGCATGGAATGTCTTGGATCTGTCTTTAATTCTACTTATCAAAGACTTTTCTTAGTTTCTCCTGGCTCTACTATTTCTCTTCTTTAATTCTTTTTATAGATTCTTTCTAATCCTCGTGAGGTTTGTTTAATTTTAGCTTCCTAAACCTTATATAAATTTCCTTTTCCCTCTTGACTAATTTAATCACCTTACATGACATCCAAGGTTCCCTTACTTTGACATCTTTGCCCTTCCTTCTTACTGGAATGTATCTGTTTTGTATTCTGTGCAGTTGGTCTTTAAACATCCTCCATATGTCAGAGGCAACAAACACTGTGCTGGAGGAACTCAGAGGGTCAGGTAGCACTGTGGGAGGAAATAAATTGTTGAAGTTTTGAGTCAAAACCCTGTATTAGGACTGAGAGTGGAGAGGCGAAATGGCCAGCAGAGCAAGGAGAAGGGGAGTAGCAAGAAAGAGTTCCAAGGTGGACCAGGGAGAGGTGTATGTGAGGTGTAAGAAAGAGGAGTGTGCAAACAGTAGACAGCTGCTGAAGTGAAATGAGTATGAACAAAAAGTGCTGGCAGAAATGGATTCAAATGAGATAAGAACCAAAGCCATTAGTGGAGAGGCAACTGGCAGTTGGAAGTGGATGGCTAGGGTGATGGCAGGAAAAACCTGTAAAGTGGGTGATGGAGCCAGGAGGGGGAAGAAGACCAATAACCAATATGGGTGAAGGAAGGGGAGCATGGGGAGGGTGCCAAAGGAAGACAAATGGGAAAACCAGATGATGAGGAGAGGGAGAGGGGGCAAATGAGTAGGAGAAGGGAAAAAAGGTTATTTACACATGAAAAATTCTACAGATGCTGGAAATCCAAAGCAATAAACACAAAATGCTGGAGGAACTCAGCAGATTATACAGGCTCTACGGAAATGAATAAGCAGTCAACATTTTGGGCTCAGACCCTTCTTCAGGACTGGAAAGGAAGGGGGAAGATGCCAGAATAAAAAGGTGAGAGGAGGGGAAGGAGGATAGCTAGAAGGTGATAGGTGAAGCCAGATGGGTAGGAAAGACAAAAGGCTGGAGAGGAAGGAATCTGATAGGAGAGGAGAGTGGACCATAAGAGAAAGGCAAGGAGGAGGGCAGTCAGGTGGAGTTGATAGGCAGGTGAGAAGAGGTAAGAGGCCAGAGAGGGGAATAGAAGAAGAGGAAAGGGGGAGGGAATAAAAATATTATCAAAAAGAGAAATCAATATTCATGCCATCAGGTTAGAGGCTACTCAGACAAAATATAAGGTGTTTCTCCTCCACTCTGGGGGTGAAATCATCACAGCACAAGAGGAGGCCATAGACCAACATGTGGGAACCTAGGAATGGGAATTAGAATTAAAGTGTTTGCCCACCAGGAATATCCACTTTTGGTGGATGGAACAGAGGTGTTTAATGAAGCAGTCCCCTAACTTATGATGGGCCTCACCACTGTAGAGGAGGCTGCAGCGGGAGCACTAGGCACAATAGACAGCCCCAGCAGATTCACAGGTGAAATGTTGCCTCACCGGGAAGGACTGTTTGGAGCCCTGAACAGAGGTGAGGAAGGAGGTGAATGGGCAGGGGTAGCACTTTAGCTGCTTGCAGGGATAAGTGCCGAGACAGAATTAGTGGTGGAGGATGAATGGACAGGAGAATCATGGAAGGAGTGATCCCTGCAGCAAGCGGGGGCAGGGGGAGATAAAGATATGCTTAGTGGTAGGATCCCATATGAGATGGCAGAAGTTGTGGAGGATGATGTGTGAGATGCAGAGGCTCATAGGGTGGGTAGGTGAGGACATCTATCATTGTTAAGGTGGAGGGAAATGGGGTGAGCGCCGACATTTGGAAATGGAGGAGATGCAGCTGAGGGCAGCACCAATGGTGAAGGAAGGGAAACCCTGTTCTTTGTAGGAGGAGGACAGCTCTGATGTCCTGGAAAGAAAAGCCACATCCTGGGAAGAGATGTGGCAGAGGTGAGGGAACTGAGAAAAGGGAATTGCAAGATATTGTCACAGTGGCAAGATATTGTTGTCACAATGGACTGCCCCTTCTGGGTATAGGTATTGTCTTTCATGATGCAATCTGAGGGTGACACACTGGTTGGAAATTGAAGGAACCAAGTTTCTTTTGATTCGACTAGAATAAACCCTTTTCTGAACAAAATTGTGGTAAACTATCACCGCAAACAATGAAGAAACAAGTTCAGGCAAAGCTGATTTGTAGGATGAGCATTCACAAGGTGTTCAAGACGGGGTCGCAGATGGAGTTATTATTGATGTTGGAGATGGAGTTGGAATGAGCTATTTGGGGAGGAGTTGACGTGGAAGAGTTTCAATGTTCATCCACTTAATCTGGGTGTAAGACTAAATTACTCCAAATGCTGAGCCAATTTGGTGACATCAAGAACGGATTCAAGCTGGGCAGCCCAATCATTTTACTGCTCCGAGGTCCAGGTCCTAGAGCAACACATTACCCAGTGCTTGGACAATTTAAACAGCACTCCAGATAGGCTAGAAAACCCAAGAGTCGGGAATGGAGACAAGCGTCAGGCTGATGTCACTCACTTCCCTCTAATGTTCATTCATTTCTCGGCAGTGAAATGCTCCAGCTGCTGTGTTACTGAGACCAAGGCTTGGGCCTACACCAGCTGCTCTGGGGAGCGAACCTAAGGATTCAATGTGGTCCAGAACACAGTCACTTGCTTCTATTGTCTGCATGATTGTATTTTTTTTCTTTCTCTTTCTCTGAGCAATAGTTTCTTTTTTTTTTAATTGGGCTCCTTGGATTTCTTGCTGTGTTAGCTCCCTGTAAGCAGACAAATCTTAAGGTGTATAGTTTACTGTATGTATTCCTTGATAATATATCTACTTTAAATCTTTGAATCTTGAAATGCGTTATCTGCAGAGATGGATACATTCTGTCTTAAAATACCAAAGTCTACTTTGTGAAGTTTATTTATCTCTCTGTGTCAATACCTTTTGCATATTATACAAACGCGGTTAGTTAGAGAAATGTTGTAGACTGGTCCAGTTCTAATATTATATAATTCTGGGGCCTAAATGCCAGTGGCTGCAGTTTCCATGACAACCTACAATATGGCCATCCTTGTCCCAGTCTGAGGTTTGAGCTGCCTAGTGTAAGAAAGAACTGCCATGAAAGTTACCAAGACCTCATGTAATGCTTTTCAGTATGACTGAGGCAGGCAATTGTTCCCGTTTTTTCAGTGACCCAGATGAATTCATAATGATGGAGGAAGCTACTCGCAGGTCCATGAGTGAGATTTGAAAAATGAGCATTTGCAGGCTTTCAGCATTTTTCTGTTGACCAAGTCGAATTGGGAGGCTACTCACAGGTCTATGAGTGAGAATCTAAAAAAGAACGTTTGAAGGCTTTCATATTTTTCTGGTAACATAATCAAATCACAATTCATTAGCAAGGACAAATAAAAAATAAGGTAGAGACAAGAGGGACTGCTATTGTTGGAACAGCTATTGTGTGAGTGGATCAGTGTTTAAGTTGGCAGTCTTTGGCTCATGAGAACAGATAAGAACCTGGTAAGGTTCTTTATTTTTCTTCTGTTATTACATAGTACAGTGAGGGTGGCTTCGGAGGCTGTGTTGTGTTCTTTGTCTGTGAATTGGGAATTCTGGTAAACCTCCTTCATCCCAGATAATCACAACTACACAAGGTGCACCAAGCAGCAGCTCCTCAGAGAATGTGTTAAGGAACTGGAGCTGCAGCTCGATAACCTTTGGCTCATACGGGAAACTGACGAGGTGATAGACAGGGAAGTGGTCACCCCAAGTTGCAGAGGTAGGTACCAGCGTGACTGACAGGAGAGGGAAAGGAAACGGGCAACCAATGCAGAGTCTCCTTGTGGCTGTTTCTTGTAATAATAAGTACAGTATACCATTTTGGATACTGTTGGTGGAAATGGCCTACCAGGGAAAGCCACAGTGAAAGGGTCTCTAACATTGAGTCTGGCACTATGGTTCAAAAGGACAGGGGAAAGAAGAGGATTGTAGTAGTGATAGGGAATTCCATAGTTAGAGAAGTAGACAGGAGATTCTATGGACACAATAAAGACATCTGAATGGTATGTTGCCACCCAGGTGCCAGGGTCAGAGACATCTCAAATTGGGTCCACAGCATTCTAAAGGGGAAGGAAGAGCAGCTTGAAGTCTTAGCACATATTGACACCTATAACATAGGTAGAAAAAGAGAGGAGGCCCTGAAGAGAGAACTTAAGGACTATGGAGGTACCAGTGTAGGTACAACTGAAATAGGTAGGAAGAGTGATGAGGTTCTACAATGTGAGTTCAAGGACTTAGGAGCTAAGTTAAAGGGCAGGACCTCCAGGGTTGTGATCTCAGGATTGCTATCCATGCCACGTGGTAGAAATAGAAGAACATATATTTTTAACAAGTGGTG
The DNA here is from genome assembly GCF_048418815.1 of Hemitrygon akajei. Taxonomy (NCBI): domain Eukaryota; kingdom Metazoa; phylum Chordata; class Chondrichthyes; order Myliobatiformes; family Dasyatidae; genus Hemitrygon; species Hemitrygon akajei. The sequence goes on from NC_133129.1 coordinate 50,863,948, forward strand.
TAGGAGGGAGGGCATCAGATTTTGGATCATTTGGCTCTCTTCCAGGGAAGGTAGGACCTGTACAGAAAGGATGGTTTGCACATTAACTGTAAGGAAGTTTTGCTACTGCTGTATGGGCGGGTGGGTGGGGGGGAGGTGGGAGGAGGGCCTAAACTAGAGCTGTGGGGGATAGGAACCAGAGTACCAGAACACATATTTGAGAGATTGTGGAGACAAATGTTCTTAAGAACTCAGATAAAGTCAGGAATCGAAACATTGATCAAGGTGCAATTGATGACCTGAGCCACATTTATTTCAATGCAAGAAGTATCACAGGAAAGGCAGGTGAGCTCAGGGCATGGATCAACACATGGAATTATGATACTGTAGCCATTGGTGAGACTTAATTGCAGGAGGGGTAAGACTGGTGGCTCAGTATTCTGAGGCTCTGTTGTTTTAGACATGACAGAACGGGAGGGACTAAGGCAGAAGGTGGGCATTACTAGTCAGGGAAAATGACGCAACATTGCTCCATCAAGACGAACATGATAACTCATCTGGTGAGGTGTTATAGGTGGAAATAAGGAGCAAGAAAGATAAGGTCACGTTAATGGGGCTATATTACAGATCACACAATAGTCCAAGAGACTTAAAGGATCAAATTTGTCAGGAGATGAAAGATTCTTATCAGAAATATGAGGTGTTATAGTCGGTGAGTTCAACTTTCCACATATTGAATGGGACTCCCATACTGTTAAAGGGCTAGATGGGATGGAGTCTGTCAAAGGATATCAGAAAAGTTCCCTTAACCACTATGCAGAAATCCCAATGAGAGTGTACGTGGTACTTGATCTGTTATTAGGGAATTAGGAAGGGTAGGTGACAGATGTTAGTGTAGGGGATCTGTGATGAAAATGCCATTAGCTTCAAATAAATATGTGACTAGATAGGTCTGGTCCATGGATTGAGATTCTAAATTGAAAGGCCAATTTCAATTGTATCAGAAATGATATGGCAAGTATAGACTGGGGCAGGCTGTTTTCTAGCAAAGGTGTACTTGGTAAGTGGGAAGCCTTTGAAAGTGTAATTTTAAGAGTACAAAGCTTGTATGTACCTATCAGATTAAAAGGTAAAGATAACAGGTGTAGAGAACCTTGGTTTTCAATAGATATTGAGGCCCTGGTTAAGGAGAAAAGGAGGTGCATATCAGGTATAGGCAGGTAGGAACAAATGAGGTGCTTATGGAGTACAAGAAATGCAAGAGAACACTTAGGAAAGAATTCAGGAAAGGCGAAAAAGAAAGGAGGTTGCCTTAGCAGAGAAGGTGAAGAAGAATCCTTAGGGATTCTACAGATATGTTAAGATCAAAACGACTGCAAGGGATAAAAATGGTCTTCCAGAAGATCAGAATGATATTCCACATGTAGAATCAAAGGGGATGGAGTAGAGCTTTCTCCTCCAACAGCAACTTACTCCACAAGTCAGATAAAATGTCCAAAACCTGGGTACCAGGCAGGCAATACAGCCTTCAGGATGCTCTGTCCACGACAGAGAACTTTGTTTATTTCCCTGACTATGCTATCTCCGGTTGGCGTGGTCCATGTGGATATCTACAACGTAGATAGAACAAGGAAAGAGGTTCTGCTGAGGGAACTAGAACAGCCAGGGACTAAATTAAAAAGCAGAACCAGAATCAGGTGGTAATCTCTGGATTACTACCTGAGCCACATGCAAATTGGCACAGGATCAAGTAGATTAGAGAGTTAAATGTGTGGCTCAAGAATTGATGTGTGAGAAGTGGGTTTGAATTCATAGGAAAATAACCAATGTTGGGGAAGGAGGGAGCTGTTCCATTGGGACAGGCTGTACTGAATTGTGATGGTACCTGAATCCTGGCGAATCACACAACCAGGGCTGTGAATAGGGCTTTAAACTAAATCACCTGGGAGTGGGTACAACAGATTGGAGAAAAATGGATAAAGTAAAAGAAAAAAATGTGGATAAAGATAAAGTAAAAGCAAAAGATAAAAAATGATAAAGGTGGAGTGCAAACAGTTCAAGTGCATAAGAGACAAAGATTACTAGATTTTAAAGGCACAATGAGTGTACGCACACTTTATCCGAATGCCCATAATGTCCGAAACAAAGTCAGTGAACCTGTGACACAAATCAGTACAAAGGGGTATGATTTAGTGGCCATTACAGAAACATGCTTGCAGGGTGGAGATGACTGGGAATTAAATATCCAAGTATATCGGGTAATACGGAAGGATAGGCAGCAAGGTACGGGAGGTGGAGTAGTTAATTAAGGCTGAGATCAGGGCAATAGTGAGAGACAATCACTATGGAGCTGAATTTCAAATCCATTCGGAACAGTAAAGGGAAAAAGTCACTGGTGGGATTTGTCTTCAGGCCACCAAATAATAATATTACAGTGGCACAGGCAATAAACAGAGAAATATCTGAGGCATGTAATGGAACAACAATTATCATGAGGGAATTTAACTTGCATATAGATTAGGTGAATCTAGTCGATCGAGGAAGTCTTGAGGAGGACTTCATCCATGATGGCTTTCTTGACAGCATGTTACTGAACCTACAAGGGAACATGCTATATTGGATCTTGTCCTGTGCAATGTGACAGGTAAAATTAGTGATCTTGTAGTTAGGGATCCTCTTGGAAAGAGTGATCACAGTATGGTTGAGCTTCTCATACAAATGGAGGATATAGCAGCTTGATCCAAAACCAGTGTATTTTGTCTAAACAAGGGAGACTATAATGGGATGAGGGAAGAAATGGATAGGGGTAGACTGGGAACATAGGTATATGATGAGACGGTTGAGGAACAGTGGAAGACTTTCAAAGAGATTTTTCACGGTGCTCAAACAAAATATATTCCAGTTAAAAGCAAGGACGGTAAGGGTGAGTGATCCAGCCACAGATAACTTAGGATATAAAAGAAGGCATCAAACTAAAAGCTCATGCAAACAAAGTCACCAAGAGTAGTAGAAAACTGGAAGATTGGGAAAACTTTTAAAAGCAACAAGAAACCACTGAGCGAGCAATAAAGAAAGGGAAGTCAGATTATGAAAATAAACTAGCACAAAATATAAAAACAGATAGTAAAAGTTTTGCATGACTATTTTGTGTCACTCTTCACAGTGGAGGATATGTCTAACATGCCAAAGAGAGATGACATGGATGAGATGGAAGGTGAGGACCTCAGTACGATAGTATCACTAAAGAGGTGGTGCTGAGCAAACATGTGAGTCTGAAGATAGATAAGTCCCCTGGTCCTGATGGAATGTATCCCAGGCTATTGAAAGAAATGGCAGAAGTTATAGTACAGGTTTTGGTGACAATTTGCCAAAATCCTCTGGACTCTGGGCAGGTCTTGGCGGATTGGAAGAAGGTGAATGTCACGCCACTGTTCAAGAAAGGATGTAGGCAAAAGACAGGTAGCTATAGGCCAGTTTGTTTATTATCTGTAGTTGGGAAAATGCTTGAAACTATCATTAAAGAAGAAATAGCGAGGCATCTGGAAAGAAATGGATCCATCAGGCAGACACATTATGGATTCAGCAAAGGTAGGTCCTGTTTGACAAACTTACTGGGAGTTCTTTGAGGATATGACAAGCACAGTGGATAGAGGGGAACAGATGAACATCATTTACTTCGATTTCCAGAAGGTGTTCGATAAGATGCCACATAAAAGACTTATCCATAAGATAAGGATGCATAGAGTTCGGAGTGATGTATTAGCATGGATAGAGAATTGGTTGACCAATAGAAAGCAGAGAGTTGGGATACATGGGTGTTACTCTGGTTGATAAGCAGTGATGAGCAGTGTGTCACGAGGGTCGGTGCTGGGCCCACAACTGTTAACAATATGCATTAATGATCTGGAAAAGGGCACAGAGTGCAGTGTATGCAAGTTTGCTGATGAAACTAAAACAAATTGTGCAGCAGATATGGAGATTCTGCAGGGAAATACAGATAGATTAAGTGAGTTGGCAAGAGTCTGGCAGATGGAGTACAATGCTGGTAAATGTGAGGTTTGGAAGGAAAAATGGAACATCAGATTATTATTTAAATGGTAAAAGATTGCAGCATGCTGCTTTGCAGAAGGACTTGGGGGTGCTTGTGCATGAATCCCAAAAGGTTGGTTTGCAGATGCAGCAGGCTATCACGAAGACAAATGGAATGTTGGCCTTCATTTCTAGAGGGATTGAATTTAGGAGCAGGGAGGTTATGCTGAAGCTGTACAGTGTACTGACGAGGCCACATCTGGAGTACTGCATGCTATTCTGGTCTCTTTACTTGAGGAAGAGTATACTAGCTTTGGAGGTGATGCAGAGGATGTTCACCAGGTTGATTCCAGAAATGAGAGGTTTAGACTATGAGGAGAGATTGAGTCAACTGGGACTGTATTCACTGGAATTCAGAAGGAAGTGACAAAACCTTATAAAAACATATAAGTGGAGATGAGTCCATGGTCAGATCAGTTATGATCTTATGGAATGGCTGAGCAGGCTCAACAGGCCAGATGGCCTACTCCTGCTCTGATTTCTTATGTTCTTATGTTGTTACAGTACGGTAAATGGATAATCCCTTTAGCTATTATAGCTGACTACTAAACATATATTTATGTTTACTAGATTATGAGATGGCATCACTTGGAGCTTAGCTCCCTTTGGCCTCTTTATGTCACAAATGTTGACAGGTGCATCAGGTATCATATTGAAATAATTTGGCAATAAACAATGTATTCAGTTAAGAGTGGTGTTTGAAATCAATTAGCCCACAGCAAAATGCTGTCAAATACAAACAGGTCTTTGGTTAATTGTAATGTAACACCTCAGAATATTTGTTAAACCACAGGGCTGGAAGCCAATAACCCTTTGATCTAAATGATATTCAATTAAAATGAAAACACTAACAGCAGTTTGCACATGAAAATGTTGATCCTCGTCTGAGGACGGTTACCAGTTACTAAGAATAAAATGTGCAGTGTGCCGTAGCTAGAGGTATCTCATTATGTTAATTCTGAAAGGGTATCAAATAAAATAATTTGAGGGAACATAGGAGGACTAATAATTAAGAAAATTTTAGGCAGTGTGGGTCAATTTACAAAATGTCATGACTATTCATGGTTATTTTCAATTTCTAAATATACCCCAACCATCTTTCATAGAGATTATGAGGCTGCAGGCCCACAGAGTATTCAGCAATTCATCCTCCCGACAACACTCCCTAATCCCAAATACATCCTTCAGATGTGTTGAAAGTCAAGCTGAAGCTGCAGTTAATAATCTTTTGCATTTCATTGACTAACAAAGTAACAGTGCTCTTTCCCTAATGTTCATGACTGTGCATCGGTGTGGAGGGCAAATTTGTACAATCACCAACTGAGATTGCAGTATTTACAGTCCTGTTGTGAGGAGGGGGATACAGGGGAAAGTCTGAGTGAAGTTCTGGTTTCACACCACTAGGGGATAGTGTTGCTTCTTCCTCATCCAGTCAGTCCCCGTTGTCTACATAAAATCTACATTTGTTTTAAATTCCAAAGCAATATGGCAAAGGAAACAATTTAGCATAATTTACATTAAAGAGAAAATGAGCTTTGTTCTCTAAGAGGTGAAACTTCTCTTTTCCTTCTGAGCCTGCAAATTAATGGTTCTATTTAATATATTCAATAACAGGATCAACGCTGGGGGAGCTCAGCAGATCAGGCAGCATCAATGGAAAGAAATGAACAGTCAATGCTCACGGCCAAGATTCTTGATCATGAAGGGTCTCAGCCTGTAATGCCATCTGTTCATTTGCCCTTATTGGTGCGGCTTGACCTGCTGAGTTCCTCCAGCACGTATGTTGCTCTATTCCAGCATCTATATTCTTTCTTCTGTCTGTTTAACATATTTCTGTGTTTTTTTCTAGTATCATCAACTCTCTTCAACCTCATTGAAAGAAGCCACTTGCATTCTCAGTCTTTTGATTGGAGCAGAAACATCACTGATACTTGGGAGACCCAGGAATAATAGGCACCTGCACTTTCAAAATCAGATACTCTCTAGCATCAGTTTGTTGCCCACCTCTCAAACATTGTCATTCTCCTTTAAGCATCTTTCTAAAGGGTATAAAAAGAGTTTATTTTTTCCTATGCTTTGAGTTTGCTTAGATACTTAGAATTCAATTGGTTTCTCCACCTTGGGTTTTTTTTAGTTGCTCCCTGTTCAACCTTGAAGTGAGGCAGTGAATAACACATGATTATACCAAAAACATCCAGACACTTCCAAATGCAAAGAGATCTTCCATTCAGTTGTTAAAAAAAATGCAACATCTCCCACTGACCTGAATGCAAGTGCTACCTGTTTTGCAGTATGTGGTGAACTACATATACCTGTCTGGACACGCCCCCTGATGACTGCTCCTGTGGCTCCTCCCACAGACCCCTGTATAAAGGTGATGGAGGTCTGAGCCTGGCCTCTCAGTCTCCAGGATGTAGTAGATAGATAGATAGATACTTTATTCATCCCCATGGGGAAATTCAACTTTTTTTCAATGTCCCATACACTTGTTGTAGCAAAACTAATTACATACAATACTTAACTCAGTAAAAAATATGATATGCATCTAAATCACTATCTCAAAAAGCATTAATAATAGCTTTTAAAAAGTTCTTAAGTCCTGGCGGTAGAATTGTAAAGCCTAATGGCATTGGGGAGTATTGACCTCTTCATCCTGTCTGAGGAGGTCACTCACTGTTTGTTCCTTCTTCCAGTCAATAAAAGCCGATACCTCGCTTTTACGTCTCAGAGTGAGTTATTGATGGTGCCTCACAGTAAAAGGTAACTCAGGTAGAGAAGCTTTGAATCCAAAGGCATATAATATCCTTTCCTCTACCCGCCTCTTTGTTCACCAGACCACATTGCAGTTGTGCCTTCAGACAAAGCAACTGGAGAAACACTTGCCATTGACACTACAGTTCCTGTACTGTTCTTATAGTTGGCTTCCCTGTTGTTGTGATAAAAGGTGAATCATCATCTGTTTCCTCACTCATTTCTTTCTGGCAGTGAATTTTTATGCAGTGGTTTCATTCTGAACAACATTCTCATTCCCCACTGTTCCATAGCACAGAAATGCAAAGATAAAATTAAACTTCCTTTAATAACCTGAATCTTGCAGAACATAGAACAGTACAGCATAAGGGCAGACCCTTATGCCTATGATGTGCAAATCTAAGTAAGCTAATGATACCTTACCCTTTCTATCTGCAAATGATGCATATTCCTCTAGTCTCTGCATATTTATATGCCTAAGTTGTAACTGTCTCTATCACCAAACTTGCCAGCACACTTCAGTCTGTGTAAAAGAAACTTGTCCTACCCATCTCTTTTGAATTCTCCCCCCTCACTGGAATGCAAAAGGGCTGGAAGATGGAGACCACCACTTGTATGGCCTGGCCAGTTGTTGAAAGCAAGCTGAGTAAAAATGAGCTGCTGGAGAAATTTAGCAGGTCAGGCAGCATTTGTGGAGGGAAATGGATGGTCAATGTTTCGGATCAAGGACTCTTCATCTGGCTGTCAACGATCCATTGAGAAACCTGAACTGAATTTCATTGAGCAACATTGTATGAAAAGCAACATAAAAACATTTTAAAAAATCGATTGCTTGGTGCAGCTTCCTGCACCCATGCTGAGTTCATCAATTTCATCAACTTTGCCTCCAACTTCCACATTGCTCTTAAATTCTCTTGGTCAATTTCTGACGCTTCTCAGCCCTTTATCAATCTTTCATTCTCCATCCCTGGATACAAACTGTCTAACAATATTTTTTTTATATAAACCCACCAACTGCCACAACTGTCTTGACTACCTCTTCCCAACATGTCTCCTGTAAAAATGCCATTCCCTTCTCTCAGTTCATTCATCTCTGCCATTTTTGTATCCAGGAAGAAGCTTTCCTATACAAATATCAGATTTGTACTTCAAAGAACAGGGTCTCTCCTTCCTCCACAATACATGCTGCCCTCACTCGCATCTCATCCATTTCCCAGACATTCACTGCTGCCTTAACATGGATTGCATTCTTCTTATTCTCACCTACCACGCTATCAGCTTCCACATCTGCTCACCATTCTCCACAACTTCCACCATTCCACCATCTTCAATGGGATCTTACCACCAAACACATCTTTACCACCCCCACCACACCCTCCCACGCACTACACATTCCGCAGGGATCTCTCCCTCTGTGATTTCCTTATCAATTTCCTTCCCTCCTCACCAGTCTCCCTCCTGGCATGTATCCCTGCAAGTGGAAGAAGTGCTACACCCGCCCATTCCCCTTCTCCCCTACCACCA